>NC_139144.1:103954062-104471562 GCF_964270905.1 Leucopleurus acutus | reverse complement strand
CTTTCGGTTGAGAAGAAACCTGAAATACACATCATGCCTCCTGCTCCCCTAGCTCCCACACGAATGGAACCCCCATCTCCCAGACTGCCACGGCTGCTACTGAGGATAATAAAACAAAAAATAAAAGATGTGCATACAGTTTCTAAAACAGTAATTTTTTTAAATCATTCATCCTTTGATTCCCCCCATCCAGTGAGATAACTGGGCAGCTGGTGAGGTACCCATTTTATAAATAAGGACGGTGGGGCAGAAGGAGGAGAAACGACTTGCCTTTCAATCCTCACCGTGAGTGATAGATGGAGTTGGGACTCAAATCTAGGCCTGTTACTTCGGACTACAGTTCTTTTCCATTTTCTATTCCACTTTATCCCCTCATCTACGAATCCATAAACCATTACTTCACTGCTTCTTGCTTTAATCTCCCTTTGTAAATCAAGAGTAAAGATTCCACGCAAAGCTCTGAACCACGTCCATTCCAGCCTGAATAAAACGCTTCACCGGCGCTTACACTTCGAATTCACTGTGGTCCACACCTTCCGTCCCATTCAAGGTGACCACGCGATCCACAGGCAGCTATTACCCCCCAGAGGACCACGAGGGCCCTCGTATTTGGGGAACAGAGTTACACTTCAGTTTTTATTTTATGAGTTCAAATAAGGGAAAGAGTCATGCCAGCTGAACATAAAAGTGATATTTTAAGGAAAACCTGAAATTGTAGTTGGCCCTTAATTTTTGCCTCTGGTTCTAACGTGACTTTTCCCTCCAGGTGTCTGGGTAGGACTTTTTCCAAGAAGAAGATCTAAGTGTGAAATTCTTTCAGAGGAGCGGGCCCAGTCTTGGGTCCCACTTGGCAGGAGGGCAGTAGGACGAGGTGACTCCCAGAGGACCTGTGAATGAGTAGGTGTGAGCCGTGTGGCTCACACTCTGGTAGACTTGGAAAAATTAACACGTGGCTGTAAAGCTAAATTAAAATGTCAGATTTGAATAACTCTGCATGGCTATGGAAAGAAAACAAATTAGCAGTGTGCAAGCTTCCAGCTCTCCTCTCAAGAACAATTCTACACTGATGGCGCGTTTTCAGGTTGCACACTGTGATCCCAGCTTTGTCGTTACACAGACTTCTGAAGGGGGAATGGCTGTGGGCTGAGGCCGGAAATTCACGCTCAGTGTTAGATGCTGACTTGACATCTGGTAAAAGTGGGAGCCCTCAAATGGCCTGAGGGCTCTGAGTCCCCCACCCGCTCCAGCCGAACAACCCTCCTGTCGCCGGGACCAGGCACGGTGCCTGCTTATCCGTGAGTAGTGGGTTTCGGTTCCCTATCAGCCCGTGGAATTATTCAAACCAATTTCATCACTTCATGGGAACCGGGGTCACTCCACCCTCCTGTCACAACAAAGCCAGCCTCTCACAGCCCCTGTGCATTCAGTCTGTTCCCAAGTGCCACCCCCCTGTGGCCCTGCGTGGTGTATGCTGTCCTCCCCGCCCACTCCCCCCAGCTCTGAGTCTATGGGACCAGGAAAGTGCCCCACTGATCAGTCTCTTCTTGGCGACCATCGACCATTCGTCACTTCCCCCACGCTTCTTCCTCTAATCCTGCTTTTTCTCCCCATTCCATTACCTATGGTTTTCTTTTCTTGCACAATGATACTTATAATAAATTTGCCAACCACCATACTTCAATTTTTATGGAAGCTGACACACGTATGTTATATAATCTACCCTCCGAAGGAACTACAGGTCGTCCCCCGCAGGTCTCCTAATTGGTCTTTTTTTTCCTCTAGCAGGGAGGGTAAGAACAGAAAATGTTCCACCAGAAGGCTTGGGTTCATCCCCTGACTTCTGCTTACTATTTATGTCATCTCGGTCCAGTTATTAAACCTTTCTGGGTCTCAGTTTTCCCACAGACAAAATGATGATAATAATACTCACTGCATAGAGTTACAGTGATATTTTAAAAGGTAATGCGTTATGAGCTTGGCACAGGACTTGGCACAGTTTTCATTCAAGTGCTTACTGCTAGAATGTTTGAACTGGACAGCCCCATCGCCCTAGCTTCATGGTCCTTTCCCAAGGCCTGGGTTCGAATCCCCACTGATGGAAACCTGGAGACATACACTCACTGCACATACACAGCTCTGCACCTCCACTGTCCTTCCCCTCTCTAGATTGATAGAGGATCTCATCCATGGTTTCTAAACCTACATGAACGTAAGAACCATCTGTCAGTCTTCAGAGATGTACAGATGCTGGAAGATCACTCCTGTCTCAGCATCACTCAGTCTCCAAGGATAGCAATGTGCAGCCAGGATGAAGATACCCTGGGCTGACCCAGGTTCATTTCCGCACCGATGTCCATGAGTCTGTTATCCTATACTCTATTTCTGTCTGACTGTCTGAAATCCAGTCATTTCATACCCGGTGGGTGATATGAAAGCCAGTGGCCCTGTACACAAAAATAATTAAATGCTGCCTGAGGAACTTGGATATAATTCTCAAGAATATTCCCTGGACTAGAAATGAAACACTTTGACTGGAGAGAGTGGGTTTTAACTCAGCCGCTGGGGAAAAAGAAACAGGAATTGCAAACAAATTCCCAATTCCCAAATTCCCCTTCAGGCCCAGAGAGGAAACTTAGAGAAGCAAGTGCTTATTTATGAAGGAGTTTTCTGTAATCATCGCATAACTTTTGCCTCATGCACAAAAGACTGAAAAGATAGCCAAGTTGTTTGAGGTCTCCTCTATGCAAGATGGATTGAGATACCTATAAATCTCCTAGACATGACCAGACAGCATCAATAAACTTGAATGATGGCCCAGCACTAACATAATTAAGAAGAATTAATCCTCCAGACTCGGCAGCAGTAGGTGTGCTGTCCGTAAGAGCCTTGTCAGCACTTCAAATATTTCTCAGCTGACAAAGATTGGACATTTGGGAAGACAAAATAGATGTGTCTTGTCAGACACAATCTGACAAGATCTCGAAGATGAATCAACCTCCCCACCCTGGGGAAAAAAAAGAAAAAGAGTGTTAGGAAAGCAGAGAGTGGGCAAAGCTTATGTCCCCAGACTCTGGAAGTCAAAGGAACATTAACTTCACAAATAGAGCTGATAAGGAAATGACCCAGAGTGAATGCCTGTTTTTGGGGAACAGACCTGGTCCATGACAGCGCTACTCAAAGCAGCTTGCTGACAGTGCCAGTTTGCAAAACCTTCCAGTTCATGAGGAGATAAGGAGTTTGTGCCAGAATATGTCAACTACATCACTAAATGCACTAAAAGTTCAGCTAACTTTTTTTTTTTCCTGGCAAGAAGAATTGCATTGCTTTACTGTTTGATGCAAACTCCTGATCCCATCAAGGACGGGAAGTCCTTGCACTTGGTGGAGTGACCCCTGGCCTCCCTGTAGTGGAGGCTGTGATTTGCTGTCCTGCTCTCCTTTCCAGGACAAGGCATTTACTCCTCTGTCTGGATGGAGTATTATCTGCTCACGACTCATGGCTAAGAGAATCTCCAGGAGTTATTCTAGACCAGGATTTCCCTCTTCTGCTCTGTCAGACTCCATCATCTGCTCCCAAGCACTCTTTCCTGCACCAAGTCTCAAATCATTTATAAAACAGCTCCTTTCGGGCTTCCCTGGTGGCTCAGTGGTTAAGAATCCGCCTGCCAATGCAGGGGACACGGGCTCGAGCCCTGGTCTGAGAAGATCCCACATGCCGCAGAGCAGCTAAGCCCGTGTGCCACAACTACGGAGCCTGTGCTCTAGAGCCCGTGAGCCACAGCTACTGAGCCCGCGAGCCACAACTACTGAAACCCGCGCACCTGGAGCCCGTGCTCCACGAAGAAAGAAGCCACCGCAATGAAAGCCCGCGTGCAGCAACGAAGACCCAATGCAGCCGTAAATTAATTAATTAAAAATATTTTTAAAAACAAAACAAAAAAACCGGCTCCTTCCTCCCTCCCTCCAGCTGTGTGTGGGGGGGGGGAATTTTGGTGGGGGAGTGTCAAGGGGATGAGAAGGTGGTGCTTTTAAGGTCTCCAGGCCTAGTTCCTGGGAAAGACGTACACCCCAAAACTAAAATCTGCTGCCACCTTTTGGTGAAACAGAAAAATAAAATTCTTTAAAATAGAGAAAATGTATTTCCTGTTAAGATTTTGAAGAAGAAGAAAAAAAAAAAAGTTGAGTACCCTAGAACAATTAATATACTTTGTACTGTAGACTGTGGTTTTGGTCACTACTTCTGACGCTGTGAATATTAACATCAGTTCTGGGAATGAATTTTAATATTAATAAAGAAATATTCAACTTAACCAAATACCTGACAGGATTCCTCATTGACTATTGTAAGGAGGGTAGACAGCTAGAAAGATGAACAGATTTAAGTATCTTTCAGAGCAAGAAAGAACAGAAGTGTCTAACAATTCTTCAGTGTGTGTGCAGAACAAGCTCGGTGCTGCCTCCCATGGAAGGCAGGTGTGAACACACTGCGTGTGCCCACCTTCCCGACACAAGTCTCCTCGCCCAACTGCACACCCAGAGCACAATCCTGGACCAGCATTTTCCTCTCAAAGTCCAATCACCACCGTATGACTTACCCAGACAAAGACCCCAACTGTTGTCAACAGGTGTCTGGGCTAGGATATTTCTTTTTTATTCAACGACCAAAAATGACATTATTGCCATTGCAAAATATCCATTCATGTCTTCTGAAAATGAAATATCTTTTACTTACAATGTTGTGTTTAATTTCTGCTGTGCAGCAAAGTGACTCAGTTATTCATATATATATTTTTTTCATCTTATTTTCCAATATGGTTTATCACAGGATATTAAATATAGTTCCCTGGGCTCGGATATTTCTGATGGGTGGTGTCAGAGACCTCCCTGCGTCATGTTTAATTGAAATATGCCTAGAGCTACGCCTGAAATTCAGCTAGAGATCAATCAATAGTTATTGAATAAGCGAGTGTGAATATGCATGGTATTTTGAGAACTAAAGAAGGAGCTGGGAGGGTTTTTGTAAAGTCGGAGGGGGTGGGGGGAAAGATCACCTGAGGAAAGAGGGGAAGCAGTGAAAAAAGGTGACTCTGAGATGTCAGGCAAAAGCCACGCTGTCCCCGCAGAACACCCAAAGGCAGAGTCAGGCTCCCAGCCCATCCCCATACCAGCCCCGAGCTACCTTCACACACCTCCACGCTAGTTAGAGGTCCTGATATCAGCGTCAGCCCGAGTTCTGCATATTCCTCTTACCTCCGTGTACGGCTCTTCTAGAAAATGGCCACACGTCCCTTTAGGAAGGGGCCAGGGAATATTATTTTAAATATGGGCAGAGAAATGACAGAGTCCTTCTTCAAAGGAACTCAGCTTTCCATTCGATCTAAGCATGAGAGTTGGCTCAGATACAGAAATTTGGTGAGGGATCAAAGTATTTCATCAACACTTTGATGTTTTTCTGATCACAAAAGTCAAGCAGGATAGTCCGCACCTACACGTCTTGTCCTAAGATAATCATGAGTTACTGGCCAGCACTGCAGATTTCTGTGGGTCAGAGAATCTTGAAAAAGTCCAGCCTTTTTTCATCACCAGAGCCCCCTGGGGGTTGGGATCCTTGGTCACCTGTTCAGCCTTGTGGCCTATTATGCTATGTACATCCACTAGCTTCTAACACCTAAGAAATGCTTCTTGCCTTCTGTTTTTTCAGAATCCTATCATCCTATTGACCACAGGCAGCCCAGCTCCTTGGCAATATTTTCTACTGTCAATGTTGGCCTACAGAGGACAGCCACCACTGGCTTCTCAAAGATGCTGGTGGCTCCCTCGCTCATGCCGTCTTTATCACCATGGTGAATGAGTGTCCTCTGCGCTTGTTTAGGGAACAAGAATCAGATTTCCTTCTCATGCAATACATCCACTCCCATTGCACACTTCCCTGAGCCTCCTGAGCTGTCCTGAGAATCCCTGGCAAAAGACTTCTGGAATCTCTCATTTACTGCGTTCCTCTCACATTCGAACCTCAAGGAGTCATCTCAACCGTATATTAGGACCAGCTCCAAGAGTTCCTGCCAGTAATCTCAGCTGTGAATCACAGAAGGATGCTCCCACATTCACCAACTTGCCACTTTTCACCTTGTATTCGATCCTTCCCACCATCACCTTCAATATCCATCCCCACGCATTCTCTTGCTTCCTATCAGTTCCTATCACCCAGTCCTACGAATTTTCCACTGAGTAGGCAATCTTCCCATAGCAGAAACTGTATTTCTCCAGTTGGACTATACTGAACCCTGATTCAGCTATTATTGATCTGGAGACAATGAGGGAGACGGGAACAGATTTTGAGGGAAAGCATCATCTTCAAGGCATCAGCCTAGCTAAGCTCTCGGCATGGTCTCCAGGTCGTGGGAGAAGCACCCTCTGGTAAGAGGGGCTACACTGCTTTTTCCTGCCTGGAGGCTTCAGGAGGACCTAGGAGTTCGAAGTGGAAGAGGAGCAGAGGGTCCTTTACAGGAGACCCACATCACTCAGAACTGGGGGAACACTGTCCTGGAGCACGAAGTCAATCAGGTTTTATCGCCAACCAAAACAACATAATCAGCCGATGTGTTAATTAATTTACCCCACTGAAACATCGTTCCCCAAACATCAAGCATGAGTCGGGAACCACCCCAAATGTACCTTTCAAGTTTCAGTATTCAAGTTCTCATACGTTTCAAGCCTTTGCAGGAAACATTCATCCTTATCGTTTTTCAAATGAACCCAAAATACGAGAAATTCATCACGCTGCTATCTTAAGTGCTCTAACTGGGTTTTCCTTTCTGTCACTAGCCCAGGAGAGTGGCCCAGCAACAGATAGATCAGCAAGGCAGTAATTCTCAGGGCAGCCTCGCAAAGCCACCTCCATGGCCACTGAGAGACAGAGGGATAATGTGCAAAGAAGGCGTGATAATTCTCTGGCTGTCACAGGCTCACGGCGGGCAGCAAGAGCAAAGACCGGGATATGTGTGGTCTTTACTCCCGACAGGCAGGAATATCAGTGCTATTAACGTGCCGCTGTGTTGGGTGGGGACACTGGGGGCTGGATGGAGAGTCATTTGTTAAGGGCTCCATTTAATCTCCTGTCAGCCCATTAGCATATTTAAACAGTTTTCATCTGGCTCCATCACTCATTAAAACTGCTGACAAGGATGGAAAGTTCTGCTTCATGGGGTGAAACATGGCAAACAATATGGATATCAACTGATATACTGCAGGGCAGGTGTGAGTCTATGGAACCGGAGAGCCGAACCCCACAGGTGAGACATTACAGAGCCAGACCTGCATCACTTTACAGGGTGAGCACCGTCGCCCCCTGGGCATGCACCACTCACATGCACACAGCATCTGACCCGCTGTGAAAGGTCACATGACTTATTGATACAGAATATCTTTACTAGACCTTCACGCCTCCATGTATACAGCAATTCACAGTTGTTGAGATCTTTTCTTATCTGTTGTTTCGCTTTATCGTCACAAAAAGAGAGGCACGTGCAGTAGCCTTTGACAGATCAGGGAACTGGGGTTCAAAGCTGCAGTGACTTTCCCAAGGTGAAATGTTACTTTCTCCTCATTCTGTTCCTCCTCCTAACCTTCCTTCGTCTTTTTCATGGTCATTCTCTCCATCTTCATGATCATTTCCTTCTGCCTTTAATTATATAAAGAAGTCCTACAAGTCAATATCAAAAAACAATTTGATTTAAAAATGGATATTTTGGGCTTCCCTGGTGGCACAGTGGTTGAGAGTCCGCCTGCCGATGCAGGGGACACGGGTTCGTGCCCCGGTCCAGGAGGATCCCACATGCCGCGGAGCGGCTGGGCCCGTGAGCCATGGCCGCTGAGCCTGCACGTCTGGAGCCTGTGCTCCACAACGAGAGGCCGCAACAGTGAGAGGCCTGCGTACCACAAAAAAAAGAAAAAGGATATTTCTCCCAGGAAGATGGACAAACAGCCAACAGACACATGAAAAAATGCTCAGCATCACTAATCATCAGGGAAATGCAAATCAAAACCACAGAATCACCTCACAGCCGTCAGAATGGCTGTCATCAAAAAGGCAACAAATAACAAGTGCTATCCAGGATGTGGAGAGAAGAGAACCCTTGTGCACAGCTAGTGGGAATGTAAATTGGTGCAGCCACTATGGAAAACAGTATGGAGGTTCCTCAAACAATTAAAAATAGAACTACCATATGACCCAGCATTTCCACTCCTGGGTATTTACTGGATGTAAACAAAAACACTAATTTGAAAAGACTGCATCCCCATATTCACTGCAGCATTATTTACAGTAGCCAAAATGTGGAGGCAACCTAAGTGTCCATCAACAGATGAATGGACAAAGAAAATGTGGTATGTATATATACAATGAAATATTACTCAGCCATAAAAAAGAATAAAATCTTGCAATCTGCAACAACTTGATGGACCTAGAGGGTATTATGCCAAGTGAAATAAGTCAAACAGAGAAAGACAAATACCATATGCTCTCACTTATATCTAAAAACAAAACAAAATGAAAACAGACTCATAGATACAGAGAACAAATGGGTGATTGCCAGAGCAGAGAGGGAGGAGGAGACGGGAGAAATAGGTGAAGGGAAGAGGTGCACACTTCCAGCTATGAAATAAGTAAGTCAGAGGTCTGTCATGTAGAGCAGAGGGAATATAGTCAATAGCACGGTAATAATTTTGTATGGCGACAGATGCTTTCTAGATTTATTGCGGTGATCATTTCGAATCCCTGTATCATACGTCTGAAACTAACATAATATTGTGCATCAACTATACTTCCATTTAAAATATAAATAAATAACTATGACTATAATAATAGCAGAAGAAAGGTATCTGCACGTCCTAAGAAGTTCCTGAGCTGGCAGCACCTGAATAATCTCTCTTATTTGCAGCACAAGACCCTACGTGGGTTCTCATCCACTTTCCACCATACATACCCCTCCCAAGTCTCCTCTGACAATGGAGGAACTTATCTAAACCCCATGAGACGGTCATTTCATCTTCTCAAGGAGCTTTAGGAGGGTCTCACAGCTGTTGCTCATCTCAAATTCTTAGTGTGTAGACGGTGCCCAATGACTGAGTGACCAGGAGAAGGTTTGCTCAGTTGAGTCTCAGGGAGATTCTGGTCCATCTGGTCACATTTCATTCTGAATATAAATTAATATAATACATATAAATATATCACCTCCTTATGTTCTGTCTTATTTTCCCCATTCTTTGCCCTAAATCATGGACTTACATCTTATCTACTAATTTAGCTAAATATGTTCTTACTCTAATGAAATAGATTGTCTTTCATTTCAGTATAACCTAACAAGAATTAGGAATGTGAACATAAAACTAGATTGAAAAAGCAAGTATCTTTAATCAGTCTTTTTATTAGTAGGATTATTATGTATGAGATATAACCTATCTATGGTAGGCAGCTTGGTGAATTTTGCATGTGTGTGTGCGTGTGTGTATTCACCATCCCGATCAAGATTCAAAGATATTTCCAACACCTCAAAAGCTCATTCATGCTCCTACCCAGTTAATATCCTCCCACCAAGTTAAACATTATTCTGAATTCCATCCCCATACTGCAGTTTAACAGGTATAAATGGAATCACAGAGTGTGTCCTCTTTTGTGTCTGGCGTCTTTGTCTCGTCACTACGTCTTTGAGATACATCCAGGTTATTGTACATATTGCTAGTTCACTCTTTCTTATTGTAGTTGTCTGTTGCATGTGTATATCATAACTTTTCATTCTTTCTGCTGTTGGTAGGCATCTGGGGAGTTTCTACTTTTTGGCTGTTAGAGATATAACTACCAGCTTTCTTGTACGTGTCTTTTAGTAGACATATGCAATCATTTCTTTTGAGTATATGCCCAGGACTGGAATTGCTGAGTCATAGGGTAATTATATGAGAGGCTTTCAAAAATACTGTTCTCAGTCGGGTGCCTTGGAGAAAATTCCCACTGCACATACTCTAAGAGAAGTAGCCTCCCATTCAATCCTAAAAGGTCTCCAGGGTCTAGAATTTCTTCATATTAATAAGGGCATTTCAGAAGCAAAGAGAGCTGATGGAAAGAAAAACATATCCTTTGCATCTGATCACTTAAAAGTAGAACAAGGGCTTCCCTGGTGGCGCAGTGGTTGGGGGTCCGCCTGCCGATGCAGGGGACGCGGGTTCGTGCCGCGGTCTGGGAGGATCCCACGTGCCGCGGAGCGGCTGGGCCCGTGGGCCATGGCCGCTGGGCCTGCGCGTCCGGAGCCTGTGCTCCGCGACGGGAGGGGCCACAGCGGTGAGAGGCCCGCGTACCGCAAAAAAAAAAAAAAAAAAAAGTAGAACAAGACTACCCTTTATTCTATAAAGGCAAAAACTGAGCTCATAGATGTTCCAAGATCACAATTTAGCCAACCCAGTAAGCACCGATTTTAGCCACTGGCTGCTGGCTCTGTGCCGAAGTTCAAACTGGGGAGACCATATTTTATAGCCAGTTAAATTCCAATGTAAAGAGTTTTATTAACTAGACATTCCCCAAAACTCAGACTGTACAAGAAAGCAAGTAAAAATCAAAAGCAATGGATTTTGATCTTCCCATTATTTTAAAAATTTTCAGGACACTGGTTGGCAGCCTCCACATCCTGCTCATAGGTTAACTCCTCTGGGTCTGGAATCCAGTCCTCCGTTTACTGCCTGCTTCCAGGCCCAACCAAACCTCCCTTTCTGCTCTGACTTCTGCCTGTGTTTCCCATGGAGTCTCCCAGGCCCACCTGTCCCACCCAAGGGCATCTGTCCAGACCCCAGATTCTGTACTAGCACGTGGCAGTGCTCTGTCTGACAGCACTGGGTCTCTTCTTCCCAGAGATCAAAAGGGATGGGGATGGAGAAGTTCATCATCAAAAGGGATGGGGATGGAGAAGTTCATATGAAGGTAACAGGAGTCTGCAATGAAAGCCAAGAGGACTAAGGATCCACAGCCTGTAACACCTGAGGGCAGGTAGGCAGACAAAACCACAAAATTATACCAATGAATAAACACATGTGGCAGAAGCGTCCCCAAGCTTCTTATCTTATTGATTTCTCTGGAAACAAAGTCAGAGAGAACCAGTGTCTCACTGGGATCTATTCTTTCCAACAATATCATGGAACTATTAACTCGAGGACACGCTACTGAATGATAATCATGGTACAGCAGTTCCAGTAGAAATCATGGCATTTAGGGAAAACATTCTATTGACTGTGATTTCCACTGGGTCCCCAGAATTGATTAATATTATCATAACTAAAGAGGATTTTTTTCCCTAAGAATTTCCTGCTGCTTCTAATGAAATCCAACACAACCTTAGGACATGGGGAAGAAAATGAACGAGAACAGGATTTGTTCCAAGAATAAAAGCTGCCGGGTACAAAAGACAAGCACATGTTGAGCATCGCTTTGATGGCAGGACTGAGTCGCTGCTCAGCTTGACCGGGGCCACCAGGACCTGACATGGGTGTCACCAGGAGATGCGCACATTTCCACACCTGCACTACTTCACCTCCCACTCACAGCCTGGCTGAAACTACCCATCAGTGACTCTACTCACCTGGAAAGTCTGTCCTACAGAAACTTTCTCCCATACTGTCCTTTAGTTTTGTGCATCTGTCATTTGTTTCAGTGCCATGATGTGCCAGACACTGGGTCCACAAACGTGGTGAGAGCCTCAGAGGGGTCCACTGCGAGACAGGCTGCCGAGAGGTTCTTAATGGGCTGAGAGCCTCTTCTTTGGGCTCCCAGAGCTCCCAGACCACCTGCCTTTACATTCGCCACCTTGTTTTGATGGTGCCTTGAGCTGACCTTAAAGCAGGTAATTCCCTAATTGGTGTCCTTCACTCCATTAACCAGTGCGACTAAAAGCCAGGGCCAGGCCCACTCGGGCTGTCCTCCCTCTGGTGGGAAATCAGGAGTGTCCTGAAGACGTCTCCCTGGTCCTTACTACTGCTCCTCTGTGAATTCCAGGGGCACACAAGATGGTATCTCACCCTTCAAGGATTTAGGTCTCTTTCTTGTTGCCCTCAGAAGCCTTTGACATTAGCAAGACCAGATATTAAGTTTTCACATGGTTACTTTATATAGTAGGTTGAGAATTTACCCTTCTTTTTCCAAATCAAATTATACACAGGTGTTAGTCAACATAGGCTAGGCTATGCTGAAGTGACAAAAAAAATCTAAACTCTCATTAGCTTAACACACAAAAATGTATTTGCTTCTATATAAAATCCTCTGTGGGTGTGGGCCACAGTCCAGGGAGCTGTCCTCCAAGCAGGGACCCAGCAGTCTCAGCTGCTTCCATCCAACTCAGCGCAAGACCCTCAGAGTCCTGGATGAGGGTACAACAGGAAAGCTTAAGGGGCACTGTGTCGCCCTGGAAATGACATGCATCACTGCAAGTGACAGTTCATTGGCTAGAACTAGTCACATGGCCCTGCCTGACTGCAGGGAGTCTGGGAAGTACCATCTTCCATGAGCTCAAGAAGGACCGCATTGGATATTGGTAAGCATTAGTATTGCTATGACAGCCATGTTGCCCCGCCAAGCTCACACATGGATATAGCCCCCAAAATGCACTCCAGCTAATACGATACCCCCAGTCTGCTACCACCAGTAACATTTAACAAGGTCCAACCCTCCCACTATAAAGCCCGGGTCTTGTTCCCACGAAGAACCTTCTTGTGTGTGTGAAATTTATTTTTTAATTTTTTTAGCAGCAGCTTGCAGGATCTTTTCTCCCCAACCAGGGATTGAACCCAGGCCCTCGGCAGTGAAAGCGTGGAGTCTTAACCACTGGACTGCCAGGGAATTCCTCCCATGAAGCATTTAAGATTCTTGAAGCGAACTTCTCCTCCCATGAATTTCTTCCTTTTCCCATTCTCTGTAATTCATTATTCATTTCAGCCAGAGGATTGTCACTCAGGTCTCGGGGTAGAAACTGAGCTCCTTCTGCAGCCACTGTAGCCCCAAGAACTGATGTCTAATCAACTCTGAATTTAAATTATGTCAATGCTCAGTCTTCTAGGCACTATTGTCAGGGCCCTTCCATTCAGAACTGTGTGATGCCTCAATACCACTAAAGGACACCTTTTAGGTTTTCCAAACTAAAATTAAAACAGTACTTAGACAAGTGAAAACATACAATACTGCCATAGATTAGGACACCCCTTGCCTTCCCTGTAAACTTACTCTGTAAATTTTGTATCTGAATTTCCAAATCCCTGGAGAGGTCCGCCGAGCATCACGGTCACTATGGAAACAGCAGGCTGAGGAAGCAGAGGAGATGAACTACTCTCTCCACTCTGGGCTGCGCTCATCTGTACTGTGTCCTTCGGCCCCACTGCAATGAGGCAAGAGTGGTCCATGTTATGCACTGTCTTATAAAGGAATCCCTGCGTGGATTTTTTTTTGAAGGACAATTGAAGAAGAGACATATCTGGTAACGTTTAACAGGAAGCCTCAGGGAAGAGTGGACTAAATCTCTCCAAAAAACATTGATCACATGTGACCCCTCCCCTTGGACCCCTCTGAAAAGAGGCTGGCGACTCCTTCCCCAGAACCCACTCTTTTCCTTCTCCTGCACTTCCCTTCATCACTGCTTCTGAAAGAGATGATGCCTTACAGCAAATGCCAGATTACTGCTGTAAACTGTAATGCAATACAAGAAAAGATCAAATTTGTGGAATGCCTTTTGTGAGATGATCCAAAGGGTTCTGTATAATGGCTATAAAATTGTGAAACACACTGTGGAACAGATTTAATTTTTAAAGCAGCTGAAAATATATACTAATGATTTCCCATCATTATTACTCAACAGAGGTCTTTAGCAATACTAATAAAATGACTCTACCTACAATTATTTCCAACCGAGTGTTTCTTCGTGGAATTCAATCTGATCTTATAGTATGTAATTGGCCAATCAAGGTAATGTTCTGAAGGGGGAAGAAACATGGGGATGTTTCAGCCGAAGAGCCGTCTGCTTTTGTCATTAGCTGCTGCTTCTTCCTTCACCACCTGCTCAGCCTTCATCTGCTTCACTCGGCTTGGATTGGCTTACAACGATGCATCGTCTGAAGATCATTAAGGTAATGCAGATTGGATGGAAATCTGTCCCCGGTAGACAAGGCAGGTGGATCTAGGCCTACCGCGTAATTGCCATGTGCAAATTTCCCATCTATTCTTTAAGATCCAGTTCGAGTCCCTACCCTCACCTGGCAGAGGCAGTGATGCTTCCCCCACACGCTCTCTGATCTCCCCACCGGTTCACTGCCATGCCTTTGATGTCGCCGACTAGAACGCAGCAGAGCCAGGGGCAGCCTCACCCGCTGTGTGGGGTAACAGACTGGACTGGAAAAACAGTCCAGGGAGTTGTGCCAATGCACTGTGCAGGTTTCGGAGGCTGGGAGTCTGTCCTATAGGGCAGCCGTAGGGGCAGTTTTGTCGGCGGGGTTACCAGCAGACAGCCTGGGAGCAGGCGGTCTGAGATGCAGAGCTGTCCGCTACGGGAGCTATTTTGGAAACACCCAAGAATATTGGGGCTCAGAGAAATTGCAGACCCTCTTCCCAGGGAACGAGACCCCCAGTGTTGTGGGAAGCTGAGTGGAGTGCAACGCCCCCAGTGGGAAATCAGGGAGCCCTGGTCCAGCGGGCTTACAGTCCAGGCACCCCAGGGTCACTGCCCCACAGTAACACACATTCGAGAAATATGCCGAGTGACTAAACGCCTGGAAGAGAGCGGATACGTCCAAGTAGAGCTACAGGAGGAAGCTTCAAGGCACCAGCCTGAGGTCCACGGCTGGTGGTCACTGGGCAAGACACCCAGAGCCAGACCAGAGGCCGTCCGGCTCGGACAGGACACAGCCTGGGAGCAAGGGCCCTGGTTGTAACCAGTGACCCCCGTCCCCTGGTGATTGGCCGCGACCACCAGGCCTGGTCCCAGCACCCGCCTCAGTCTCCTACGCTGTCTCACCCCCGCCCCACGCTCCCCTACACCTCCTGAACCCCTCCCGTGCCCAGCCCACTGCTGCCCGTGCACAGACATCCCTGATATTCACTAATGCATGCTTCTGGCCCCAAACAGCCCCGTTCCTTCTGCCCCGGGCAGACCACTCCTCCTGGGCTCTCCCGTCCTGCCTTACCGAGGACGGCCATCACCTCTCGAGTGCTGCACTTCTCCTGCCTGAAGGACACCTCCATCTCCTGCACCTGGACCCACAACCCCCCCAGAGGCATGCCCAGGCTCATCTCCGACAGCCAAGAGTCAACCCGCTTCCAGTTAAACAGTCAGTATCTTTTTATGTCCATGCCCAACAGTCACGATCTACCAATGAGCCAACACAGAGGAAGATTGGCACCTTCTCAAGAAATAAGCCAAGGACATAGCACCTCTCTGATCTCGTAAATATCCAGGCTGCTGGCACCTGCCTCAGTCTAGCTGGAGCCTCAGCTGACGGCAGAGCCGAGGTTGAGAAGGAGCCCTGAGGAGCAGGGGGCCCACACCCCAGTCCTGCCTGGACCGAGGGCAGAGCCTCCCAGCTCTGAGGTTCTCGGATGCCTCGTCCTCTACTCTCTGGAGGAAAGACTCCCTCGAGCTGGGCAGAGGTCACCTCCTCACGGGGGAGTCTGTCCTGGCGGGGGTGGACGGTGGCCAGAAATATAGGACACCTGGTCGGTGTCACCAGAGTGTAGATCACCAAGGAGCACTTTCTCGTCACAGGTTCACATTGCCCTTTGCCCTTTTCCCCGGTCTCATCACCCCGCAGCTTTCCCCACACATCACTCTGCTGGTGTCTCTTGTAAAATGTCAGAGCTGCCTACTGCTTGAAATTGTGTATCTTGCTTCAAGCAGAAAACGCACAGGAAGAACCTCCCCTTCGCCCCCTCCTCTCACCCCCCAGTCCCTGTGTGGTTCAGTCTCCATTTCTGGGGGCAGAAGAGGATAAAAAGCAGCACTGATTCAGGAGACAAGGACCTGGGCTCTACTCACCGCTCTACCTGGAACTCGCCGTGTGACCTTAAGCAAGTCAGTCAACCTCTCTGGTTCCCTTATCTACAGAATGAAGTTTGGGGCTATGATTCTTTCTAATCTCCCCTCCAGCTTTTCTGTTCGATAATTTATGGCTTGCAAAACCGCAGAAGGCTTCATCATTTCTGACTGATCTCATTAATACAAGTGAAGGAGGAGAATCTGGCATTTTAAGAAAAGTGGCCAAGAAGCTGGAGCGTCACTATTCTCTGGAGATGGATCTGGAGATCCCGAAGGGAAAAGCTCCTTATTGCTTAATCCCTCTCTCTCCCACAGGCCAGACATAAAATCCTTCAATCAAATCTAATAAACTCGGCTAAGCTTTGGAATGGGACTAAGAAATAGCTAATGTGTTTTCTATCCAGATTTATTCACACGGTCTCCTTTGTAAATGTGCTCCCAGGTGATGCCGGGAAACGTGATGGAGAAAAGCAAATATGTACCGTGAGGAGTACTGAAGGTGTGGAAGACGCTTGAGTGCCTTTCGCAAAGAATACTGTCCTCACCCTTCCATGGATGAGGGCTGATCTCCTTGTGGATTAAGAGGGAGGATCGAGACAGACCCCACCCTAGGTGCGGGCAGGTAGGGCATCAGAGCTGGCTCCCACAGCCCCACTCTTATTATCCCACAGTCAGTGCCCATGATTTGTTTTCATACTTTGGTGCATTTGCAAAGAGTCTCCCTTGACCCGGAAAATGCATCCAGTTTCTCGGGACACCTATTCCAGTGTATGCAGTGTATGCACTACTACACCTCCCTTGCTGGGAAGTGAGTCCTTTGGTCTGGAAAAATGTTATGCAGTGGGTCAATTACCCTGTAAGCCCTTGGTCGATGGTACTGGCTAAGACCCTGCAGGCAGGAAAGAAAAACACATACCCAGAATACGCATCAATTCTAGGAAGACTAATGGCTCCCTTCTCAAGGATGGAAGTGGTCCCGTGCAGTCAGTTTTGCTACCAAAAATCTGTGTGGTCTCTTCAAGGGATAGACCCATATTGGGGTTTAGTGTTTGTCTTTGCTGCTAATAGGCTGGACACCAGCAGAGGCAGTAGCTAGATCAGCCTTGGCGAGTAGGAATCCACGCTGCCTGGTCTCCGTCCCAGCCACCATGGCCACGTTATACATGTGTGCATGACGCCAGCCCTGGTGGCTAGTGACAAAGGCTGGCCGACTTCAGCCAGCCAAGTCTCTCTGTATGGTCAGTTGATAGCGAGTCTTCTGAAGTAGCTTCTCCCTGGTGAGCACTGTCATGTGATAAACGTCTTCACACTTCATGTCCACTACCATGGGTCCATCTACACACCTCTTACTCACAGCTCCTTGCTACTGACTCTCCACTGTAGCTTTTCCCAGGGCCCTAACTACCCAAGCCATTTGGGTAGAGAAGGATTTTTAATAATCAAGTGGTTAGATGACCTGTCAATGCCAGTCAGCCTCTTCCCCAGCCACCCCTATTTTGCCCAGTGGGCTCGTGAACAAAGTGGCCATGGTGGCGGGGATGGAGATCACGCATGGGCTCAGCAACATGGACTTCCATCCACCATAGCTGACCTGGCCACGGCCACCTGAGTGCCCAACCTGCCAGCACAGAGCCCAGCACTGAGCTCCCAATATGGTACCATTCCCCAGGGTGATTAGCCAGTTACCTGATGGAAGGTTAAAGTTATTAGACCACTTCCATCATGGAAGAGGCAGCAATTGGTCCTCACTAGAACAGATACTCCACATATAGTGTTACTTTTCCTGCCCAAACTACCATCTGTAGACTTCCAAAGTGACTTTTCCACCATCATGGCCCTCCACACAGCATTGCTTCTGAACAAGGAGCTCACTTCACAGCAAAAGAAGTGCAGCAACGGGCCCACGCTCACAGACTTCTCTGATCATACATGTTTCCCACCATCCTGAAGCAGCTGGCTTGACAGAATGATGGAACAGCCACTGGAAGACTCAATTATAGGCCCAGCTAGGTGGCAATGCCTTGCAGGGCTGCAGCAAGGTTCTCCAGAAGGCTGTATATGCTCTGAATCACTGTCTATTCTCCCATGGCCTGGATGCATGGGTCCAGGAATCAAGGGGTGGCAATGAAGTAGCGCCATTATCATCCCTAATGACCCACTCGCAACATGTTTACTTCATGTCCCCGTGACTTATGCTCTGCTGGTCTAGAGGTCTTGGGTAGAGAGAGAGGCATGCTTCTACCAGGAGACACACAATGATTCCATTGAACTAGAAGCTAAGACTGCCCCCCACACCCAGCAACTTTGGGTTCCTCATGCCTCTGAATCAACAGGCAAAGAAGGGAGTTACTGTGCTGGCTGAAGGGAGTTACTGATCCTGTCTACCAGGGGGTATTGGATTACAGTGCCATAACGGAGGTAAACAAGAGTATGTTGGAATACAGGAGATCCCTTAGGGCGTGTCTTAGTATTTCTATGTCCTGTGATTAAGGTCAATGCAAAACTACAACAGCTCAATCTAGGCAGGATTATGAATGACCCAGACCCTTGAGGAATGAAGGTTTGAGTCACCCCACCAGGTAAAGAGTCATGAGCAGCTGAGGTGCTTGCTGAAAGCAAAGGGAATACAGAATGGGAAGTGGAAGAGGGTAGTTATAAATACCAGCTACGACCAGGTGACCAGTTACAGAAATAAGGACGTAATGGTTATGAGTATTTCCTCCTTATTCTGTCATGAATATGTGTGTGTTAGGCAAATATGTCTGCTCTGTTCCCTCTCTTTTTCCCTTATCTTGTAACATAAGATGTACTGACTTTATAGCACCGTGTTTAAGTGTTGTTATTCTACATCACAGTGTTTAAACTACAGGGTATCAAGAAGAGTCAACATAACTCAAGGGTTTTACCCCGTCGTCTGTAGTAGGTGTCAGTGCGTTTGGGGGCTGTAATCAGAACAGTTGTATCATGCGAGGCAGAATTATGATCAGAATTACTGTCTTTATCTGGAGATTAAGGATGGTTTGAATTATTGTCTTTATCTGGAGATCAAGGATGGTTTGAGGAGATGCGTACGGGTGCCAAGCTGACAAGGGGTGGGCTTGTGATGGTTGATTTTATGTGCCGGCTTGACTGGGTCATGGTGGGGGCCCCAGATATGTGGCCAGACATTATTCTGGGTGTGTCAGTGAGGGTGTTTCTGGATGAGGCTAACATTTGAATCCACACACTGAGCAAAGCAGATCGCTCTCCCTGATGTGATGGGTCTCATTCAATCAGAGGAAGCTCTGAATAGAACAAAAAGGCTGAGCAAGAGGGAGTTTCTCCTGCCCGGTGGCCATCAGGCTGGAACACCATCCTTTTTCCCGACCTTTGGACTCGAACTGAAATACCAGCTCTCCCAGAGTCTTAAGCTTGCGGGCCGTCAGACTGAACCACACCATCAGCTTTCCCGGGGCTCTAGCTTGCTGACTGCAGATTCGGGAACTTAGCTTCCATAATCACATGAGCCAATCCCTTATTTTATGTACATACGTACATATGTACACATATACCGCATCCACGTCCACACACTTGCACACACATCCTTTTAGTTTGGTTTCTCTGGAGAACCTTGTATTTCAATTGCAAGTCTTCTATATGAGGGTCAAGTTCGCCTGTTTTCTACTTCTGAATTCTGCCCTATGGTGAAAACTGTCATAACTAAGCCTGAATGCGCTTGGGGACATCCAGGGTTGATACAAACATTGAGTCCTGCTGCCATCTGCATAGCAAGTGAATGAAACGAAGGCTTACAAGCTGCTTGGAAACCTTCTGGTCCTCTTACAGAGCCCCTGGAGACCTAGCTTTAACCACAGTTAACGTGCTCTCGTGGATGGGGTGTTTTCACACCTGTGGCTGTCAATCACCCCTTTGCCAAGGCCTCTGTATTCAGGGAAATGTCAAGTGTGACTACCATAATTCTGGTTTCCTGACATGTTCCCGTGCTTGAAGACTGAGTCCACTCCAAGTTATTAGGGTACCGGAGCCACGTGAACGGCATCCCTAGCCTGTGGTCAACTTTCCCTGTACACTTCCTGCAACCACGTGCCAGAGCAGAGAGGTTAAGTGTTGGGCACGTTCCTTCTCCCAGGGTGACTGCAGGCGGGACAGGAGATTCACGGGCGGCCATTTGGGGCTCTTGCTGCATCGTTTGTCATGAAAATGAGGTATTAGAATTTCAGCGCTTAATATGCTCCCTGAGTTATAGCAGAGCGTGGGGCTGCTCCTTTGGTATTTCCCATAATATGTAGCTTTGTCAAAGGCTGATGGCAAACGATCAGTTCAAAAGTGCCTTGGAAAAGCACACTCTTCTTTTCAAAACGGTTCACATTGTGGAAAAAATTACAATCAGTCAAAATGGCCCTTGGGATGAAGCTCACATACCTAGAGGAAACCGTTTTAACCCTCAGAAAATACCTACAAAGTGACGCACTCAGATAAAGGACCTCCATGGAGCCCATGACAACAGCCTGCTCTGTGGGTCCCTGGCCACAGGCACCCCACTAAGCCCTCGTGCTCCCCGAGAGCACCAGGCCTCGCCGTGCAGGCAGAGGAGAAAGCAGTGCTTGAAATTTCCCCAAAGAACATCTGCCTGAAAGCACCTCCCTGCCCACTCAACACCGTGCTCGAATGTTCACCATTAGACTTACTTTTTAAGGACCATGTGGCAACAGATGCATTTCACCAAGTTAAATGTCTATCTTCCCAGGGAAAGATAATACATTCACAGTTGGTAGGGCTCATTTAGAAGGAAAAACTGGTGCTAACTGTCGAGAGCTCTAGGGAAGAAGATTTTAATTCTACTAGCATCCAACTTGGAAAGGGCTCCTGACAGAGGTCTCGACCATGGGACATATTCAAATATTCAGATAACAGCCAGATGGTCCTCTACCTACACTGGATAGGATGCTGGAGCAGGTGGGCACCAGGTTCCTTCTGACACAGATGTCCTGTAATTTTATCATTAACTCAGAATAGGGAGAACAAGGGGATTCTCCTCTTCTCTGGAAAGATATTAAGAATGTTACTAGATTACCGGGCGGGGAAATCTAGGTTCTGGTCCTGATGCCGTACGTGTCCTTGGGTGATGCATGTCATTTCTCTAGAGTTTCTCATCTGTTAATATGAAGTAGAGGGAGCCTTTCCATTTCCCAAGTGTCTTATTCTGATATTCCACAATTCTCGGAGACTGGGTGAGTCATATGGGATCCTTCCAATCACTTTAGAGAGGCAAAGTAATAATAAGATGCCAGAGCGGCAAAGAGGGATCAAATCTATAACCAATTCTAACTGGTTGGTAGTGGTTGCTTAAAATACTACATCAAAGAAGGATCTGAGGCCAAGTCCAAAGAGAAGCGGGAGGTATTTCCGTAAATAATTGAATATTGCTGCCGAAAGGGCTGGAGTATGAAAATGTTGACAATAAGCTCCACATTTGCCATCCCTGCAGGAAACCCTTAAAAATTCAACTTTTCCAGTTTTAACCAGTGATTGATGACCCAAGAGACATCAAAGAAAATACAGGGGTTGAGATGGGTTGAGAAGCTGAGTGAGGTCACTGGTCACAGGCAGGAAGGTGGCCAAGACTCAGGGTCTGGAAGCACAGCCCCAAACTCAGCACGTGGGGACCCGGCTTCTTTCTCACCGTATGGCAGTATTGTTCTTTGCCTATCGTGTCTGAAGGTATTCTTCAAACGCTTCCATTACATTTTATTCCATTTTAGGGGGAAATGACAAATTGATTTTGAAGACTTGACAAGGCCCCTGGAAAAAAGATCGCTCACAACTGTTAAGGGATTTTTCTATAAAGCCTTTGCTCTGGTGCAGGAATGTTTAAAACATGAACTGAAATAAGATTTATTAAAGTGCTTTCTCTGGTACAAAGCTGCACAACTGTAATGCATCATTAATATTATTTATAATAATTGGTCCTTCATGTCTTCAAAAATGACATGTATACACATTTTGGGGAATTCCATGGCTGTCCAGTGGTTAGGACTCAGCGCTTTCACTGCCGGGGGCGCCTGTTCAATCCCTGGTCAGGAAACTAAGATCCCGCAACCCTCACGGTGCCGCCAAAAAAAAAAAAAAAAAAACCACACACACACATTGTGGACATGAAACTTCAATCAGACAATCCACCCTGACATGAAGACGATTGATGAGAATTAATGTCTAAAGGAACAGGTAAAAACTGGGTGAAATGAAAGAAGAATGAATCTCCGGGGGATGTACCACACCCTCCCAGTTACCCTTTATCTCATTTTTCTAACTCATCTTTTTCTAAATTTCTAAAACAATGCAAGGATTGAGAATAAAGAAGTAGGCTTGATAAAGCGATGACTACAGGTGTTAAATTGTCTCTAGGCTCTCAGGTGGCAGCCACTGTTGACCAGAGCAGCTCTCGATGAAACTTGCCAATGAAAACTCAATCGATGAAACTCCCGAGGCAGCAGGAAGAGTGGCTGACGGAGGATCTGGAGTTTGATCCCACAGTCGGAAAATCAGCTTTGGCAAACAGGGTCACTATTTTCCCAAAGAAGTGTCAGAGTTTCCATTTCTTCATTTGGGCTGATTTAAGTCACTCCTGGCCCGAACGTGAAAGGCAGAAAATTATTAACTGAACAGCTGCCTCTAAGTTTGTATTAGTCAGGTGTCTCCAGAGAAACAGAACCAGTAGGAGATCTCTCCACCAGTTAGCCAGCTGGAGGGAGAGGTTTCGAGTAGCTGGCACGTGTGACTCTGAGGAGTCTGAAATCTGTAGGGCTGGAAACCCAGGCAGGAATTGAGGCTGCAGTCTTGAGGCAGAATTCCTTCTTCTCAGGGAAACCTCATGTTTTGCTCTGTTGTGAACTGAATGTTTGTATCCCCGTGAATTCATATGTTGAAGTCCTAACCCTCGAGGTAACAGTATTTGGAGATGAAGCCTTTGGGAGGTGATTAGGATTAGCTGAGGTCATGAGGATGAGGCCCTCATGATGGGATTAGTGTCCTCAGAGGAGACGTCGAAGGGCCTGCTCTGTCTGCCACATGAGGGCACAGTAAGAAGCAGCTGTCTGCCAGCAGGAAGGGGGATGCTCCCTGGGTGTATGCGGAGAAGGGGAAGAAGGTCGTCTGGCTGGCAGGAGGGAAGGACTGTCACAAGGAGACACACACATAGAGTTGGAAGGGAAAGCGTTTGACGCACGAAGGATCTCAGATGCAAGGCTGAGCAGACTGTGCTGGACAGCTCAGGAGGCGAAAGGGAGACCAGAGGCAAATGGAAGAAAGGCATGTAAGAAACAGGAAAACGTGACAAAAGGGAAAGGGGAACTCATTACCCGAATGCCTATGATGCACTGGGCATTGTGCTGGGCACAGGTTTTCTTGTTCAATCCTCACTACAACACTGCAAGGCAGATAGAACTCTCCTCCTCCTTTACAAGCAAAGAAAAGGAGGCTGAAGGCCACACACCTTAAAGAGGCAGACCCTGCTTCCACACCAGGCCTGTCTTACACAAGCCTCTGCTCTCCCACCCTCTCCTTTCCACCCACTGTTGCTCCTAAAAGGACAGAGTTGTAATATGTGTAGAAACTGTGAGCGACTCTCTGGGAGACGGAGGACAGCCATTGATATTCACCTGGCGTCAATCTAGTCATTTTCAGCAAAACAAGAAGAGGAGAAGGAACAAAGGCAGACAAGGACTCAGCTCCCCCGGGGAGACTTTCATCCTGTGCTCAAAGACAGAACAAAATGAAACGCACATTTTCCTCCCTGAAAATATCCAAGGCTAGTTATGCAGGACCAGTTCCTAGCCAAGCACCAAGGACAGTGAAATCATCCTCTCCACGCCTCCATGTTCCTTCTTTCTTGCTTCTGTGGTGCTTTCCTGAAGCTCCCCTTCCCCTCCCAATGGGAAAGGGATTCCCAAGGGCCAAAGGGATTCCCATCACTACCTGCTCATCGTGATTAATGGTTGGATTCTAAGGCCATATTTCCTTAGTTCAAATCCCTGCTCTGCTGCTTCTAACTTTGTGACCCCGAACACATAAGCCTCCTTATATTTCATTTCCCGAAGTAAAAACTGGAAATGATAATAGTACCAGCCTCGCAGGTTGTTGTGAGCATTGAATGAATGAAGCATACATTAGAAGAGGGGCAGCAGGTATGGAATGTGCTTGCTGTTATTACAGAATGTGCAGCGAGGTGGCTGATTGAGGGGTTGAGGAGAGAGAAAGCATAGCTAATGACTTCCTGTGGGTCCTCCAAACAAAACCACTGTTTGCCATGATCCTTTCTGCTCACTTTCTGCTAATTTTTCGAATGAGGCTGACAGAAGTCAGCCCAGAGTGCTGTACCACAAAGGATACAGATCTAAAGCCAGGATATTGCCATCGAATTTTAGGTTATTTTATAGATGAGGAAACTGGGGTCCAGTAAGGTGAGGGACTTGTCCGAGGTCACATGCCGCTAGTTGTTACCGAGTCCAAGCGCCCACTGCTGGTCACATGACAGGCCAGTGAGTCAAGAGACAAGTTGTTGGGGCAAGAAATAGAGCCTTTATTCAGAAAGCCAGCAGACTGAGAAGATGGCGGATTCATGTCCCAAAGAGCCATCTTACCCAAGTTAGAATAGCGGCTTCCTTTATGGTAGAACCTTTGTTCTTGCAGCTGCCCATGTCCATCAGGTCATGAAGTTCTCGTAAACCTCGAGAAGATAAATGTTATTCTCCTTTCTGCAACTTTTTATCTCTACAGGAATGGAAAAGTGTTACGCCTTTCAAGGTCAGAGCCTTGGATATGGGCTCTCCTGTATATTTCAGACTATAGGCAACGTTCTTAACTTGTAGCAAAAGCTGTAGAATACAGAGGTTAAAGTAAAAGAAACAGATCCAATTCTGAGTCAGATTTGTTCTTCCCTTTCGTCTTCCCTGTTACACAGTGGCTTCTCAGCAAGCAGGCTGCTGGCTTAGAATCCACATCCAAGCTTCTCCCAGTCCCTTCCCACGTGCGGCTCGGTCTCTCACGCTAAGTGACAGGTAGACAATGAAGAAAAATGTTGGCTTGAATGTGATTTAGAATCATGAAGAATATGACAGTATAACCAGCTGTTTGCCATCACTTCTGGTGATAGGCTGTTACAGCAAGAGGGTTTCAATTAAACCTGAATGCAAGAAACAGCTTGTTACTGGGCACCTGTCAGGTGTCTTGTTCTTTTGGCTTCAGTTCAGCACCACAAGAGATGGGTACAGACTCACTGTGACCCATGGGAGCTGTGGCCTGGTCTCCCCTAGAAAAGGTGCTATCCCCACCCCGGTGCCAAGGGTGGGTACCAGAATGATGCTTACACCATCACTCTCACATCTATCTAACCCCTTCCCTCAGAACTGGCCAAAGGGATGCCGAAGAAGCCACCTAGTGACACCTTAGAGGAAGCTGACCCCCACCTCCTCCTGTAGACGCTAAGGGGGAAACTGCACAGGTGTCCACACAGCAGCTGAAAATGATGTGACTGCTACCAGCCGGACCCCGTGGCTGTGGCATGGAATAAGTTGCTCTTGACTAGTTGTCCCAAGTGTCAACTATGGACTCAATAAATACTTTAGACTGATAGTTTACTGATCACCATGTGTCCTTGGGCATTTTTTTTTAAATTTGGGTAAATATGGGCAAGACAGTTATTCAAATTAGACAATGTTCGGACCCCACGCAATAACTCCTCTGCCTGCAGGTTGAGAATGTTATTTTAGGATGTCCCATAATCTACCTCGAGGTTCCAATAGCCCTGTCGATGCCTGTCATTGGAGTTGGCCGGCTAAATCAGTGGCTAGAATTTCAGGCAGTTGCACAGTGAAATTTTTAAGCATGGAGTTTCTTTTACTATAATATCCAGCATGTGAGAGGGTGTGGAGAAAAGGGAACCCTCCTACACCATTGGTGGGAATGTAAATTGGTGTAGCCACTATGGAAAACAGTATGGAGGTTCCTTAAAAAACTAAAAATAGAGCTACCATATGATTCTGCAATCCCACTCTTGGGCATATATCCGGAGAAAACTTTAATTCAAAAAGATACATGCACCCCTGTGTTCACAGCAACACTATTTACAATAGTCAAGCCATGGAAGCAATGTAAGTGCCCATCAACAGATGAATGGATAAAGAAGAGGTGGTATACATATACAATGGAATCTTAGCCACGAAAAAGAATGAAATAATGCCATTTGCAGCAACATGGATGGACCTAGAGATTATCATACTAAGTGAAGTAAGTCAGACAAATACCATACGATATTGCTTATATGTGGAATTAAAAAAATAATACAAATGAACTTATTTACAGAACAGAAATAGATTCAGAGACATAGAAAACAAACTTATGGTTCCCAAAGGGGAAAGGGGGGTGAGGGATAAATTAGGAATTTGGAATTAACATATACACACTACTATATCTAAAATAGATAAACAACAAGGACCTACTGTATAACACAAGGAACTATAGTCAGTAATATCCTATAAGGAAAAAAAGTTTGAAAAAGAATATATATATATATATATATATATATATATATATATATATATGAATCACTTTAATCATTTTCTGTACACCTGAAACTAACACAACATTGGAAACCAACTATACTTCAATAACATTAAATGCTACACAAAATAAAAAAAATAAAAAATCCGGCATTAACGGCCAGCATTTACAGTCCCCTCCTTCTTCTGTCCAGGTGAGGTGAGGGAACAAGAAAAATAAAAGAAAGAGAACAGGAAATTGCTTTGGGGCTGTACAATCAAGGCGGAGGCAGGCAGGAGGCGGGAGAAAGAGGACAGAGACAGAGCCTAGGCTTCAGGGGAACACTTCCTGTCCCACTCACTGTTAGGGGTCTGGGCAGGGGTCATAGCCTCCATCTCCATTTATCCCTTGACTCACCACCTCTCCAAACGACCTTTCCCCATCCTCCCTTCTCGCATCAACACACGCACACACTCCCTCCCGACTCCAGAAATGCTTGGGTGGCTTACATCAGAGGAGAATTAACCATGGTCACTTCTGAGCTCCTTATAACTTATGCCTAATTACTAAGTCGCATAATAACCAAGACGCATGTAGTTAATTACATGTTTGATTAGCTTTGTTGTAAGTCTTATTTGCTATCGACGCTGAACTCTTCTGTGAGTTCAGCCTTCATGGTCTGGAGGACGTGATTACTAGAAGGATAAGGAAGGACTGGAACGTGGGCAGAGTCCCAACCAAGGAGCACCTGCCAGGAAACAATGCGGCCAGATGGAATGTATTGAAAGACCAAGGGGTTAAGAGCAGTGCTGGAGACAGAGAACAGAGACACCTTCAGAAAGCAGGTGGGCACAGAGCAGAGAGGGGCTGGAGGAAAGGTAGAAACAGGGCGGAGACTGCACCACACCAAGCACAGGCTAGGAGCAAGTGCAGATGAACTGGGGCTGACACAGCTGGGGCAGCTGGTGTGCAGGTACATATTTAAGGATCTGAAGATGATATTGGATCCACGGGACAAACTCAGTGCATTTAAAAAGGTTTGGATATGGCGGGTGTACCTTTCAAGGATCAAAACTGGAGAAAATACACGAATGTTCACAGCAGCACTATTCACAACAGGCAAAAGGTAGAAACAACCCAAATGCCCATTGAGTCATGAATGGATAAACAAGATGTGGTCCATCCATACAAGGAAATACTGGTCAGCCTTAAAAAGGAAGGGGGAAATTCTGACACCTGCTACAACATGGATGAATCTTGAGGACAATACAGTAAGTGAAATAAGCCAGGCATAAAAGGACAAATCCAGTGTGATTCCACTTATATGAGGTTCCCGGAATAGGCACAGTCATGATGAGAAAGAACAGAGGTTACGAGGGCCTGGGGGAGAGGGAAATGGGGGGTTGTGTTTAACGGGGACAGAATGTCCATTCGGGAAGGTGGAAAAGCTCTGGAGGTGGATGGTGGTGATGGCCGCACAGCAATGTAAATGTACGTAATTCTACGCAAACGTACATTCAGAATTGTATGGTATGTACATTTTACCACAATAAGAAATCTAGAAGGAGGTTGGGATACTGAGGGAGGAGACAACAGGAGGCAAAACCATTTTAAGGTTGTTCCCTGGGGCACCAGGTTTAAGCGGAGGATGGGCACAGACAAGGACATGGCAGGCTGAGGGGCCCTACACCTGGGGACAGACAAGAAGGGCCGGCAGGCCGGCCACGCCCAGTGGGCCACGTGCTCCCTCCTCATCTGCAGGTAAGTTTGGCTTGTTCCCACTGCAGCCCCATCTCTGCAGCTCCCGTCCCAGTTCTAATTACAGCCGCGGTGATGCCAGGATCACAGCGCAGAACACAGGCTAGAATTCAGAGTCGGCCGGTGAACATTCACATGTAGCAAGAAAGGCACCAAACGGGGGGAGGGATGGATTGGGAGTTTGGGATTAGCAGATGCAAACTATTATACAGAGAATGGATAAACAGCAAGGTCCTACTGTATAGCACAGGGAACTATATTCAATATCCCATGATAAAACATAACCGAAAAGAATATGAAAGAGAATATATATATGTGTAACTGAGTCACTTTGTTGTCCAGCAGAAACTAACACATTTGTAAGTCAACTGTACTTCAATAAAATAAATTTAAGTGAGCAGTTGGGGCAAATTCTGGACAAGAGATACAAAGAGACCAAAAAAAAACCCAACTTCCAATTCTGAAGAGCCTGGAGCAAAAACTGGGCGTCAGGATCAGAAGCAGGGTACTGCGCCTGCCCCTGCAGCAACACCACTTAAGGGGAGGGCAAAACACCTAAGCCACCCGTCTGGCTCGACCCTTGGACACACCCCTACCCTCAGCCCATATAAGGAACAAGCTCCCCCCCACGCAGGGAGCGAGACAGCAAGGGAACCTGTGGTTTGTTCTCACTCCCTCCTGCAGCAGCAGGGGCCCCAATAAAGAGCCTTGCCTGAAATAATTAATTCATTTAAAAAATTTTAAAAGAAAGACACAGAACTGAACCCAAGAAATAGATGTCTTTGGATATTTATCTAAAGAAATACTCCTTTTAGGTGAGCTGTGACAAAGCGAGAGAGTGGCATGGACATGTATACACTACCAAACGTAAAATAGATGGCTAGTGGGAAGCAGCCACGTAGCACAGGGAGATCAGCTCGGTGCTTTGTGACCACCGAGAGGGGTGGGATAGGGAGGGTGGGAGGGACGGAGATGCAAGAGGGAAGAGATATGGGGACATATGTATATGTATAACTGACTCACTTTGTTATAAAGCAGAAACTAACACTCCATTGTAAAGCAATTATACTCCAATAAAGATGTTAAAAAAAAAAGAAATACTCCTTTTAAAAATGCCTACCATTTGCTATCCTGAACTGTTTTGGTTTTTAAAATTATATTTTTATAAAAGGAAAAGCATCGCGGATGATTAGCATGACATCCTAGTATCTTCGGGTAGATGGTGCGATTGACACACACGGAAGCTGTGTGTCGGGTTGAAGCCTGTAGGTCAGGGCTGGATGGAGGCGGAACCTCCTCGAGGGACCACAGAGCCACCCTGTCACCGCGGCCCCTGCTGCCCAGGCCTGCTTAGCGCTGCTCCATGTGTTTTTTCCATACGGTGGGCAGCTGCTCTGTGGGTTTAGATGGCAAGTGGTGGGAGTGATTCATCGTCGCCTGGCACCTCTTAATCACATTTTAATAAAACCATAAGTCAGCACCTCACAGCAACATAAATCCCCAGAAGGCACGGCAGTGCCATAGGAACAGGAGTCAAACCAGATGGCATGGGTGATTCGGGGACACCTGGGTATCAGTAGTGCCCAGCGGGCAAGGCCCTGTGGGGCGTGAGCACCTAGAATCTATGGCAACAGCCAAGCCTAACCCAGGGCCTCTCCCGAGAGCTCAGTCCTAGATCTGGGGTTAGGAGCCAAGTTTAGGGTTATATTCAGCCCATAAGCACCTGCACAGCCATACCTGTTGATAGAATATTGAACTGGTTCCCTACCAGATGCTATGGACTGAGTGTGTATGTCCCCCCCAAAATCTGTATGTTGAAACTAACCCCTAATGTGATGGTGTTTGAAGGTGGGGGCTTTAGGGGTGATTAGGTCATAGGGTGGAGCCCTCAGGAATGGGATTCATGCCCTCATAATGGGTTGGAGAGACCAGAGCACTGTCTCTCCAAGAAGATAGCCGTCTGCCAAACTAGGAAGAGAGCCCTCACCACCAGACACCCAATCTGCCAGCACCTTGATCTTGGACACCCAGCCTCCGGACCGTGAGAAATAGATGTCTACTGTTTAAGCCCCACAGTCTGTGGTACCTGTTATAGCAGCCTGAACGGACTAAGACACCAGATGATAAATGTCCACAGCCCCAAGGTCCCAAATGACCTTCCTGCTGCCCCCCAACCCTGTGACCTCATCTGTGACCTGGTAAACCTCACCACCACCAAACAAGTAAAAGGTTAGCCCTGGCCCAGCAGGGAACCTGCCCTCCTGCTGCGGTGGAGCCCTTTCTGATGGGTGGATGCCCTGCTGCCCTGATAGTTAAATGTTTTTAGTATCACTGCCATCTGTGCTGCTTTAATTTATATCACACAGATGAGAGCAGCCCAGCCTAAAAGGATGCAGAGTGGAGCAGGAAAAGTTAATTCTGACATGTAAGTATGTTTATACAAAACTTTTCTTTCCACACCTTAGAAAAGTCAATTTATCAAGTCCAGAAATATATGTTTTGAACAAATATGCATGGTTTTCTTTATGTTTCTAGAATCAGAATGGCTTCAGATTGTGACTGTTGTAGAAGAGCTGGGTGATGATTTACTGCTGGTCCCATGACATTTGACAATCCCAAGGTCCTATCTTCTGTCCTCTTGGAGAATTTTAAAGATAAGATACATATATAATTCCAAAAATATATACACTGCCTTAATTTATTAGAGGAGATATAAAAAGAAAACAATTTCTAATACAATGATACATGTTTCATGCTTGGTCACAACTATCCTCAAAAATAATAATAAATTATATTGTCCTGGACGTACATATAATAAATAAGTTTGGACTGGAGAAAAATAAGATCAGAAGCCATTCTGACAAGTACAGAGAAACCAAAGAGAGAGACAGGACACCAGAATATATTAAAAGTAAAAATAAAATCAGTATATTAAAAATTAAAAAATAATAAATAATCTATGTTTATAAGTAAAATGGAATTAGGTTCTAGGCTCAGAAATTATAAACAAAATTTCCACCTTTTTGAACGAACTTGGAAAGCCATGCTGATCAAGACAGCTCTTCCTTGGACAGTCCTTTCTAGGACACCCAAGAACATCCCTGGATCTCATCCTCTGAATGCTGGTGGTGGTCCCTTCCTGATGACAACCAGAAATGCTCCCCCAAATTCCAAAATAGCCCCATCGTGAATCCCTAATCCAAACCAACACTAGAGAGACGGATACCCCACCCTCCTGGCAACGAGCTTGCGTGAGAGTGCCAGGGCCATCAAAGGGCTTGGGACAGAGGGGAAAGCCAGCCTTTTCTCCCGATGCTGGACATTGGAAGCAAAGGGAAATAAAGAGCCTCAAAGTTGCAGGTTAGATTTTCAGCTTGAAAATCTAATTCCAGCTTTTTTTTTCTAATTTTCAGCTTGAAGGGCGTGCAGCCAGCAGTCAGCTGAGGTCAGCTCGCGCCAGCACCCAAGAGCCCATGGGAGCATCTCTCTCGTCCCCCCATCAGGACACCACATGGGAAGCTGGGAATCAGACCTAGTGTAAGTATTTACACCAGTGATATCAGAACTCTTTTTCTGAGAGCCCTTTTTTTGGTTGTTTTCTTGTTGTTGTTGTTGCTGTTTTGCTTTTTTGACCGTGCTGCACAGCTTGTGGGATCTTAGTTCCCTGACCAGGGATTGAACCCAGGCCCTAGTCAGTGAAAGCTCCAACTCCTAACCACTGGACCTCCAGGGAATTCCCGAGAGCCCATTGTTAAACATTTACCCACACACCCCTGGGTGCAGGCTTTACTAAAAATGGGTAAGAGAAGAGGAAGAGAATGTTTTGGGAGAAGATGGTGAATTCAGCTTTCGACATCTTGAGTTTGAGAATGACGATGTTTAATGCCTAGTTAGTCTACAATTCATTTAGGAAAATAGCGATTCTAGCTAGACGATTCTCATTTTCTTCTGTCCTAGAGAATGGAGTGACTGCCTTGGGCCAACACTCGGAACACTGGGTACAGGAGATCCAGACCCTGCTCTACCCTTGGAACTGGAAGGGGTCTCTAGGGGCAGCTGGGTGGGAGGGAAAGAGAGAAGGGTGGGTTGCAGATGCAGCATATCACATGCCAGTGGGAATGGCTGTCCTCTCCAAGATCCCATTCACCTTTAGGATTCTTGTTTTGTAGTTGGCTTTTTTGTTTATTTTCTTTCAACACTTCCTTTAAATAGTGTTTAGTGCATGCTTATTACATAGTAGGCTCTTAAAGAAGGTCTTTTGAATGACCGAATGCCCAGGAATTATGTTATCCAGAGTCCACAGATGAAGAAAGTTAAAGGTTTGGGACTTCCCTGGCGGTCCAGTAGTTAAGACTCTGGGTCGGCAACGCAGGGGGCACGGGTTCGATCCCCAGTTGGGGATCCCAACATGCCACGAGATGCGGCCAAAAATAAAAGTTGAAGGTGCACAGAAGCACGTGGTACTCCAGCCCCTGGGCCCTGGCCGGAGCCCAGCAGCAATCCCAGCAGCAAGGCTCACTCTGGATCGATCTGGAAGCCTGCGGACCACGGGACTCAGAGGGGCCCCCGCAAAAGAGCTGCTCCTTAATGAAGCTCCCCAGAGGTGCATATTCATCACTGTCTTTGGGCTGCACTCAGCACTGGGAGAATATTAAGTTAAGAGGAACACATTAAGTGTGGGTGTAAATTAAAAGCCAAATCATTCTATAATCAAAGAGTCATTATTCCAAAAGGAATTACTTACTGGGAACACTTTTAACAGTATTTATGGCTCTATTATATTATAATGGGCTATTTAATAATAAAAAATACATTATATTGATCAGAAGCTAGCATTTGATTCAACAAAATCGCAGAGGTCCTATATACATTTCCATCCATCCTGTAATTTATTCCCCGCTGCCCTACTTTTATTGTGCCGTGACCTGGGGAAACAGTTAAGGACACATAGATATACCACTCTTTCTGCCAGGGAACAATACATGTGGACTCCATGAACCAGTTTGAAACTGGGCATTAGTCTTGGCTGTACTTACAGAAATCAAAGATTACTACTTATGTACACCCTTGACCTTCTGGGATTGGAAACATACCACCTCCACTGTGGCAAGGTAAAGGAGGAATCAGAGTTTTCAGGCTGCTGTGGCTGTCAGCGGGAGGGCATGCGCTGTGAGAAGCAGAGCCAGGATGGCAGGTGAGGGGTCAAGAGGAGGAAGAGAGGGGAGAGGGCCAAGAATGGGAGAGAAGGTGGAAAGCAGAAAAGAGAACAAAAGATGCAGGAGGGGGACTTCCCTAGCGGTCCAGTGGTTAAGACTTCAAGCTCCCAATGCAGGGGGCATGGGTTCGATCCCAGGTCAGGGAATTAAGATCCCTCATGCCGCACCGTGCCACCAAAATAATAAGAAGAATAATAAAATTAAAAATCTGGTGTCGGGCTTCCCTGGTGGCGCAGTGGTTGAGAGTCCGCCTGCCAATGCAGAGGATGCGGGTTCGTGCCCCGGTCCGGGAAGATCCCACATGCCGCGGAGCGGCTGGGCCCATGAGCCATGGCCGCTAAGCCTGCGCGTCCGGAGCCTGTGCTCCATAACGGGAGAGGCCACAGCGGTGAGAGGTCCGCGTACCGCAAAAAAAAAAAAAAAAAAAAAAAATGTGTTAAGAGGGTAGATCTCAAGTTATCTGTTTTTTTAAAAATGACCCAAAGGCAGCTTTGGAAAAGAAAAGGGGCAGGGAGTTTTCAGAGACCAGAGTAGAAAATAAAGAGGTAATGAGTCCAAAATACAAACACCCTTTCTTCACAGCGTCCATTTTGACCCCTTATGAGGGATTTGAACATTTAAGCCAAAATTGTCACATTCACTATCCACTCATTGATTCATCATTCAAGCATTTGTTCATTCAAACTTCTGTTCATCCACAAATAGCTGCATGACTACTACGTGCCATGCGTGTGTCTGTGTGTGTCAGCGCAGTGGGGAGACAACTGCTACCCAATAACCATGCAAATAAATATGAGACTGAAGTTGTTTAAGCATAAAGAACAGGTGTATGCGCCTGAAATGTGAACGGAAATCTGAAAGATGCGACGAATGAACTAAGCCAGGCAGCAGACAGAATGCGAAGCCCTGCGTGGAGAGTGACCAGGAAGTGGCCTGGGAGGGCGCTCTCTGTGGCCCAAGCAAGCACCCAGGAGGGGCCGGTGGGAGGGCTGAGCTGGACCATGAAGTTCAGGTGAGGCTGGGCAAGAGGAAACGGAATGATGAGAAGGCGATTCTAAAGAGGCAGAGAGATGCACGTGACCTTCGATTGCTGAGGGGCGGTGAGAAGAATGGCTTCACTCCAGAGGAGGGGATGTGTGCCAACAGATGGGGCCGGAGGGATGAGGCCAGATTTGAGGGAGGACTTGCAGGCCACCGGAAGCTCGCTGGCTTCATCCCCATCAACCCAAGTGACAGAAAGCGACTCTCACAAACCAAAGCAAATACGTATATATAATATATATATATATCTACTATATATATGCAGTATATACGTTTACTACATATATTTACTATGTTACTTACTATATGTATTTCTTATGTATATTTGCTCTCTATATATGTATTATATATATACCGTCTCTCTATATATATTTACTATATATTCTATATTTATTATATATTTACTATATATATTTCTATGTATATTTACTCTATATATACCCACTATATATATTTACTAAGTATATTTATTATACATATTTATTATATATATATATTTACTATGTATACTTACTGCATATATACCCACTATATATATAGTGGATATATACATATATATATATAATACAAATATATACGGTACCAGAAGGGGGCAGAACACCACACGGTCACACCTGCCCCTGGGGCGTTTCTCTCTTTGAGCTGACGAGGACCATCTCTTAGTGTCAGTGGGCGATGTGCCTGAGGCTGGACCTAATTGGTTTTGTCCAGAGTGCAGAGTTTCGCTGGCTTCTCAGACCTAATTCTATCACCACCAAGTGCCAAGTACGACCATCTCCAGCAGAGAAAGCCAGCGGCTTTTCCAGTTTCTCATTCTGTAATAGCATTGTTTCTGATAAGTCATAAAAAGCTTTTGAAATATGTCTAAGGAAATACTGAGAAAGAGATACTTTTTAAGTTGGGCAGTAGTTAAAGAGAGAGAAATATAAGAATAGAAATAACTTCCATTCATACAGAATCATGTATCATTCAACGTGCTAGAATGGAGTAATTTCCCAAGGTCACAGAGTAAATTATTAGATGAAATGGAACCAGAACTCTCTTTTTCTGACTCAAAGTACTACGGTCCTTCCTGGAGACCAGATGCCCCTAAGGAATTGCTAAGACAGCTCATTGAGAATGAATGAAACAAGGTCTTTTTATAGCCCTCCCTTGATTTTCTCATGTTTTATACATCCTCATTGAAAATATTATAAATTGACGCAACAGCCCAACTGGTGTCTGGTGTGCCCTTCCCATGGGCTCAGCTGTAGTCCCACTTCTGTTCAAAGCCATTTTCTCACCAAGAGGAGATACTAATCTGTGCTTCAAGCCAGGCATGAGCACACAATCCCAGGGTCCCCTTTTGAGATTCTACTTGCCCCCCAGACTTTGGGTACCTGTGACTGCACCAGTCAGGATGCTGATGGAAACAGGACACCCCCCAAAAAATTAAATGAAGGATGTATAATGAATTGGTATTCCCGAAGTTGGCCGCAAGATTGAGAGAAGTCAACAAAAGAAGATGAATTAGCCCAAGACTGACTTCATCAGGAGGTGACTTCATCAGGTGCTCAGCCTGAGTGGAAAGGGGGTGTTGTTTTTCTCAATCTAGTGAGAGCTGTCACTGGAGGAAAGGGCTGTAACCTCAAGTGGAGAAATGCAAACACACCAGAGAATATCCTGGAGCAAGAACTAGCCAGACCTCTCCTCCCACCTTCCATGTCCTGTCTGTGCCTCCCATGGGCAGGATACTCCTGGAAGCCACAGGATAAAAAGCCTGTGAGGCCACCCAAAGAGGCCAGGCTACTGGGACACTTGTGCAGGTCCAAAGAAGAAATACAGATGGCCAAGAGGCACATAAAAGGATGCTCATCATCGCTAATTATTAGAGAAATGCAAATCAGCACTACAATTAGGTACCACCTCACACCTGTCAGAATGGCCATCATTTCAAGTCTACAAATTATAAATGCTGGAGAGGGTGTGGAGAAAAGGGAACCTTCCTATACTGTGGGTGGGAATGTAAGTTGGTGCAGCCACCGTGGAAAACAGTATGGAGGTTCCTCAGAAAACTAAAAACAGAATTACCATATGACCCAGCAATCCCATTCCTGGACATATATCCAGACAAAACTGTAATTCAAAAAAATACATGCACCCCTATGGTCATAGCAGCACTATTCACAATAGCCAAGATATGGAAGCAGCCTAAATGTCCATCAACAGATGAATGGATAAAGAAGATGTGGGGACTTCCCTGGTGGTCCAATGGTTGAGAATCTGTCTTCCAATGCAGGGGACTCAAGTTCAATCCCTGGTCAGGGAACTAAGATCCCACGTGCCGCGGTGCAACTAAGCCCACACGCTGCAACAACTGAGCCCACGTGCCACTAACCCCGGAGCCCATGCACTCTGGAACCCATGCTCCACAACTAGAGAGAAGCCCACGTGCCACAGTGAAAGATCCCATGTGCTGCAACTAAGACCCGACGTAGCCCTAAATAAATAAATAAATATTTTTTTTAAAAAAGATGTGCTGTATATATACAATGGAATACTACTCAGCCATTAAAAAAAGAACAAAATAATGCCATTGCAGCAACATGGATGCAACTAGAGATTATCATACTGAGGGAAGTAAGTCAGAAAGAGAAAAACAGACACTACATGATATCACTAATATGTGGAATCTAAAATATGACACAAATGAACCTATCTATGAAACAGAAACAGACTCACGGACATAGAGAACAGACTTGTGGTTGCCAAGGGGGAGGTGGTTGGAGGAGGGTGGAGTGGGAGGTTAGGGTGAGCAGATGTAAGCTTTTATATACAGGATGGATAAACAACAAGGTCCTAACGTATACCACAGGGAACTATATTCAATATCCTATGATAAACCATAATGGAAAAGAATGTAAAGAAAAAAGAATGTATATATATGTATAGCTGAATCACTTTGCTGTATAGCAGTAATTAACACAACATTGTAAATCAACTGTACTTCAATTAAAAAAAAAAAAAGAAGAATGAGTCTAGAGGGACAGACAGAGATGCCCAGCATGACAGCTGAGTCTCAAAGCCCAGCTTAATTCATTTTATCCAAGTCAGCCTCTCTGGGCCTCTATTTCCTCATTGACACAGCACCCACCTCACAGGAGATCCTCGAATGACCTGCATCGGCTGGATGAATGAATAAAAGGATGAATGGGGCAGTCGGGCAGCCCCTGCGACCCTGGAGGGAGCGCTGGCCCGGGCTCCATCCTCCCACATCGCTCTCTTTTTTTCTTTTTTTTTTTTTTTTTTGCGGTACGCGGGCCTCTCACTGCTGCGGCCTCTCCCATTGCGGAGCACAGGCTCCGGACGCGCAGGCTCAGCAGCCATGGCTCACGGGCCCAGCCGCTCCGCGGCACGTGGGATCTTCCCGGACCGGGGCACGAACCCGTGTCCCCTGCATCGGCAGGCGGACTCTCAACCACTGCGCCACCAGGGAAGCCCCGCTCTCTCTTCTTGATTAGACCGTCTGCACCTTCCCCTCTCTTAGTTAGTGTCTAGGGCCTGGACATGTTTGATGGTCATTAGAGCCACTGATGGAAGAGCTCCATGCCAGGCCTTCGTGTAAGGACATGAGACACAGCCTGGGTCCTTCCAGGCTGATGAGCACATGCCAAGGCCTTGCAGGAAGATGGACAACTGCAAACGGGGTGACATGGGCGCCTCCATCCTCACGCCCCTCCTGGGGTTACTCTCTCCGCGCCCACCATGCCACGGGGTCTGTGGAGGTACTGGGGGGACACCGAAATGGGGAGAAATGTTGCAATGAGAGAAGGGGATTCGGTTGCCCACAGACGTCTTGGATATGCTTGAGACGTGGTATTGCCAGTGACCTGATGTCCCTACAGGGATAATAAAAATCTCCAGTGTTACTGCAAAAACGAACAAAAGAATGAGTGGAGTTGTTGCCTACAGACCCCACACACACACACACACACACACACACACACTAGCTATCTGGCCTCCGATCTGCTGTGTAACAAGTACATGCCAAAATATGTCTTGTTTGAGTTTTCTGCTAAAACCTGCTACCTCACACATCCACTGCTCCCAAGTCCTGCTCAAAAGACAGCCCGGAGACCACACAGCAGTCTCTTCCGAAAGGTCACTGGCTGCTTCCCTGCTCTGAATCCCCACTTCCTCGTGTCATGGATGGTTATTTTTTAAGTTGCTGATACAACTCATTAAATGTTAAAGCTTTCAGAGTCCCAGTTTCTGCAGAACCTTGTCCCGGCAGTGGGAAAAGCCTAGACTCCTTTTCACCTTGAAAATATTGTAGCGACATCTCTTCGGGCCAAATGTTTAGATCTGTTTCCCACCCATCCAGACATCAAGGCCATGTTGGGGAGTCTGTGCTTTTCCATCAGCAATTCTCTCTCACTTGATGGTAGTAAAGCACCGATAGAATGAATTGAGTTTGTAATCCTCCATTGATATAGGCAGGAGACATGTGACACAGCACAAAGGCCAGATCCACCTTGGCCCCTGGTCCGCATGAGCCTCGGAACTGGTGAAGACACTGGGATCCCAGGGAGCTGCTGTTAATTACAAGTATGTCCCTGGGAAGGAGGGACTGCCCTGGGCCTCCTCACCTTGCAGCCAAGCCCACGCTCAGGAGGGAATCTGAGACTAGCCACTCTGTCCTGTATGTGAACTGAAGCCATAATTCCCCCCTCCCAAGGACATTTGCCAGTTACACCTTATTTTTCATTAAGAAAGAAATAGCTGACTCCCTATTAAAGGATCTCATACGTCAAGAGCCAAGGAACATGGATATTCTGGTCCAGGGTACATCCCAGTGTCCTACAACCATGACAGGCATTTCCTTTTCTATAAAAAGCCATCCTTGGGTGAGTGACTCCATCCTATTCTGTCCCTTTACTGACGAGCAGCGACTGAGTCAGGGCACCGTGGCCGGCAGCAGGGACAGAAGGAGAAGTGCCTCTTTTCTCCTAAAGCAGTTGGCGTATTTTACATTCCCATCAGCAGTGTGAGGGCTCCAATTTTTCCACATCTTTACCAACACCAGGTATTGGCAATCTTTCTAATTTAGGCCTTTTAGTGGGTGTATAGTGACATCTTGTTATGGTTTTATTTTGCATTTCCCTAATGATTTTTTTATAATTTTTATTGCAGTATAGTTGAGAAGCGCCTTTAGCTCAGATGCTAGCTGGTGCATCACATGGCCAGGTCTCCTCCCCTGGGAAAATTGTGATCCAGACACACCTGGTCCACGGGGCGCCCCCTCCGTCCCTCGGCTCGTCCACCCCTGTTCCAGGACAGCTTCTTCCCCTCACGTCAGGGACTTGCTGCTTCCTGCCCAGCTCTAACCATCCCCACATGGAAACGTAACTAGCCCCAGCCCCAGTCCCTCACAGCCCAGCTTCACTGGGCAAATACATAAACTAAGCTGCACGTTGTGTGCAAACGCATTCAGTCATTTCCAGACTTTCTTTAGCCAGAGACTAACCGTGGACTCCGCCCCCCCCAACCCCAGAGGCTCTGATCTCCCTGGTCTGGAGTTAGATCCAGGCACCCATTTTTTAAGTTCCTCCCATGTCTCTTGCAGGCAGCCAGGGCTGAGAGCCAATCTGTGTCCTGGTTTGCAGACAGAGAAAGGGCAAGAATCATGACTGAGCATCAGGACCCAGAGCCTGGCACCAAGTGAAGTCCCTCCGTGAAATGGGTGGAGACCCACAGTTCAAGGTTAAAGGTGTCTCTGACCATCTTCACCACCTCTGAGCTGGGCCCTATCCTGTGTTGGACAGCGGGCAGTAAGGAGAGAGTTCTGACTTTAGAACACGAGACATTTATATCCCGTGCCAAGTCTTTCCAAGGAATGCAGCAGCTGGCCCTTCTGCGAAGCCCTGTGCTGAGTGCCAAAAGTGGTCCTGGCCAACCTGTGAGGGGCACCTCTCCAGGGCGGGGTCTCCGGAGCCCCAGACCCCTTCAGCAGGAGAGCTTTGTATTGGGATAAGCAGCCCCCGATCCTCCAGGCTCCTAACCTGTGGTAAGATACTGGAGGAGCACACTCACAAGACACCGAGGGCAAGGGTGATATTTGTGCAGGAGCTACTGTAACCAGCACTGAGTATAAACCTCCCCCCAGGCCCGAGTCCAGCCCAGCTTATAAGACATGAACCTATGGCAGCTAATCAGATGAAGCTCCCTTCTAATTACTACTTTGCTCGTCTGCCTAACCCTGGCCTTCTGACTCTGTAACCCTCCCCCTGGGGTGATTTTAGAGGCAATGGGGTGATTTAGAGGAAAGATGCTCTATTCTCCAGATACCTGCTGTGAATGTCTGGAATTCCTTCCTTTCAGTTTCAGTTCTTTGACTTAGGGCTAGGATAGCAAATATCTTCCTAATAAGTGTTTGTCTTCCATTAGGGCCTTAAAAAGTCTTTCAATAAATTCTTACTACTTGCATTTCTTTCCTTCAAGACTTGGGGATTGTACAGAGGTAACATATACGGTACAAGATAACCTTTATAGCCTTCATCTTTATTAAGAGTAAAACTGCCCCACTGGCTGAAAACACTCCCTTGAAAGCCACATGGCGAAGATGAACAAGTATGCAGGTGAGTTTTAGAGGCAGAAAGGATTATATTTTTGTGAGGAAACCCAAAGTGACCATTCATATAGACAAATAACAGAAAGAAATGACAGCTACCACAAGATAAAGGAGTTTACCTTTTACTCTTGAATTGTTTCTATTTTTACTAAATTTCCCGCTGCATCCACTTGTGTAATTCCAGCATTTTTATTTCTTTTAAAGCATGATGGGATGAATCAAGCAAAGGCTAGAAGTTGTCCCAAGACAGAAATGGAAATGGTTTTCCTGGAACGGTCGATAGACTTGTGATGTGAGAGAGAGGATGAGTCCTCTATGTGGAGATGAAACAGCACAAATATACCTCCAAGGGTTTTCAACCTCAACAAAAGTTAAGTTGCAGAAGCATTTTTGCTGCAGTAGACCCCGTGGCAGTCACTGATTAGATATTCCGGTTTCCAATATTAAAGGGGGACACCTAGAAATCCATGGAATACTCAGTTGTGGTTTTGCTGAGGTGGCAACTTGGATCTTTCACACTGAGAAGCTGGGGGAGAGACTGAGGCACTGGGCTGGTGGCTGAGCCGGTCCAGCTGCCCAGCACCCACGCTCTCCAGTGGCTGACTGGCTGCTGCTCTCTGCTCTCTATTTATCGTCCCAAGTGCATCTTATGGGGAAAATTGTGTGCTACAATTACTTGAGGATAGACAGGATTCTCAGGGCACTTCTAAATGTGTCTGCAATGAGTAGATTTCACTAAATTCGACCCACATATTCTAAAATTTACTTGAAATTCCCTTAGCAATCTATAAACCCCAACCTAGAAACAACCACAATACAGAGCATTGCAGAGATGGAAAAGTCAGGTAAGGAGAGAGCCATGCTGAAGAACAGCCCCGATCAGGGACCATCTTCATCTCAAATTGTTTACATACTTTCATTAATGTCTTCTTAGGCAGAATGGTACATTCAGATCAATCTTCCTGAAGGGAAGTCTGGCAGCACCTAGTGTGGAGACTGGGCTGTGGAAGACACAGGCTCACACACAAACAAACGCATGCACACATTCACACACACCACAGATACACACAGGTGTGCACACATACGAAGACACACAAACACATATGCACATGCACACCAACACATGAACACATACACCACATTCAAAGGGACACACCACGTAAACACATGCACACACACACCCTTCTCTGCCATCACAGCTGCTGTGTCTCATCAATGGAACACCTCTCCCTTCCCTGCAACCTGACTGCAAGACTTGAAAGCAAACATCTGGTATTTTTCTTCTACAAGGGGAAGCAGGCTCGATTCTTTTTCAAGGATCCTAAGAAAAACTCTAAGAGAATTTCCCAAACTCAGGAAGGCTGAACAGCCAGAAAGAATGACCCTGCAAGTAGATACTATTATGATCCCTGCTTTACAGGTGAAGGAACAGGCTCAGAGAGGAAAAGAATCTGCCCCAAATCACACAGTTACTAAGGGGCAGAGGCAACATTTTAAACTGGGACTGCTGACTCTAGACAACACGGCCTGACCTGTCCACTGGGTCAGGTCAGAGTCTGAGTTATTCAGTGTCCCGTAGACAGAGGCCCCCTCATGCAGGGGGCAGCTCCAGCGTCAGTCAGGCAGAAACCGGCATGGCTTCCCATGTAGGAGAAACACCCACGTTCTCACAAAGCCCTGTAACCCCTAAATGATCAATCCTCCTTCTCTCTGACCTCACTGCCAATCCTCTACCCCTCCTGGTCCACCCCAACTCCTGGGCCCCCTTTCCATCCCTAGAGCAGCAGACCAGCATGCCCTGCCTCAGGACCTTTGCACTTGCTCTTCACTCTGCCTGGGACGGTCCTTCCCATCTATCCATGTGGCCATCTATTCACACTCCTCTGGGTCTCCACTCAGAGGCCTTGATCATCCTATTTTTAGCCCTCTTCTCTGCCTCCTGCTTATCCATAGGGTTTATTGCCATATAACTACTTCTAATTATTTATATACTTAATTATTTACACCAAGTACTTCTCTGTTTACTAGTCTCTCATCTGTCTCAATACAACGCGAGCTCCATAATGGCCGGGGTTTCTGCCGGTTTCATCCAGCTCTGAGGACATTGCCTCGCACAGGGCAGGTACCCACCAATGAATTGAGCTGCTGGGCTGCTGACTGTGGCTATTTTTTTTGTTTGTTTTGCAGTACGCGGGCCTCTCACTGTTGTGGCCTCTCCTGTCGCAGAGCACAGGCTCCGGACGCGCAAGCTCAGCAGCCATGGCTCACGGGCCCAGCCGCTCCGCGGCATGTGGGATCCTCCCGGACCGGGGCACGAACCCGTGTCCCCTGTATCGGCAGGCGGACTCTCAACCACTGCGCCACCAGGGAAGCCTGCTGATAGGCTTTTTATTTAATCAACTTAAAGGCAACACCTCAGTCTCACTAATAGGCCCATTGTACCTGTGAGCAACAGGTAAAGGCTTTTTAAACCTACCATTCACAGTGGGAGGATGTTCAGCCATAGTTTCTAAGGTAACACTCATCACCCACAATTTAGATTCAATCGGTAATCCATTGAGTGCACACATGTGCAGAGGGGTACATATTTTGAGAACAAATTCAAGTCTCCTAATTCCAACCTCAATATCAATTTAAAAATAACAATCAAGGAAAGCACGATCACTGTTTGCACACGGACTTCTGCCCTGTTTCATTTCTGCATTAGACTTAGGGAGGTCATGCACAGGGCCAGATGCTGGGTTCCTGCCACTCAGCCGGTTAAGGGTCTTTCCTGAGAATTCACGGACGACTCTAACACAGCAACTGACACAGCTGTGTCCCGCACCCGCTCCACGCCCGCAGCCTCAGCCTCAGCACTACATCAGAATTCAGCCCAATCTCATTGCCGAGAAATTCAAAACCTTCCAGGCTTCGATTCCTCCCACTTTATCCCCAAAGATAACATCGCCCTTCTGAGCTTTGTGGGATGGGCTAGTTGACTGATTGGTGATTGGTTGGGTTAGAATCAAAGACCCGATGGGGAAAGCAACAATCCCCAAAACACTCAAAGTCACTGTTTAAAGAGCAACAGAAAAATTGACCCAAAAGTAATTTCCAAGAGCTTTCACATTCGAAAGCAAATAGCTCATAAAAGCAGGTTTATTTTGCCAATGACAATAACAGATATTGTGCATCGGCAGTTCATTGGAGGGGGGCGGGGGAGATACTATTTCCTTTGACCTTGTTCAGGACCCTGTGGAACTGGTGACAAGTCCACAAATATTAACACATAGGGCTTCACAGCTCCCACCAGGATGACATTGCTTCCTTCAAGTTGTCACCTCCCCAGTGACTGTGCCGGGGGAATATTCCAGATCCAGAAGCCAAGTCCTGGAGAAGGGAGCCCTCAGAGGCTTACAGCGGTGCATCTTCCCATGACCCCTCCAATCACATGGGTTCCTTCTGCGGGGTCTCCACGGGACCCAGTGGGTAGCATTCAACAGCCGCCCCGGATCACCCTCTGAAGTTCAACCCCCTCCCCTGAGACAGGCACCCTCAGCTCCATCAGATTAGCATGGTGCCTGACGCACCTTGCTTTCCCGTGCTCCTGACTCTACCTGCCCAGATCCTGCCCACACTTCCCCTCACTGACTGAAACCACGGGTAAATGAGTAGGTGTGCTGGCCATTGTGTATGAATCCACAGCACCCCCTCCCCTTCTAAGCCACGCCCTACACTGGAGACTACTTCCCAGACGCCCTTTCCGGGTGGATTCCAGTTTGATTCCTCCAAGGAGGTGCACTCACGCAGAATTCGCTGGCAGAATAAGCAAAGAAAGCCATTATTCTCGGTGGCTTGTACTTTGTCAGACTAACAGTAGTGGGGCCTTGAGGTCACCTTTCTTTGGTGCTATACTGAGGTCACAAGCAGCAGCTCTGGGCGTCCTCCCAGGAGCCTCCACTTTTGTTTTTACAGTGATGCTATAGGTCTTTTATTTTTTTATCTTTTAGTAATTTTTATTGGAGTATAGTTGCTTTACAATGTTGTGTTAGTTTCTGCTGTACAGCAAAGTGAATCAGCTATGCGTATACATATATCCCCTCTGTTTTGGATTTCCTTCCCATCTAGGTCACCGAAGAGCACCGAGTAGAGTTCCCTGTGCTGTACCATAGGTTCTCCTTAGTTATCTATGTTATATATAGCAGTGTGTATATATGTCAATCTCAGTCTCCCAGTTCATCCCACCCCCCTCCTCCCCCCCAGTACCCCTACGTCTGTGTCTGTGTTTCCCAGCAATCTCCACGTTAATGCTATTGGAGGTGAGAATTCCGGCAATCTCTGCACTTGGAGATTTCCTGAAAATAACCTCTCCAATCTTCACCTCCTCAGCCTTCTAATGGAAGTTTACTCCTATAATTCTCTCTACACGAAGACTCTTCCCACTTTAAATATCTAAAGTGCTTCCATCCTCTGGCTGATCCTAACTGATACAGTGGAGGAAATATTCACATTTTTAATAGCTGGCTCTGGAAACGCTTGTAGGAAAGGAACAATATTTGCTTGGAGGGAAAAAAAATTCTTGACAAGTACTTAGAGGAGTAGGTGAGATGGCCAAGGCCAGGCGTGTGGGCTGAGTCACTTCTCTTTTTTTTTTTTTTTTTTTTTGCGGTACGCGGGCCTCTCTCACTGCTGTGGCCTCTCCCATTGCGGAGCACAGGCTCCGGACGCGCAGGCTCAGCGGCCATGGCTCACAGGCCCAGCCGCTCCGCGGCACGTGGGATCCTCCCGGACCGGGGCACGAACCCGTGTCCCCTGCATCGGCAGGCGGACTCTCAACCACTGCACCACCAGGGAAGCCCCTGAGTCACTTCTTTAGAGAGGCAGGTGCTGGCGGAAGAAGGGTGCAGAGGAGCAGGAAGTTGGTATCTCTTCCCCAACCCATGGGTCTTCCGTGACCCAAAGCTTAAGCATGACAAGCCAAGAATAGATTTCTTGTAGGACGTGGATAAAGGGTGACCTCTGCACATGGGATGACGTAGCGGAAGCATGGAGCTGGGGGAGCCTGAGCCTGGTGATGAGCAAGATGGTGGAGATGGATGATGACGTGCCCGACCCCTCCCTCAAGGACCAGGAGCCCTGCTGCCGTCCCAGGCTTCGGGGGGGGGGGGGGGGCGGGGTGGTCCATCTGCCCAATATCCCCTTCTGCTCCATGGAGGAGTCTCGCATGACCGGAGCCACCGCCTGCTGCCTGGCCTAACCTGGTCAATCATTCGTATTAAATGGTGCCTCCTCCCACACGCCTTCTAGAAATGATAACCCAAGAAGAGCTTGACGGAAGACGTTGTAGCGAGAGAGAGATTTGGTGGTAGGAAACTTTATAGTATCCATTAAAGTCAAGGTGTACAGACGACTCCCAAATATGGAGGAATTATTACACAACGTCAAAAGAGGCTGTGTCGACAATGAAAGTACTGATGAAAACAACAGAGCACTCCAACAAACCATACATGCTCACTGAAATGTCACCCACCCTTGCACACCCATAGATACACTCGCCCAGGTCCAGAAGTGCCGTTAGGTGATTTGGTAAATGGGTGAAAATTCCTTTTACCAAAACAGGACACTTCTTGCAGTTATGTGCCGTGTGGATTCTTCTCTTTAGGGAAGTCTATTCTCTCTGAACTTTGTGGTAAATTGTTCCATCTTGATGGAACCAGGGCATTGCTGATGTCCCAGGATCCCTGCTGACACTACAAAATGCAGATAGTAGGTGTAGGTAATCTACACTTCTCCAGAGCACCGTTTTCTCCCAGACTGTGTTCTGTGGGCGATTTTCTATTGAAGAAGAGACTGCAAACTCAAATAAGTTTGGAAAGTGCCGCTTATCTCATCCTCCTTTTGCAGATTTACAACGTACATCAGCAAAATAAGAACTGTAGAATCCAGCAATAAAGAAACCCTTTTAAATTCCATTTAATCTAATGATCTCCAACTTTTTCTGGGCAACAAACCCTTTCTCAAAAGGTTCTATGAAACAGTGATTCAAAGGATGCCTCTTGGGAAACTCCACTCTAGAGCAAGTATGGCCAAGGTTTTATAAACCCCAGCATCACTGGTTATCTCCCTCCCTAAACTCTGGTAACTATTTCTCTAGAAGAAGAGAGACTAACCTGCACATTACAAAATCTGTCTCTTGTCACAGATTACAGGCAGTTTCTCCCATCTCTCTAGACCAACAAGCTGCTTTCAGACAGAACATTTTTAAGGAGGACACCCATTCAACTCTGTCTCCTCCCAGCTCCCACAGAGGCTCACCTCCACCTCCAGACTGTCAGGAAACTGGCCACAGGATGCAATGACAGAGATAATACCTTATTCAGCAGAGAGGGGCCAAGCAGGACACTACACGGTTTTCCCCCCCATTCTGCGTTGTCTCTGGACTCCTGCGATTTAAAGTGTTGCCCATAGACCAACATCATCACCACCACCTGGGAGCTTATCAGAAACGCAGATATTCAGCCTAAACAGTCAAAGAAAAATTGCACTGGACAGAGCTAAATGAGCAAAGAAGAGTTTATTCAAGACTATTGCAGTAGGGGAGAGAGATTGAACCAACTTAGCTGAAACATGGCAGGAGAGTTTTTAAGCCCTGGGATGAACTAATGGAAAAGTACTGGAGGAAGTTAGGAGGAGGGTGGTCAATGTGATGAGGCCTCTGTGTTTGCTAATTTGCACTTGCTGTGCTTAGGCTCCTGCCCTCCCAGGGAGACTGAGAAATAGGGAAATATCTTTCTAGATGATGCCATTTCAAAGGGATGGCTCCCCCCTCCTCAAGAAGGACATTCTTGGATTGTGAAACTCGCAAGGGGCTGGAAGAAGATTTCCATCTCAAGGGGAAAAGAAATAATTTATAAGTTTTCTAAAGTAAATGCTGTAAGGAAAGGGCAGTCAGGGGCCAAGAGTCAGGAAGAGATCTGTCTCAAGTTTAGTCAAGCCGAAGGGAACATGCAGGCCATCTCGGGTCACACCCCAGACCTCTCGAACCAGATCTGTGTGGATTGGGCCCAGGAATCACTTTTTAACAAGCTATCCAATGTTTCCAAAAGGTGCCAAACTTCCAAGTCTTAGATCTAATACTCCAATTAACTAGAAACCTTGTGTATAAATTCGCTGAGCTTAACAGATGTCGTTTTGACGAACAAGCTCCCCTATGAAATAAAGCAGGCCAGGCTGTATTTTATTTAATTAATTTAATTTAATTTACTTAATCTCAGTAGTGATGTCTCCGTGTTAGCCTTAAGGAGATAATATCCAGCCTGGAATTTAGAGGACCCCTGGTTTTTGGCTTGTTTTGTTTTGTTTCAGTGAGAACCCACCCAAGAAAATTTACTATCATTCAAACAGGAGTTTTCCTTGGGACCTTGGATGCCCGTACTTTGGTAAAAAGGCAATTCTGTTTCTTTAATGTTCTGTGTTGTTTTCAGTACATTAAGAGTATTACTGTCCCAGTGCTACGGGGAGATCTTCCTTATAGGCCCAGTAAATCAAGGATAAGAACTAATTGAAACTCGCTTGCTATACCTTTGTGGGCTGAGTCTTGCAACAGGAAAGCAATCAGCCAGCAATTAAAATGCTAATACAGGGCTCGCCCCAGTTGGGTGCTCTTGACAAAATGCAGTGGGCAGCTCCAGGAGAATTCGTAACAGCCAGGCTGCACTGGGCTTAATTTAGAAGCCATCGATTTATCAGAGCTGCAAATAACGCTATAAGAGATGTTTTGCCAGTGGAAAATAACAATAATAATAATAAAAGAACTGATTGTTATGAGTTATTATTCTCAATGAGCTGAGTGTAGTCAGCTCAGTTGTTTAGAATTTGGTGCAGGTAGAACCAGCATTTGGGGTTGAGCCCCCTCAGGCTTGCTTTTCTGGGGCCCTGGCCTATGGGAAAAGCTGCAGGTACTATATACAAAGACTCGGGACACCAGAAATGTGACTGAGGCATGTGAAAGTGGGTTGATCTTATGCACTCAGAGTTGAACTGACCCCAGTTTAAATCATCCCACTTGCTAGCTCTTGATCTTTGGCATTATTTTATTTTTATCTGCCTCAGTTTCCTCATCTGTCTAATGAGGATATTAACATACCTACCCCATAAAGTTACTGTGAGAATTCAATATCATAATTTATAGTAGTTAACATAGTACTGCATGGAATGATTGTTTAAATAATACATTATTATTACTAACATTATTATTAACCTCTCCAGACTCTGCCCTTCTCTGGACTCCCGCCCTCACTTGTTCTGTATTTGCTGCCTTAGCTGCTGTCCCTCTGCTTTGTACCTATTCTTGGGTTTTCTCCCCAAAGCCCTCCATCATTGTTCCATTAGGAATCTCAGCTCCCACCTCACAGCCCATGGGCCACACCCACATGGCCTCACACTCAACCGTTTCCCAGGAGTAAGGTCAACCAAACGTTCCTCCTACTGATGGGAAATTGAGAGCAATAGATCTGTATAAATTCCAGTTCAATTCGAAAACATACATCCAGTGTCCGCTATGGGTAAGGCACCATGATGGCCACCATGTTGCTGCCCTTCCGTATTTCTCCACTTCGTTATTAGACGGTGCAGTAAGCAAAACGATGTCCCCACACACAAAGATATCCCCATCCTGATCCTCAGAACCTGTGAACACGTTACCTTGCATAGCTAAGGGGCTTTGCAGATGTAACCAAGTTAAGACGGGGTCATACTGGATTAGGGTGGGCCCTAAATCCAATGACTGGTGACCTCATAAGGAAAGGGAGATTTGGAGACAGAAACACACACACACAGGGGAAGGGCCATGTGACAATGGAGGCTGAGATTGCAGCGATGCAGCTGTGAGCCAAAGAACACAAGGATGAATGGCCACCCCCAGAAGCTACAAGTGACCAGAAAGGATCCTCCCCTAGAGCCTTCAGAGAGAGCATGGCCCAGCCAACACCTTGAACTCAGACTTCTGGCCTCAAGAACTGGGAGAGAATAAATGTCTGTTGTGTCAAGCCGCCCACTTTGTGGTGCTTTGCCTTGGCTGCCCTAGGAAACTAATATACTTAGCAACTCAAATCTTTAGAGAATGCAAGTCCTCTTAATAAGCTGCAGCTAATTCAGGATGAAGCCTCCAAAGTCAACTTCTCCATGAGCTGGAAGAGCAGCGGTAGTATCCTGTGACACCGTCTCTTCTGAACTTCATGTATTTCAGTGCATACCAATAATTTATGTGCCTTCTATAGGCGTCAAGCAGATTAAGTAGTTAAATAAGGATGGAAAAGCAGGGTAGACATCACTGGGAGACCTTAACCGTTCACCGGAGCTGAGCTAATAAACTCTCCTTCTACCAAAATTTCCACTTCTCCACTTCCAGAAGAGAACACGGAGATGTTAGTAATCCAGCAAATGACCTCAGGCTAATTCAATCAATAGTACTTGCAAACGAAGGGTTTTTTTGGTTTGGTTTTTTTTTTTTAAACCACTTTAATGACATAAAATTTTAAATAAAATCCAATCTTTTTCGAGTGCATGATTCAATAACTTTTAGTAAATATGTAGTTTTGTGTAAACCACAAAAAAAATACAATTTTAGAACATTTCTGTGACCTCAAAAAAGAATATTTGGGTTTACATTTGCAGTCATTCCAGCAAATGAGATTTTTAAATGAAAGTGTTTTAAAGGCCTTCCAAAAAAAACTGGGATCCATTCCTACTGGGGATTACATTTGAGGATAAAGTAACAAGTAGGAGAGAGTAAAGGAAGGAAACAGCATTGTCTTTAGCTGCCTAAAAAGTCAATTACCATTTGAAAATGCTGAACTGAACGCATGAAGACCCTCTTCTGTTCCACTGAAATTTACATCTGTAAATGCTTCCTAGGCAGTTATCATCAACCATGCAGAGCCAACATGAAGAGTCTTCCTGTGTGAAATGTGTCCTCACAGACTTCTGTTTCTCAAAAACCATCACAAGGGGCATGCTGCAAGGCATCCTATCTATCTCCACAATAAGAAAGAAAACAAAGTAAGAATGATTGCCCTACGGACTCTGGGCCAAGGGTCAATGCTTTCTAGGCTGTCATTTACTCATAACATGGTAAATAATAACGCCTGCAGTCAGCAGCTCACAAAGATGCTACACTCGGATTTTAAACTGTACCATCTTAAGCAAAGGCAGTAAATAAAGGCAGTGATACCAACAAGCATGCTTTTTTTAACATCTCAACCTCTGAAATCGAGATGGCTTATAGTCCTACAACGTCACTGTCCTGCAGTCTCCTAGTATACTGCGTAGGACCCTACGATCACCATCTGCCGAGTGACGGTCCCAGCACAGCTGCCACCACCTGTGAGTCTGCAGAGCCCCTCCTGACTGCTCACCTATCCTCACCTCCACCGAGTAGCATGCATCATCCACCCTACATGTGTTGAGTTTAATTGCTAGTTACAATGTCTTCGAAAAGATGAGATGCAGGGGGAGGGGAAGTTCACAGGACCTTGCTGGCCTTCCTGCCCAATCTTTCTGTAAACCTAAAGCTGATCTAAAAGAAAATTCTAGGGGCAGGGGAAATGGGAATGGAGAGTTATTGCTTAATGGATACAGAGTTTCAGTTTTGCAAGATAAGAAGAGTTATGGAGATGGATGGTGGTGGTGCTTGTACAACAATATTAATGGACTATGAACTCCTAAGGGGAAAGCCTAGCCTTTTAGACTCTATTTTTCAGGACCCTGGTACAGTGCCTCATAACATAAATAGGGCTCGACAAAGTTTGCTAAATGAATGCATTAACTGACACACCTATACTTCTACAATCACGACCATTACTCTTGAGTTCCCATGGCTAGTGCTTGGTCACATTTTTATACAAATTTGTCACTTGCTTTATACCATGTGTTGCATAATCACTTAGAAAGATGCTGGTGAGGCAATCATTTTTATCTCAGAGTTTCCTTCAAACTGTCTGGCTTTCTGTGGTTTCAGAACAGGGACTTATTTTTTCCATTTCCATCCATCTTCTTTGTTTTTCCATTCATCCTATAAATTTTCTCAAAACACCTGGCCCAGGGTCACCAGATGCTGGTAGAGAATATCTGTCCCAGTCATGTGGCTTCTCCCAATCAAGATTACCCTGTATCATATTTCAATTGCTGTCCAGTTTAATCATCCCTACTACTGGGAAAGTTTGGCTTGTGGATAAATCAAAGCAGCTTTGCAACAAAAGTCAGGGACAGACTAACTTCCTGGGAAGACCTTCCCTTTGCATATATATTGCTTTCTCAGTCATAAACAAGGTCATCAACAGTGCCTTTCACCTTGATGAGAAATTTTAAATTTCAAAAGGAAAAATTGCCCTGCAGGCAAAGGAATCTTAGCTCATTTCACAGAGTGTTTTTTTAAAAAGCATAATTCTCCATCATAAATTTGTCCTGGCTAACCCAAGAAGACCTGCGGCTTTTGATTTGTGTGACCAAACATCTTAAATCTCACTGCTAACTACAAGTCCCTAAATCTAACTGTTTTTGCTGACAAGAGAAGAAAATCTGGAAGCCCCAGACTTTGCAGACATTTTTCTTGGCTTTGGCATTCCCCTCCAGTGGCTGTCAAGTTGATGTTGTCACTTTGATCACTTTGTTTGGACATGAGAATGTAAAAAAGGACAACGTATGCCCCATCCTTCCTGTGAGTCTGAGCCACAGTCAGCAGTGTACGAAGGAGCAGGGCAGCAGGTGCCAGGAGAGGTGAGATGAAGGATGGAGAGCAGGTTCAGGGAGTGACGGGAACCACAAATACACGTGTGGCAGAATGCATCCTCCAAAACCCCGACAGCAATACTTCCAGTCCCACCTGCTCCTCCACAACCTTGCCACGCCCCATCAAGTGGGGAAGTCTATGTATCTTGAACCTGGGAGGGACCTTGTGACTCTCAATGAATAGAAGCCAGGGAAAGTGATGCTACATGCCTGCCAAGCTACTGTAAAAGACGATATCGTAAAATTCTCTCTCTCCCTCTCTCCCTCTCTCCCCCCACCCCCACTCCTTCCCTCCACATGGAGAGGCCACATGGAGGGTGTTCCAGCCAAGAATCCAACTCAGGATTTGAGCCAAAATCCAGCATCAACTACCAGATATGTGAGTGAGTGAGTGAGTAAACCTTCAGAAGGTTCTAGCCCTTAGACTTCAAGCCACACCAGCTGACGCTGTGTGGGGTCAACATCAGCTATCCCCACAGAGTCCTGCACAAACTGAAGATTCATTAGCAAAATATAGGTTCATTTTTGAAACCACTAAGTTCTGGGGTAGTTTCCAAGCCCAGAGTAAATGGAACAAGACGGAAGCCAGAGACTGAGATGCGTCAAACTGACACAAATTGGCCGGACCAAGGGACCACACAGAACAAGCTGGCAGGCAAAGCCAGTTATGAAGCAGAGTGCTAGAGCCAACACAGATTCTGAAAATTCATGAGGTGAAGAAGTCTCTTCTATTTCTGCAGCTATAGGAAAAATCACTCTCATGATGGAAGTCCATTTTCATAACCAATGGCTGCTTCTACTCCGGCCAAGAATATTGTAAGTCTCCAGTGTTAAGCTCTTATTTTAAGGATTAAATATTCAGGTTATCCTGAATGTCAAGATTACAATATTAGGCCATCATTGTACCACAGTTCTCTCTCCTAAGTTCCCAATGACATCTCCATCTACTTATCCACAGGTACCTCAAATTCAACATGTAAGAACAAATTCATCTTCTTACCTCTGCAACTGTTATAAATACTTCTGTAAGCCTCATGCTGATCACCAAACTAGCAGACCCAAAAGAGAAAGGAATCACAGCATACCACTACAAAAAAATCATCATCAAATCACAAAGGTAGATATCAAGAATGAAAGGATGAAATTTAATACTACAAAATAATCAGAAAACAACAAAATGGCAATAGTAAGGCCTTATCTATAAATAAAAATAGACAAAATAGTCAAAAACTGTCACAAGAATCAAGATGGTCATTATTTTTGTTGTTGTTGTTGTTTTTGTTTTTGTTTTTGTTTGCGGTATGCGGGCCTCTCACTGCTGTGGCCTCTCCCGTTGCGGAGCACAGGCTCCGGACGCGCAGGCTCGGCAGCCATGGCTCACGGGCCCAGCCGCTCCGCGGCATGTGGGATCCTCCCAGACCAGGTCACGAACCCGTGTCCCCTGCATCGGCAGGCGGACTCTCAACCACTGCGCCACCAAGGAAGCCCAAGATGGTCATTATTTAATGACAAAGGGGTCAATTTGTCAAAAGGATATAAAATGGTAAATATGTAAGCACCCAACTTTGGCACATATTTCTACCAAAAGATACATCCAAAAATGTATCACAGGGCTTCCTGGTGGCACAGTGGTTAAGAATCCACCTGCCAATGCAGGGGACACAGGTTCAAGCCCTGGTCCAGGAAGATCCCACATGCCACGGAGCAACTAAGCCCGTGTGCTACACCTGAGCCTGAGCTCGAAAGCCTGTGAGCCACAACTACTGAGCCCACGTGCCACAACTACTGAAGCCCGCATGCGTAGAGCCCGAGCTCCGCAACAAGAGAAGCCACCGCAGTGAGAAGCCCGCACGCCGCAACGAAGAGCAGCCCCCGCTCACCGCAACTAAAGAAAGCCCACACGCAGCCACAAAGACCCAACATAGTCAAAAATAAAAATAAATAAATTTTTAAAAAATGTATCACAGCCTTATTATTAAAATCCAAAACCTGGAAACAATCCAACTGCCCATTAACAGTAGAGTGGATTTAAAGTACTCTGGTGTAATTATTCACTGGGACAGCACACAGCATTGAAAAAAAATGAACAACTCCTCCAAGCACAACGTGGACGAATCTCACAGACATGATGATGAGCAAAAGACGGCAATGCACAAAAGTTGCACACATCGTGACACAACTTATAGGAGCTTCAACACCAGGTAAAACTAATCAATGGCGGTGGAAGTCAGAAAGCTAGTTACCTCCAGTTGAGGGATGTGCAGGAAGCAACAGTATTGACTTAGGAAAGCAGCCCTAGAGAGCCTTCTGGAAGCATCCTCTATCTTGATCTTGTAAAACAATGTGAAAATTCGTCAACTTGTCCACTTAAGATTTGTGCCCTTTGCTATATGTATATCTCAATACAAATTTTTAAAACTTAAATCACTTGGGCTTAGTATTAACACAAACTCAAATTTAGGCAAATCTAGGTCCCAAAATTGCACAACTGGATGCGATTATAAAGTGTAACCTAGATGATACAGAACATGCTCACGTTTTTTAAGACTGCAATTGAAACCACACAAAAAAATGTTTTTTAATTATTTTCTAAAATTTAGGGACCCTTGAGAATACAACTCACACTACCAGGATCTGTGTTCTCTGGTTTAGAAATATTTAAAAGATGGGCTAGAGTTCAAAAGCTACTGTGGTCAGCTGCTCTACACTAAATTAAACTGTTTAGTAAGGAGAGCATCTTAAAGAGAAAAAAATTGGAATTAGTAACTGTATCACCTGATTCCACAGAAAATGACCTCATTTCCACATATCCTGGTGGCCACTATATTTTGCAAGAAGAGCAAAAAGATGCCAACTTCCCCCCCGTGATGCAGGCATAGCAGCCAGTTTCACAGCAAAGCCCGCTTTGTGGCTGATGACTTGAACTATAATTGCAGTGGGAGCAGGAGGTGAACTAACTAAATGACTGCTCAGAAATCCTTCCCACCCAGGAGCCTCTTCCAGGCGACAAACCCCATCACCATCACCCCAGGTGTCTTCAGAGGCCAAGATTTCGCTTGTCTTCCATCTCTGCAAACGTTCCAAACACTGCCTAGGAGTTTGCCCCGCGTGGATGGAGGCTCTGAGCCTGCACTGTCCAGAGCAGTTCTTCCGCCCAGCTAGGGGCAGCGTGTCAGGTTAATAAGCATCTGGGAGAGGAGCAGAGAGGCAGGCAAGGGGCACAAGGACCCTCTGTGCAGCAGACAGCTGCTGAGTTGCCAGCATCCACTGTCCCAGCTAAGCGTGCTGAATTGCTGAAGCCCTCCCTGCGCCACTTTTCTAGAGGTATCAGGAAGAGATGTCCTGGCATTGCCTGCTCAACTCAGTCTGCTAGGCCGGCTGCTCCAGACTCCAATGGAATCAAGAGTTCCCAGACCTTATCAGCCTCGTGGGAAAACTCCCTCAGCTGGATGGAGAGGAAATTTGGATTCAATCCCAGCGTCTCCACTTGCCCGTCCTGGGCTTTTGTTTCTCAGCCTGGAAAAAAGGGATAACGGCCCTGATTCTTACCTACTCCGGCTCTAGGCACGGTCAACAATAGAAAACTAAGCCAATGTCTTTTCAGAAGAAAGGCTACTCGGGATAATAATGTCATCAATTCGTCACCTCCACAAGGGCTGGAGTTGGTAAGATAGATACAACTCTAAGATAGATACTATCTAAGAAAGTAGTACCCCTCTGTCTTAGTCTACTAGGGCTGTTATATAACAAAGTACCATGGGCTGGGTGGACAGAAATTCATGTCTCACAGTTCTGGAAACTGAAAGTCTGGGATCAAGGTGCCAGCTTGGTAGGATTCTGGAGAGAGTAGATGGCCACCTTCCCACTGTGTCCTCACATGGCAGAGAGCAGAGGAAGCAAGCTCTCTCCTGTCTCTTGTCACAAGGGCACCAATCCCATTCATGAAGTTTCCACCCTCATGACCTAAGCCCCTCCCAAAGGCCCCACCTCCTAACATCATCACACTGGTAGTTAGTGTTTCAACATTGAATTTTGGCAGGACACACTCAGTCCATAACGACCTCTTTAAGAAACCAGGTTTCAACGTTATAACTAGTAACTTGCCCCCCAAAAGAATGATTATTTTATTAGAATATATTTTACTTTTAAAAAGAACTGTTTTTAATAGTGATGCCTCCCCATGCATTTTAATTGATTCAATTTACAAAAACTGCACTTTCTCACACCTTATTGTCCAAATATCCCAGTTCAGTGGACACAGCAGGCACCCAATCAATAGCATTTAAACGACATGATGCTTATGCCTAGATCACAGTCACCGCCACTGCCTGTTTCCCTTAAATCAAATCTGCTTCGTTTGCAGCAACATGGATGGACCTAGAGATTATCATACTGAGTGAAGTAAGTCAGACACAGAAAGACAAATACCATACAATATCACTAATATGTGGAATCTTAAAAACGGCTACAAATGAACTTATCTACAAAACAGAAATAGAGTTACAGAGGTAGAAAGCAAACTTATAGTTACCAGGGATAAGGGGGGGGGAGGATAAATTGGGAGATTGGGATTGATGTATACACAGTACTATATACAAAATAGATAGCTAATAAAGACCTACCGTATAGCACAGGGACCTCTACTCAATACTCTGTAATGGCCTATATGGGAAGAGAATCTAAAAAAGAGTGGATATATGTATATGTAGAACAGATTCACTTTGCGGTACACCTGAAACTAACACAACATTGTAAATCGACTACACCCCAATAAAAATTTAAAAAATAAAAACATAAAGAAAACCCATTTTTCAAAAAAAAAATTCGAAATCAACTTGTCTCAAAACAAGTTTCTTAGAAACCTTAGTACTTCAAAGTGTTTCTTTAAAAAAAATGAAAGACGATAGCAACACAATTTGAGGAACACCTTACATAGAAAGTCTCTAGTTAGGGGTTTAGCTGGGTTGGGGTTTTCTTGTTACTATGGTTACCCTCAGTGCAGCACAGGCTTCAAATTCCTCTAGCGCTACCTTGTGTTTGGGGTCAGGGCTGGGTTAGCAGAGGGGTTTTTTGATGTGTGTCCACTCCCATCTCTGGGTCTTCTTTTGCCCACTGGCCTCCTCCACACTCTGTCCCCTCCCCCAGAACTGGATGGCTTTGCCTATTACTCAGTGGTTGCTTGGCTGGTGGGGGAGGGGAAGGCAGAGGGGCCCATCTCTGTTGCTCTGATTCAGCCTAAATCCTAGGTGAGCACTGTATCCTTAGGTCTGGGGGGTGGGTCTTCTCAGTGGCCCTGCTCCCAGAAGCAGGAGGTCTCCCATGGTCTCAGCCCACCATGTCTTCCTGCCGCTCCCTCGGGGGATGAGGGTTTCTTTCTATTCCCTTCCACCAGATGCAGGTCTTTGCCAGTGTTCCAGGGGTGACAGGGTTTCCCGCGTGTCCCTCAAAGCTGAAGGCTTCTGGTCCACAGGGGAGACAGCAGAGGAGGGTCCAGGCAGGGCTCCACGCCTCTGTTGCATCTTCTCCTCTTCCTCCAGGTCTGCACTGCGAGGGGGCTTTCTGGAGATTCTCTCTGTGTCTCCAGTCTGTCTTGGGAACAAGACGCTGGAGCCAAGTCCATGAGAAGGAGCAAGTCCCTGCAGCTCCCAGGGGGGTATATTCTCATGCTAGACCACGCTAGGCCTTAATGATTCATTAGAAATTTAAGTTAACTTCCTTTAACTGGCTTGTATGGTATCTGGTTGCATCCGCCCAAGGTAAGCGCATGTTCACGTCCCACACCTCTTAAGACACTCAAGTATTTCCTCAGACTTCAGGTTAGTTGGTTGCCCTGTGATTTTAGCTCTTTAATGAATTCAACAAACATTGTGAGGGCTTCCCTGGTGGCACAGTGGTTAAGAGTCTGCCTGCCGATGCAGGGGACACGGGTTCGAGCCCTGGTCCGGGAAGATCCCACATGCTGCGGAGCGGCTAGGCCCGTGAGCCACAACTACTGATCCTGAGCTCTAGAGCCCGCGAGCCACAACTACTGAAGCCCACATTGCTAAAGCCCATGCTCCGCAACAAGAGAAGACACTGCAACGAGAAGCCCACGCACCGCAACGAAGAGTAGGCCCCGCTCGCCGCAACCAGAAGAAGCCCATGCACAGCAACGAAGACCCAACACAGCCAAAAATAAATAAAATATATAAATAAAATTTAAAAAAAAAAAGAAACATTGTGAGTCTGGGAATCGTCCAGCAATTAACTTTTTTGTTGTAAAGGTGGGGGTAATGTTCTCTCCAACTTTCTACATCTGGAGTGAAAGCTGGGAGTCTTCACTGAAGACAATACAGTGCTCATCACAACTTGTAATAGGAAAAGAAATAAATGGAAAAACTGCAGTGACCATCAAAAGGGAAAAATTTTAATGAATTAGGTTATCTCCAGACACTGGAAAACTAAACCTCAGAAAACACTGAGACAGAGCTACACATACTGGCAGAGAAAGAAGAAACCACGCTCCACAAGTAGATAAATAAATAAAATAAAGTCACACAAGAAGTGTGGTGTAATCCTATTTAAGGGAAAAAAAGAATGCTATGTATGTGTGTGGATGTCGATTTGTTATCTGCACAGAAAAACATGCATTAGAAAATACACTATTAACATTATAGTCAGTTCTGCTATGTAATGCTTGTTTTAAAAACACATATTTGTTCCAACCGTGTTTAACATATTGGGGAGAAATTTGAGCATAATGAGAACTTTGCATTTGTTTGTTCGCACTTTTGTCCACAAGAAACATTACGTGAATGCAGAGGTCTGTCCCCAACTTAGCCAAGCACGGTAGGAACACACACACGCACACACACCCCTCGAGACTACCAGATCCTACAATCACCGCATGTGTGATAAGCTCCGCTCACCCACATCTGGTGGACTTTCCTTCAACCTCAGATAACCCTCTTTTCACCGCTTCCCAGTACAGAACCAGCGGCAATCTTTCTGACGTTCATATCCGCAAGCAAAATTCAGATCTTTGTCAAGGCAAAGTGCCACTTCTGTTGTTGTACTGATGTACTTTCTAACCATTTAACACGTGTACAACTGAGCGACTGCTTTTATTAGATGCCAATATTTGTCTTAATAGGTTGCTGATGGAAGTTTTGAGTGTTTGTTCTCTAACCCATTTTTCACATAAGCCCTGTGGCTTTTAGTGCATAACTTTGCCTACCATGGTAATTTTTAGGAACACGCCTGTCCCATTAGAGCAGAATTGACAGTATGGATGTTGGGAATGAACTGAAGGAGGGAGGTGAACAGATCTTTCACTTTTTATTATATACGTCCATGTTATAGGGGTAGAATAAAAAACAAGTCAAAGGAAGCTGAGGGGCTTCCCTGGTGGCGCAGTGGTTGAGAGTCCGCCTGCCGATGCAGGGGACGCGGGTTCGTGGCCCTGTCCGGGAAGATCCCACATGCCACGGAGCGGCTGGGCTCCGTGAGCCATGGCCGCTGAGCCTGCGCGTCCAGAGCCTGTGCTCCGCAACGGGAGAGGCCACAGCAGTGAGAGGCCCGCGTACCGAAAAAAAAAAAAAGAAGCTGAGAAATAAGGGACAAATGAGCAAAGCCCCCAGGAACACTGACCACAAGACTGCAATGTGCCCGGCAGCCCTGAGGGGTATATACCATGGTGGGCCTGTGATTTGGGAAAACCCCCATGGGTTTGGAAAATGGTGTGTAAAATCCTCCTCTTAACCACCATATGATCCTGCAATCCCACTCCTGGGCATACACCTGGAGAAAACCATAATTCAAAGAGATACATGCACCCACAGCAGCACTATTTACAAGAGCCAGGACATGGAAGCAACCTAAATATCCATTGACAGAGGAATGGATATATATGCGGCACATATATACAACGGAATATTACTCAGCCATAAAAAGGAATGAAATAATGTCATTTGCAACAACACAGATGGACCTAGAGATTGTCGTACTGAGTGAAGTAAGTCAGACACAGAAAAACAAATATCATATGATATCACTTATATGTGGAATCTTAAAAAATGTTACAAATGAACCTATTTACAAAACAGAAATAGGGTCACAGATGCAGAAAACAAACTTATGGTTTCCAGGGGGAAAGGGGTGGGGGAAGGGATAAATGGGGAGATTAGGATCAACGTATACACACAACTATATATAAAATAGATAACAAATAAGGACCTACTGTACAGCACAGGGAACTCTACTCAATACTCTATAATATAGACCTACATGGGAAAAGAATTTTAAAAAGAGTGGATATATGTATATGTATAACTGATTCACTTTGCTGCACACCTGAAACTAATACAACATTGTAAATCAACTCTACTCCAATAAAAATTAATTTTAAAAAGATCCTCCTCTTAGAGACTAGCCATCAGCATATTAAAGGTTCCGTGAAGCCTCCAGCAAAAACTCATGTAACTGGAATTAACCTGGTGTTTCTAAAATATATATGACCATGGGACACTTTTTTTGGTGTGGCATCCATTAATATCACCTGGGATGGAATACAGTGCTCAGGCCACATCAACCAGAAAATAAATTCTGCCCTCCTGTTATCCAATGAATGAATGAAACACTGAGACTAAAATATAGGAAGAGTATGTTTGGGTGGAAATAGGAGGAAAGGAGGGAAGAGACAAAGGAAGTGAAATCTGACGGGGATGTTTTCAAACTGCAGGCTTGGAATCTTCGTTTGCTTACTTTCCAGAAGTTTCTCTCTGGCTCTGCTGGACCACAGAGTATCAGATAAAGGAAGTTTCCCCCAAATCTGACTCGAGCTTGTGCCCTCTTCACTGGGAGCACCTCTCAGCAAATTCATGACTTAGGACCGCCTTACACTCGCTGTCAGATCAAAACAGCTGAGAATTCTTCATCTCATCTTGTGTTCATTGAATTGACATGAATTTTTTATTTATTTATTTATTTTTGCTGTGTTGCGTCTTTGTTTCTGTGCGAGGGCTTTCTCTAGTTGCGGCAAGCAGGGGCCACTCTTCATCGCGGTGCGCAGGCCTCTCACTATCGCAGCCTCTCTTGTTGCGGAGCACAGGCTCCAGACACGCAGGCTCAGTAGTTGTGGCTCATGGGCCTCGTTGCTCCGCGGCATGTGGGATCTTCCCAGACCAGGGCTCGAACCTGTGTCCCCTGCATTGGCAGGCAGATTCTCAACCACTGCGCCACCAGGGAAGCCCGACATGAATTTTTGAAGACAGATTTCCTCTGGGACCTCGGTCTCAGACACTTTCACAAACTGATGGTCCACGGTTCTTCCCAACACTTTATGAAATGATCAGCCTTGATAAGAAAACTGCAAACGGAATATTTTTAAATACAGCCCGTAGACTGAGCGGCATTAGGCCTAGGATGGTGTGATATATCCCATTTTGAGGCCAGCCCTTACTGTAGACAGCACTTCTCAAGGTGGTCAGACCAGCCCATAATGCTGTCCACCTCTCCTGGGAGCATCCTTGTCCTGCCTGGACGGGTGAGCTAACCAGAAGCTCTAGCATTTCCAGAAGCTGGAGATCTGTTTTAAAACCCACAACTAAAGCATGAGGGAATCCTTCGCTATGCTCTGAGCTTAAGGACTTAGGGGTCTCAGTTAAACCTTCCCTCAGAGGGAAAAGGTGCTCCTGTGTGGACTATTTCAGCGTAAGTGCCTTCAGGCAGCCTTAAGCGGTTCTGCTTTAGGGAACACGTCCAACCATCAGGAAATGCTATTCAGTCCGAAACCTAAAAAAATGAAAGGAAAGGAAATTCTGTACTTAGAGGCCCAATGGGAAATCGGTTAGCTGGCTACGTTGAGAGCAATTCTGGGGGAACTTGGCTGACGTTGTGGTACTTCAGAAAGATATAAGCAAAATCCTATCTCCCAAGTTCATTAGAATCTGGCCTCTACTGCAGACATTTTTGACCATGTGGCAGGTCCCACAGGAGGGACAACGCTCATCCTTCTCTGCCTGCACCTGCAGACCTGAGGCCAGAGCTCACACTCAGCAGGTGTTGAGTCAATGTTTACTTAATGAATGAATAAATGGATGCTACATAAATAGGCCACCATTTTCTCACCGATTGTACCATTTATTATTCCAATGGAAAAAAATGGGATCCCTTTTTGTGGTTTCCTTAATTAAGCCTAACTAGACTGAGAACAGGGCATAACTTGGAGACCAAGTCAGGCTGGGAAATGTTTTTCTTTTGATTTCTAAATTCAACAGTTGATCATCTGTGGTTGACTACACAGAAGGGGCAGTAGGGATCATTGCCATCAGCAACTGAGGTCATTCAAGTCTGGGTTTGATCCTGGCTCTGCCATTTCCAGGTTTGTCATCTTGGGAAATTCACTTACATCTGTCGCCTGGAAAAAAAATGCACAACCTAAAAGTTGAGAATCATGTTTTATTCAGGGGGCAAAACTGAGGACCTAAGCCTGGGACACAGCCCCTCTCAGATATCTCTGAGGAGCTGCTCTGAAGAGGTAAGGGGGGGAACCAGGATATAGAGGAGTTTTTGCAACAAAGACCAGGTAGTCGGAACTTCAGAAGATTACTGTTAATTGAAAAGAAACAGACATCTCGAGTTAAGGAATTTAGCACTCTTCAATGTATGGGAAGATGCAAGAGTCTGGGCTCATTGAAATCATTCCTTTGATCTGCACCTCAGCTCTCTGGGGCCAGTATCCTGTGCTCTCTCATCCTGAATCTCCTCAGGGTGCACCATCGGGGTGGCTGCTAGATGGTGGGCATCCTGTTTCCATCCTGAGTTCCATCAGGGCTCACCATCTGGGTGGTTGTAATGTGATGGTCCGATGGCTGCGACATCCTTGCTTACTGATAAGGCAGCAACATTTTTCCATTGACACATCCTTTAAGCCTCAGTTTCCTCCTCTACAGAATGTGAATAAGAAGAGTATCTTCCTCTCTGGGCTGGTGTAAGGATGAAATGGATCATACCTGTGAGTATCTGGGGAAGGGCCTGGCACACAGAAAGTGCTCAGTGCACATCCGTTACCGTCAGTAAGGGTCGAATTTCTGAGTGAGTGACCTACTCTCCCACACGTCTTCAGTCATCAGGAATGTTCCAAATGGCAATTTGACTCTTACTCCAAGTTATTGTACTCTTTCCCAGAAAAGAGATAACATGCTCAAAACAAGAATTATTATTCTGTTTACAAAGTTCCAGCACATTGTTCTAAGTGAGTCATAAATATTATTTTTAATCTTCAAAACAAGCCTAGGAGGTAAGTCTCACTATTATCCTCATTTTACAGATGAGGGAGCCTGAGAACAGAGAAATTCAATAACCTGTCCAAGGTCACACAGCTAATAAGCAGCAAAGACTCAAGCCCAGACAGTCTGGCCATGGAGTCTGCTCTTAACCACCATCTACTGCACCTCCTCTAAATAACTGCGACTTTGGTTATTTACTCAGAATGATCTGTTAAATTATCCCACTCGTAAAAGACATTTTGATATTTTTTTTATTACTCAGGAGAAGAAAACACCGTCATAATATTTTCAGGCATCAGCCAGACCATTAGAAAACACTCCATCTCTTTGTGCCTCAATCCAGTCAGGAAATAACAAAAAGAAATTCAAGAAAGTGGGGGGGAAACACAAAATGTTTGATTGTCGAGAATTCTACATGGCTTAAGAAAGCCTCCATCTAAAAATAATCTTTGGATCTAATCTTCAATTACAAAGGGATAAATTAATTCCCTCCAGACGGCAGCAAAACTTAAAAGCATCCCCACTTGTCCCATTAGTTTTCAACCTATTCAACTGAAAACAAACCAAAAACCTACAAGAAAATAATTCCAAATGTCGTACTGTTGTGAAATATAGCTGCATGATGAGAGCAATGTTTCTTCCACCAAAATATTTCAAAAAAGCATTCTCTTCCTCAGCCTTGCCACATCAGAACAGGGGAGGGGGCCACTTTGCTATGCAGGATAAATTAATACAACATTGTCAATCAACTATACTTCAATACAATTTTTTTTAATTTTTAAAAAGAACAGGGGAGAGGGTTTCCAGACTCCCGATGTCCAGGTCAGGCATCATGCAAACCTGGGCAGAATGAGGTTTTTGGAGCATGCATGCAAGGCCAGTCATTGGTCATTGTTGGGATTTGCATGTAGAAATTATAAAGATGGGTTCGTGCAGGGGGATAATGTGGGGAGCAAAGGGGCCAAGAACGTGGGGAACATACAGTGCAAAAACAGGCGGGGAAGAAGGGCAGAATGGAATCAAGGAATCCTAGCCCAAGCCACAAATGCAATGCCCAGTGTCCATAAAAACCAGGTGGGAGCATGCAGTCATTCACTGGAAATGACACTTGTTAATATATATTATGCTCCAGATGCAGAGCTAGGAGATGGTTCAGTCATCAAGCCAATGGCAGTGATGAGGACAGAAAGTTGATAAGGATTCAGAAATCTTCAAAGTCACTGAAAGCTCAGTCACTGAGAGAAATCAGTTCCCCCAAAAGACTAGAGTACAGGCAAGGCACGCAGTGACTGGGGAGCCAGGTGGAGCCCCTCACGCCTGTTCTGTTGTTACTTGTTGGGGTCTGTGGTCATTGTCCTGCCAAGTCTTCCTCCCACTAGACTTTCCCTCCAGACAGAGGCTCGCGGAGCTCACACAGAGTCTGCACATTGCAGGCATGCTACCAGCCCTGCGTGAAGGATGGGGCAGTGGATGGATGGAGAAGTGAACCTGTAAACCGAGGAATGGAGGGAACCAGCCCAGGGAGTAAGATAGGAAGTCAGCTGCCGGGGATCAGGGTCAGAGTGGAACCAGCAGGAAGGCTGCTGAGCCCACGAGCAGTTCTTGAGACCTTGGATTCCTCAACCTTAACCGGGAAAGTTAAGGTTTAAGTTAAGTAAACCAGGAAAGTTTACTACGGGGTTGCATGGAGGAGTAAACATGATACTTAGATGTTTAGCAGAGTGTTTGACTCATAATAAAACTGGTGGTGGTTATGCGGGGACAAGGAGTAATGGTGGTGGGGGTGGTCATTGTGATAGTGATGGCAGTAGTACTGGCAACAGTGGTGATAACAGTAGAGGCAGTGGTGGTAGTAATAGTGGTAGTGGTAGTAGTAACAGTAGAGTGGTGGTGGAAACAGTAGCAGTGGTGGTAGTAATAGTGGTAGTGGTAGTAGTAACGGTAGAGTGGTGGTGGTAATAGTGATAGTGGTAGTAGTAATGGTAGAGTGGTGGTGGTAACTGTAGCAGTGGTGGTAGTAATAGTGATGGTGGTAGTAGTAGCGGTAGAGTGGTGGTGGTAATAGTAATAGTGGTAGTAGTAATGGTAGAGTGGTGGTGGTAACAGTAGCAGTGGTGGTAGTAATAGTAATAGTGGTAGTAGTAACGGTAGAGTGGTGGTGGAAACAGTAGCAGTGGTGGTAGTAATAGTGATAGTGGTAGTAGTAACAGTAGAGTGGTGGTGGTAATAGTAATAGTGGGAGTAGTAACAGTAGAGTGGTGGTGGAAACAGTAGCAGTGGTGGTAGTAATCATAATAGTGGGAGTAGTAACGGTAGAGTGGTGGTGGTAACAGTAGCAGTGGTGGTAGTAATAGTGATGGTGGTAGTAGTAACGGTAGAGGGGTGGTGGTAATAGTGATAGCGGTAGTAGTAATGGTAGAGTGGTGGTGGAAACAGTAGCAGTGGTGGTAGTAATCATAATAGTGGGAGTGGTAACGGTAGCAGTAGTAATATTGTAGTAATAGTACTACAGCACTAGTGGTGGTGGCAGTAGTCCTAGGAGTTGTAGTGGTGATGGCAGTAGCAGTCGTAGCCTCCCAGTCTATCTGCATTTAGGTGTCATCGGGCACTCCCCTAAGTCAAGGTCTCCAGGGCAGGTCCAGCTCAGACCCGGCCTTCCTATTTTACCGTCAGATACCCGCACTTTGCTCCCTGCGGCAGGAACGGGGCTGGGTCCTCGGAGCACCACGACACCTGCCAAGGGCTCCCTGGGGGCAACTCAAGAGAGTCCTCGGACCAAGTCAGAAGCGGGAGATGCTCTGGAACAGTCTGAGCACGGCATGGCTACAGAGGGGAGTGAGTCAGGAGCCAGCAGACCAGAGTTCGTGTGTGCGTGTGTGTGTGTGTGTGTGTGTGTGTGGTCACGGGCGTATGTGTGCACGTGTATGTGAACGGCCAGGAAGGAAGAAGAGGTAAACATTTGGCCAGAAAACAACTGTCTGAAAGCGATTTGTCAAGAGGAAATTGGTCGGCATGGTGCTGAACTTTCTCGTACTGAGTCTTGCTAAGTGCACAATTCTGCCACCACCTCCCTTGGGAATGGTCTGGCACGTCTTCCCCATCCGGAGGAAGGGCCCCGATGGAGTGGGCTTGGAGGGCCTCACCTCCCCACCATCTGTGCAAATAGGAAGCCTGCAGGTTAAAGACACATTCAGAAGATAGAAATTAAAATTGCCTAGAAGATGGCATGGTGTGGGGAAGAAAGAGAACACACACACACACACACCCCCCATCAAGCAAGGTCTCTGCTCACCATCTAACACACACAGAGGAGTAATATTTTCCCTAAGAAACTGTATTAAATGTGAGAACATTCTTAACACCATCCACGTGAGGAGTCACGGCGCTCTGCAAGTCAGATGAACAGTGGCCTCCCAGTGTGCCACTGGAGAAGAGGAAATTGCTATAACAAGCATTTTTTCTGTTAATTCTTCTACATGAAATAATTGGTAACACGTCAACCTTTTCCTTTAAAGCATCCATCTCATGCATGGGCTTAATAGGAAGATATTCTCAGGCTGCTCAACTTCAGCCTGCAGCAAAGCAATTATTCATTTTAACATTTGCATTTAAACCAAATGGCATTAAAATTCATCAAGGCTCAATCACCGATGTTACAAAATGGAGGGTGACACTCTCCCAGCCCAGCTCTTTGAAGCAATGTATCCTGCAAATAATGAGACAGCCTGTGGTCAACACAAATTTTACTGACTTTATCGCATTTGCCATTTAGATATGACTGCAACACCGTTAACAGAAAAAATATCCAGCGGCAGGGCTTTCTATCAGCAGTGAAGTCAACTTCAAGCAACAGTGGGCCAGGAAAATTCCCTTTGCTTTAAGGACGCTGTGTCCGTTTTGTTAGATTACATGTTTTTTTTGAATTCTAAAGAAGGCAGCAACGTGCAATTTCTACAGCATCGCTTACAACAGCACACAAGTGCAAGCGTCTTGCATCACCAGAGAGCTTCAGTTGCAAGAGGTCCTCACTCTCCTTCGGCAAAGAGACTGTTTCTGGCATCTGCCAGAGTCCGAGAGTTCTTTATAGTCAAAGGAACACAACCCGGGTGAACTTTAACTAGTGGTGAAATATAATCCCCAGATAAGTCAAAGAGGATGACAATTTACTCTTCTAGGACTCGAATCAATACCCCAGGAGCACCCAAAGAGCCAGTCGTTTGTATTTCTTATTTAATTGCCTCTATTTCATTTCAACCACAGAAGAGCCTTTCGGAGGACGGAAGGCACCCACAGCTCCTGCTGTTCAGGAGGCACTTTGGAAATAATCAAGTGGCCGGTGTGTCACTGTGTCAGATAAAGACCCTCCCCCCACTTCATTGGGAGTACTCAGGCCTTGTGCATGAAGGGCCAGCATTGGGTGCTCATCAATCCCTCACTAGCCTCAGCATCTTCTGTTTGTTCTCCAGCTGCAACAGACCAGGGAGCGCAAGATACAGCACTTCACTGAGACCGCCGGTGTTGTTTTCTGGGCCACAGTTACGACACCCGAAATGAGGAGATCCACTTGGGCAGAAGGAGCCTTGAGATCGGCCTTAAACCAGGTTTATGCAATCCTGGGAGCACCCCGCGATTTGGGTTCCTGCTTCCTGGAAGGTCCCTTTAGACCCTTTCCCACTTATAGACCCAAAGGCAGCTCAGCGGTCATCAGACCTGCTCAGTGTAGAAATGAGAAATCTGCCAGAGCAGTGATGGCAGGACAGAATCAGAAGTCAAATGTCCCGGCTTCCCACCTGGAACTCCTTTTCCAGAGCCAGAGCTAGAAAAAGAAGCTCTCATTTCTCAGACCCGACTCATTTGGCATTTTGATCATTGCCCTTAACTGGGGCTGCTAAAATACTAACATTAATTTTAAAATTAAATACTAGGGCTTCCCTGGTGGCGCAGTGGTTGAGAGTCCGCCTGCCGATGCAGGGGACACGGGTTCATGCCCCGGTCCGGGAAGATCCCACGTGCCGCGGAGGGGCTGGGCCCATGAGCCATGGCCGCTGAGCCTGCGCGTCCGGAGCCTGTGCTCCGCAACGGGAGAGGCCACAACAGTGAGAGGCCCGCGTACCGCAAAAAAAAAAAAAAAAATTAAATTAAATATTAAACTTAGCTTTGAGTTTTCTGACAGTTATAAGCATAGTATTTAAATAAAGAAAGAAATTTGCTAAGAGATAGTGTGAGCAAGATTGCAGGATGCATATTTAACTAATATTTTAGTTAGAATAATTAACTTTATTATATGTTATATATGACATATAATGAACATATAATTAACATATTTATCTAATTTAATGAACAGACTATTTTTGAATATTAGAAGGAGTAGTTAACGTACAATAAGCTAAAATCAAATACAAATTATGGTGGATGATCCATTAATTCATTAAAACAGAGCCTTGGAGTTTGCATGATGAATACATGACATTTTCCTCATCTCACTAGTGTTTTGTGCAAACCAAAGGTGATACAATGCTTTAAATGAAGGCTGTGATGGAATACTACTCAGCCACACACAAAAAATGAAATTTTGTCATTTGCAAGAACATGGATGGACTTGGAAGGTATTATGCTAAGTGAGATAAGTCAGACAGAGAAAGACAAACACTGTTATCACTTATATGTGGAACCTAAAACATAATACAAACTAGTGAACATAAGAAAAAAGAAACAGAATCACAGATACAGAGGATAAACTAGTGGTTGCCAGTGTGGAGAGGGAAGGGGGCAGGGGCAGGATGGGGTAGGGGATTAAGAGGTACAAAGCACTATGTATAAAATAAATAAGCTACAAGGATATATTGTATAGCACAAGGAATATAGCCAATACTTTATAATAACCATAAATGGAGTATAATCTCTAAAAATTTTGAATCACCATGCTGTACACCTGAAACTAATATAATATTGTAAATCAACTATACTTCAATAAAAAAATGAATGCTATAACTCAGGCTGCACAGATTCCTCTGGCTGTACCCTCGTTGGTCTGAATCACGGGTCTCAACAATGTTCACATACAGGTCTATCTAAGGTGATGCTACTGCAGGAACTTAGCACCTAGCTCAGACACTTAGGAAAGGTGGCAACAGTGGCAGAGCTTCTCTCTAGTTCTCTGCAGGGTACTTGTGTCTGCGGATCAAAGGAGGAGGTCGAAGAGGGAGTGTTAGAGTTTCCAAAGGCCGGGCCGGTCACTGGGTCCACCGTACGAGGAGAAACCCTGACACAGGATGGAGAATTTGAGGGAAACAGGGGGAACCCTGATATGGAGAAGGATGAGAAGGGCCCCTCAGACGGGGAGCAAGGGGAATCAGGCACTTTTGGGGCAACAGTGAAGCAAACAGTGGGCTGGATCAGAGCATTCATGAGCCGTACCCACACCCAAAAGACGCTGGAGGTGCCTTTTAACAAAAGACATGAACACAGTGAAAATCATTCAAATAAGGGGAAATGACAAAATCTACTCAATGAAGATGAAAGAATAAAATGATTTTACCAGAAAACTGAGGCCGAGGAAATCTATCAAAATTCAACACAAACCTTCGCTCTGAGTTCCCTGACACTCCATAAATACAAAGAAATCTGGATGGGAGGGTGTATGGAAACCACACTGGCACTGCCTCCGTGGCCCAGTGAATGTCGTTGCAGAGGACCAGCTGGCCCCCAGCATCCACGTCCCGTCCTTCCTTCCCCACGTCTGAGTCATCCCAGCCAGGGTCCTGGCTGTGACGTGGTCTCCGTGCCCTTGTCCAACCCCCAGCCCTTGGTTCTCACAGCCGGGCAGTTGGCTGGTGGCTCAGACCAGCGACCAGATGATGCTGGCCGGACACATGTGCTCAGAATCACGGCCCCAGGAGGAAGCAGGGAAGAGACAGACACCACTCCACTGGCCCTCAGTATTCTGGATTTATGATGATTGTGTGAAAACCACCAATTATAGGGGCTGCGGGGGAGAATGATATTGGGCAAGAGAAGATACAAGAAATGTTAAGAAGAGACGTGACCCAACCTTGAATTGCTGACAATCTGGGTGGGGATCTTAAGCCCACCCAGGCCCAATTTCTGATACTGAAGGTGTTGCTCTCCCACTCGAATCTCGAAGTTACAAACTGCTCCCTTGCAGGCTTCCTGCGGTGGTTTTCCCCCGCCTGTCTCTGAATCTTTGGCTCCACGCAGTAGCTCGTCATAAAGCTTCCTGTTCTGCATCCACTCCTGTATTTTATGTTTAGTCCTCATCTATCAGCACGCTCTTATCTGCTCCACCGGCACTCTGCATCCCCTAACAGCCGGCACGTTCCCAGTTCATCTCACCAGAGCATTTACTATCAGAGGCTCCGACTTCTCCCCTCTTCACCTCGTTTTAACACTTCACAGGCTTTTCACTGGGGGGCTTGAAAGCAGTGAAATTATTCAGGCAAACGGGAAATATTTATGAGGCATCTGCTCTGTGTGTGCAAAGCTGCAAGGGTCCCGCCCAGATCCCAGGGCCACCTGCCTCCTGTGTCTACGACCCTTGGTTTTGGGGTCTCTCCCTCCACCGGGTCCTGCCCCTCCCCACACCCTGGCTCTTAGTCCTCTCAGGGCTGCGACAACAGAACTCCAGACTGGGTGGTTATAAACAAAGAAATGGACTTCTCAGTCTAGAAGCTGGAAGTCCAAAGTCAAGGTACCAGCAGACTTGGTGTCTGGTGAGAACCTGGTTCTTGGTTCATTGATGGACGTCTTCTCGGCCACGTCCTCACAGGGTGGAAGGGAGCTCAGTGGGGTGTCTTTTATTAGGGCACGAATCCCTTTTGTGAGGGTTCCACCCTCATGACCTAATCACCTCCCAAAGGCCCCACCTCCTAACACCATCACTTTGGGTGTTAGGTCTGAACATATGAATTTAGGGGGAAACGAACGTTCAGTCCATGGCACCCACCCTGCTTCTCCGTGGGTGTTCAGTGCCTTTGTGGTCTCCCCCTGCCCACCTTCCTCCAGCAGAAACTGCTCTCAGGAAAACACTGGATTCCATCCTTTTCTCCTCTCCCTGGGGATGCACGGTGGCTCCTCCCCTCTCACTGTGTGGAGGATCCGGGCGTCCAGACAGGGTGGGGACAGCTGGCCCAGCCTCTCAGGTGGCCTCTCCCCATCCCCCGCTACCTCACACCCAGAAGAACCCTACAGAGCTGTGAGTGCACCTGGCACCTGGGTCCAGCATATTCGTGACACCTCCAGGCACATGTGCATTGAGGGGGAAATCACCTCACAACTTCAATGCCCCCCGATCCCACACAGCCCCTGCTGGCTCACAGCCCTATGGGCTGTGGGCAGGATGGCAGCTCTTCTGTTTCACCCGTGCTCTGAACTCCCATCGCAGAGTGAGAATTCCAGCCTCTTACTCTGAAAAACGTTCACCTAGAATTTAATCTTACCTTTAACCACCTGGGGAATTAAACTTTCAGGTTGGATTGACCCTCACTTGTGGGCATACCTGTAATCTGAAAAGCTACATCAGCATTTGAGTTACCTACAGCGTGTGTGTGTGTGAGCCCCTCACTCTGCCCTGGGGTCCACTTTCTTTGGGTTTTCCTTTAATTGGCAAGTCTGGTAATACCACGTGTGCCCAGGTGAGTACTAGCATCTCCCCAGGTTCTATTTCCCCTGCCCAGGGGTGCCTGCAGGTGAGAAGGTCCTGGATCTTTGCAATAGAAAGTCACGAGCAGAAGGTGGGACTCACTCACCCCAGGTTGGAAACCCCAGGTGCTGAGGTGTCCACAGGAAGCAGGGTTGCCTCTGAGGGACCAGCTGAAGACACGTGCCCTGAGCCTGGGGTTGGGGGGGGGTGGTCACAGAATTACTACGGTGTTGATGCCACAAACAATAGCTATTTGTTACGGGGCATTGCTTGGGAAGTGCTGCAACATATATTTTACTGTTGGTGGCCTTCAAAAGCTCATATAGGTCATTTATCAGTCAGAATCATTTGCCCATGTGGACTGGTGTCACCTGTCACAGTGCAGAGAGCTTTCAAGTTTCTGAGATTTCTCCCACTTACACATTTACGATTCCGTAATTCTGGTCCTGGGTGTGGGTTTTTCCCCCTGGGTACCTCTGAATACACACACACACACACACACACACACACACACACACACACACACACACACACACACACACACACACAGGTTTAACCAAACACCGTGCAGCTCCTGGCAGTGCCAACACCTCCTGAGGCCTGCCGGCCACACTTCATCCTGGCAAGCCATTCTGGTGATGGTTCGCTGTGATCCATCGCTGACTTGCATGGCTCCCGTGAGGAGCCCCAGCCACTGATCAAGGGCAGACGGCCAGACAACAAAAGGACACAATTCGTCATCCCCAGAACGCCCACTCCTTGGAAGGTATGGAGATTCAAAACAGGCAGGGCACACAGATGGTGACCATCAAGATCAAACATAGCACACAGGCACGGGAGGCCTGAGATAGCCTGTCTCTTCCTGCCAGTGACACCAGCAAAGCAGAAGAGCCAGGTGCTGAGTTTGTTTCCTGGGATGCTCTGCGGGACTCCAGTTGTCAACGTCTGTGAACGAGCACGGCCCTAGGGCAGTACCCACCCAGGTGATGTGACTGCAGAGGCCCCAGAAAGGACTCCATGCCAGCTCCCACCAAGCGTTGGGGTAAAGAGGACCCTCCAGCAAACCTTAAATGCCCTCTGTCTCAATCTGTGTCAGAAACCACAGTCTCCCCAAGTTCTCAGTCCGCTGATTCAAATGCTAATCTCTTCCAGAAACACCCTCACAGACACGCCCAGAAATAATGGTTTGCCAGCTCTATGGGAACCCCTTAGCTCACTCAAGTTGACACATAAAAATAACCACCACAGTGTGTTAACTAACCTTATTGTGAAAGTCACTTTGTAACATTTATGTGCACCAAATCAGCACCTTGTACACCCTAAACTTACACAATGTCATATGGCAATTATATTTCAATAAACTTGGGGGGAAAATTAACCACAGCTAGTATGCCATTTCTACTCTTCTTGGAAATCGGAGGAACGTGATTCTGGCCCCAGTCGTGATGATACTTAACTGTGTGGCCTTGGGAAAGTCATTTCACCTCTCTGAAAAGTTCAAGGGTAGGGCTCAATCAGGAGTCACAGGCTGAATGTCCTCAAAGGCTGGAAAGGAACGACGCTCGTATAGTCAAGGTGTAAGACACAAGGGAACAGCAGGGCCTGGAGAGCCTGCATGGGCATCTAAAAATATTCCAAAAATTGTATATGCAATCCACAAGAAACACTCCTGCAGGCTACAAATCAGCAACCCTAGGACCACGTGGTCTCTAAAGCCCACTTTACATAAAATTTCTCAATTCCAAGCTCTATATGAGGTAGGGCAGATCATCCCCTAAAGAAATCTGTTTTACGTCCCATAAAAAATCTGTTTTATGTTTTAATCAAGATATATTTGGTTGTCAGGAATATAAATCCAAGACGGCTCGCTCCAGAAAGGAAAATATATTGTAAGTTGTGGGTTTCAGGGATCCCAAGAAAAGCTGAAGAAATGGGGCCGGGACACCCCCAGGGACCTCAGGAGAAGGGTTCTGTAAGCCTTCAGCCCAGAGCCTCACTCTAGTGGGACAGGCTACACTGTGGGTGTTGCTTGATTCTAAGTGCCCACTTTCAGATTCCAAAGGGAGGACTCTTCAGGCCCATCTTAGACCCAGTGACCATCCTTGACCAAGCAGCCATGACCCGGGAGGGCCAGGTCGCATGGTCCAAACACAGCTGTGCAGGCACACCTCTTCATCAGGCGGTAGATGGGGATTTGCAACAGAACTTCCCAATTCAAAGTCGAAATGGAACCTACTCACGTTCCCAATTATGTTTTTCCTGGACATTTCAGATACCTCCTCTCCATTGGCACCATCAGACCATTTTCTGCTTTCTTCCTCCTGCTAGTTCATGGATAAAATCTATCCTTCTGCCCTATCTGCAGCTTTGTTTCCTCCTGCCCACTAAGGACCTGCCTGCCCTAGGTCTCCCTGGCAGCTGTCTGCTGGGTGGGGAGGGAGCCTTAGAAGGTGAGCCTATGGATTAGGTGTCCTCCTGGGACCAGGAGGGTGAAGAGACACAGAGAAGCTTTACCTCGTCATTCATTCTTGGCACATATGAGATGTCGTGGGACTTTATGAGTGCTAAATCAGTTGTATTGCCCGTACGATTTGATCGATCTTGTTAGACCTGACAAGAAATCAATTGGAAAAAAATATATGTACCTTCCCAGAATGGGTTCTCCGTCTTAAGGTAAAAGAACAGTCTAACAACCGCAGAGGAAGATCCAAGAAACAGTCTTGGTAAAATATCACTGAGCCCATGGTCCTGGGAAGACGCTACTTTCTGACTTCCAAAAACCAGAAGTAAGTGAAGAGGGAGACGGACAAAAGGGACCCAGTAAATTCAGGGATGTCACCACCAGATGACCCTCTGAGCCTCAGAAAAGGCAAACTGTGTGCCCAGACATGCCCCAGGCTCTGACCACAAACACTCACAGACGATAGCAAAGCAGAGGAGCCATTCTGGAGACTCAGGAAGGTACCTGGCCATATCCAAGTCCAAGGTCGCCTAGCATGATAAAAAGAGGAAGACTGACTCGGATCCGAAGTATCCTGACTCTGCCTTTCTCCAGCCGGGTGCCCTGCAGCCTGCAATGTTCCTGACCCTCACAGTGCTGGTCTGTAAAACAGGAGTAAGAGGACCTACCGTAGCAGACAGTGTGAAGAATGGCATGAGGCTGACATGAGATAATACACGCAAAGCACTTGCACAGCCCTGGGCACTTGTGGGCACCGTGCAGGCTCCTGACCTCCTTCCATCCCCAGTGAGAAGGGCAAACCCAGTGTTGGATCAGCACAAAGGCGGAATGACTCAGTGAAAGAACCCGGGCCACACACCAAGGTTCACCTATGGATTCTGACAACATAATTAGCTGTGATATCCTTGATTCTTTGCCTATAAATGACCCTGCACCAGAACCACTTGTGGTGCTGTACCAGTCAGCTCTGGCTGCCATAAAAGAAAACCATAAACAAGGTGGCTTAAATACAGAACTGTATTTTCTCACAGCTCTGGACACTGGAATTGCAAGATCAAGGTGCTGGCCAATTTGGGTTCTGGTGAGGGCCCTCTTCCTGGCTTGCACATGGCAGCCTTCTCACTGTGTCCTCCCATGGTGGAGAGAGAACAAACCATCTCATGTCTTTTCTTCTAAGGCTACTAATCCCATCTGATCAGGGCCCCACCCTTTTGACCTCATTTATCCTTAATTACTTCCTTGAGGGCCCTATCTCCAAAAACAGTGGGTGGCTAGGGCTCCAACATATGAATTTAGGGGAGACACAATTCAGTCCATAGCAAGTGCTTAATAAAAACACAGATTCCTGGGCCCCATCGAGGCCCATAGAATCAGAGCCCATGGGGGTGGGACCCAGTAAGCTGAATGTTCAACAAGCCTCTCTTCCCCCCTCCAGGCGACCACCCTGCACAGTTTGATTTTGGGAACTGCTGGGTATGTCACAGGCAGGCTGGGGCTGCCGTGTCACTTGCTCACAGAGCAATGGAGCCCTTTATAAGAGTGACTTAGTTACCCGAGTGTCCCTTGTCAGCCCCTGATTTAACAGCAGCCCATATATGAGCGGCTATGGCTGTTCTGCCCCCACTTCCAACCACGGGCCTCTTTATGCTGCTGCTGGGGAGCCTCTGTGGGTTTGAGAATAAAGGTCAGAGGGAACTTTTAGAGACCCTGTTGTTTTAGAGGAGAAAGATGGGAAGAAGTTGAAAAGCAAACGTGGTTCAGAGGCCAAGCACAGAACAGGCAAAGGCAATGCCAGCCTGCTCTGTGGCCAGCACCCATCACCCACCCCTACGACTGCCAAAACTCTGCCAGATCTACTCAATGTTTTCTCACCTTTAATCACTTTGGTCAATAGGACTTTAGATATTCATCCTTAGAGTTCAACAGGAACATTTTACAGGGAGGAAGCAGAGATACTAAGAGATCTAGGGATTCTGGGTTTAAATGAATTTGGGTCTTTAGCAGCAAAATCCACACTGAACAAATGAGAGACCCGTACTTTCAGAATGGGAGTATCTAGAGAATTCGGGGGTTATCAGTCCATTAACATTTCTGTGAATTGAGCAAACTGAGACCCTTCCTTTCTAACAGCCCCCAAAACAACTGCATGGATGGAAGGGGGTCTGGGTGGGGGAGCATCTCCCTAGAGCACAGGGCCCCTCTCATGACCACCAGCCTGAGTGGAGACTCTCCAGGGGTCGGCAGACCCTTACGGTGTCCCGAGGGTCCCGGGGCTGTGTGGGCTGGGAGGGAAATGGGCTGGGAGGTGAAATGAGGTGCAAGGAAAGAGGGGAACAGGTGAGAAGGAGAACCGCACCTAGATTTCTTTAAAACTGCCTTTGGCAACAATGAGCTGTCACGACACACCAGATGCTGGCGAGCACGGGGAGCAACAGGAACTCACATCGTTGCTGGTGGGAACGCAACACGACGCAGCCAACTGGGAAGACCACACGGGGGTTTCTCACAAAACGAAGCCCTCTCACCCTGTGGTCCAGCACCAGCCCCATCTCACGCGGAGGCCCCGCTGCTGCCTGCGCCCTGGGCACCGTCGATTCTCAGTGGAGGTGCAGCCCCTCCTGAGAGGGACCTAAGAGGCAGGAGGGCTGGGTTCTCCACAGACAGTCAGGCCCACGGCCGAGTCATGACCCTCTTTAGGGCAGCCCGTAAACGATGATGGGCCGGCGTCCTCTGCACCCCTGCCCCTCACTCCAGCCCCCAGCTCCGCGTCAGCGGCTACACTAACCCACAGCCTGAAGCAAACCTCACACACACATACCTTCACACACACACACACACCCCAATTGACACACCACCTACACACACATACCATCATGCACGCACACGTCCCTCTGGTGAAAGTGGGCCGCACGAGTGATCTGGGGGAAGGCAGACCTCTACAGAGCAGCCCTAAGGAAGCACACAGAAAGGGTTTTCCACGCCTCTGCACACCCCGCACACGATGGTGTTTGGAGATCAGAGAAGGGGGCTGACATAGCTGAATGTATACACAAAATACACAGTGAAGCTTGTCCCCCTTTGCAGCTAGCCTCCTGCCCCCAGGCCCTGCGGCCAGATGGGGAGCCAGCCCAAACCACAGGGAGGGAGGCCACCTCCTCTATGTCCCTGGACGAGAGCTGGCCCATCACCGAGTGACTCACAGACCCCAGCTGCTTTCTCCTGCGGGCCCGGCCTCCCGCCAACAGCCGCCTGCTCGGGGTGGCCCTGACCGAGTGGATTTCATTCTCAGTCAATGAGCTCCATCACAGAGATATTCTTCACTAGGTGACAATACATTTCAGGCAAGGGGTGGTCACCCATTTAGTACACTAGCGCTTTGGGTCTAAATCAGTGGCCGTGGGCCCGGGCGAGGCAGTGCGGTGTCAGACCCGGTGTGTGTTCTCTCTGGTTCAGTGGGTGATGTATTGGAGTCAGGCTGATGAATCTGCTTTAGCAGATGATCTATTTCCATTTCAAGCCAGTAATTATGTTTTAATGTGTGATATATCCCTTTCTGGATGACATGCATTAAATCCCTAATAACTGTGTATTTATTTCACCGCGTTATGTATGCACACAGCCATTAATATACATTTCGACGTTTAACGCATCCACTCTACCATGCCATGTATGTCCCTGACTCTCTCTGAAGTTTAGAAATGAATGGCATCTCATAAAGCACCACTTCATTAAGAATCAACAGGAATAAGCCAACCAGAAAAATTTTTTATTGATGAAGGTTGAACAGAGAAATATCAAGTTCACTTCTCACTTCTCACAGGAGAACGAGACAATGAAATCTTTCCTGGGAAATTCTGGACGTCAGGAATGCACTTCATCTTGTCAGCGGTAGCACAGCCAGGAAAATAGATAGCCCGCTGTGAATCACTGCCCAAGAAGCCCTCACATCTCATCAGCTGGCAGTGCCTCTGTGTCAAACTGCCTTGACATTTCCATTCCTGAGCAGCCTTTCTGTAGGTAAGTCCTGCATTCCAGTCCCTTCTGGAAGCCCTTGGGTGTTGAGCCTCCGGAATCCTCTCTTCCCCATCACAGCTGGCTTCCCCAGAGCCGATGCTGTGATGGAGTCTGAGCAGGGGTACCTGGCAGGCGTGAACGCCTGTGGAGGGCATGATGCTGCAGAGTTGCCCCACAGGGCCCGCTGGCGAGCTTCCACATCCCTGCCCCACATGGAGGTGGTACCCAGGACGGCAGTTGAGGCAGCTCTGTGGGCAAGATAGGTCCTGAAGGCCTCCCAGCATCTGGGGCTGCAGGATTCCCCCCCACGAAGGGGGACCGGCTGGCCACCTCCACGCCCCCCTACAAAATACACAAAATACACCCCAGCTCCACTCCCTCTAATGAGGCTCTCTCCAGGAATTTCTCTAGCAATTCCCTCCCCTGTTGACCTTATCATCTACAAGGAGAATGCTGCAGATGCTCTCCTGGTGGGTGGGATTTAGATCAAGGTCAAGCTAAGCTTTCCTGACAAATGCCATATGATACCACTTATACGTCGAATCTAAAATATGACATATGGGACTTCCCTGGTGGCACACTGGTTAAGAATCCTCCTGCCAATTCAGGGGACATGGGTTCGAGCCCTGGTCCAGGAAGATCCCACTTGTCGTGGAGTAACTAAGCCCGTGCGCCACAACTACTGAAGCCCGCGTGCCTAAGAGCCCGTGCTCTGCAACAAGAGAAGCCACTGCAATGAGAAGCCCGCGCACCGCAATGAAGAGTAGCCTCCGCTCGCTGCAACTAGAGAAAGCCTGCGCACAGCAACAAAGACCCAATGCAGCCAAAATTAATTAATTAATTTAAAATAATAAAATATGACATATAAGTCATATTTTAGACCTATCTATGAAACAGAAACAGACTCACAGACATAGACAACAGACTCGCGGTTGCCAAGGGGAAGAGGGGGTGGCGAAAGGACGGATTGGAATTTGGGGATGAGCTGATGCAAACTACTATATGTAGGCTGGATAAACAACAAGGCCCTACTGTATAGCATGGGGAACTATATTCAATATCCTATGATATAGCATAATGAAAAAGAATATATATGTGTATAACTGAGTCACTTTGCTATACAGCAGAAATTAACACAACATTGTAAATCAACTAGACTTCAATAAATTTTTTTTTAAATGATGAGCTTTTCTGCTTGTTCCCCAGGAACGTGCCATTCCCAGGTACCCCCAGTCCTGCCTGTCACCGAAGAAAGATGTGATCGCTGGGAGGAATGAAGAGCGAGCTCCTGTGAAAGCAAGTGCAACCCTTTGCAGCAGAGGGAGGGTCGCTGGGGATGGGGAGCTGGCTGCACACATGGGGGTCACCCGAGCCTTCACTTTCCCTTGGAGGTCTCGAACTGTGCCTTCCTGAGGTCGTGGGCTCCCGGGACAGAAACCCTTCCTCCTTTACCCTCAGGCCAGGCTCCCGTAGCACTGCTGGCACACAAGCCCGACAGCTCTTGGTTGCGGGCTTGCCTGTGCCTTGTAGGGTGTGGGCACATCCCCAGCCTCTACCCACCAAGATAACACCCCCCAACCAGTCATAACAGCCAAAAACATCTCCCAACGTGGCTAGATGTCCCCCGAGGCAAGACTGTCCCTGGTTGAGAACCAACGCTGTAGGCGTATTGTTATCAAATGGAACATAGCCAAAAGTGATTTTAAAAAAACATAATAATTATGGAAAATGTGAACAGCATGAAAATAACCAATCTGAAAGTCTAGATTTACACTCTAAGTACCTCATTCAAATCCTCCAAGAACTGCACGGCACCCAAACAGCCTTCTTCCGGGGCAGCTGCCACCAGCTCGGGCTGCACAGCCTGGCGGGGTCCCTCCTTCCAGCTCCATCTCCACCCACGAGATCAGCAGATTCCACTCATCTTGCCGTTGCCATAAAGAAATGCCTACTTCCCAGTTCTTGCAAAAATAAAATAGGAGGAAGAGGCGAAGAAGGAGAAGAAGAAAGAGGAAACTATTAGAATCAATTCAAAGATTTTAAAGACATTTCAAAGCAGTTGTTTTTGTTTGTTTGTTTGTTTTTTGCGGTACACAGGCCTCTCACTGTTGTGGCCTCTCCCGTTGCGGAGCACAGGCTCCGGACGCGCAGGCTCAGCGGCCATGGCCCATGGGCCCAGCCACTCCGCGGCATGTGGGATCTGCCCGGACCGGGGCATGAACCCGTGTCCCCTGCATCGGCAGGCGGACTCTCAACCACTGCGCCACCAGGGAAGCCCAAAGACAAAGTTTTTTTTTTCATTGGAATGACTCATCATCCCCATCACCTTTAGACAAGTATTTTCACTTTTATACATTTCTATCCAGTGTGGGCCACGTGTACATTTTTCTATGACTATATATCAACTGCATGCAATTTTGTAGCCTGATTGTTTTACTTAACCTTGTATTATAAGCCTTTTCCCAAGATGCAGTATAGTTTCAGAATTATAAGTAATTATGGTTGAGCAATATCTCAACAATGGCAAATCAGTTAGGAGAAGCTCGGTTTCGTTGTGATTGGAATCAATCCCAGACTATCCCAATGAGGTTTATCCTGTGCTCACTCCAAGTCCACTGAGGGTCTGGATAGCTCACTCACTGTGACACAACCTGACTGTGATATCAGAGTCCCTGCATCAGGGGAAGAGCCCATGGGGAACCCCCAGCAGCTTTACCTGCTTCCCCCAGGTGACCCAGACCACGTCTGCTCCCAGCCCAGCGGCCGGGATTAGTTATTGCCATGGGGCTGGGAAACATTTCCTGTGTATCCAGGAAGAGAGGAAGTGCTGAAACTTCTGTGCGCCCTGATGGTATGTAAGGTACCATTAGTAAACCGTTCACTCCCATTGCTGAACTTTATTTCCAAAAGCCAACGTTTTATGACTCAAACTCCCTAGTCCTCGTAGGGGAACTCTCAGTTACTTAAATCCTTGATCGCAAACGTCACTGATCGTCAGGGGTGAAACTCAGAAGGTGGTTCTGTTATAGCCAGGTTGGGGACCATGACATTTAAGTCACAAGTAGTTTTCAAGGCAAGGGTGATTGATGCCTCAATTTCCAATGATCTATGACAGGGGTTCCCAAGCTCAGAGCTCTGGATCCTTGCTGGGAGCCTGGGAAATCATTACAAGGGGCCTACAGATCTGTACTCACACCAAGCATTGATTGAACACTGAATAAGTAGTAATGATTGTGCATACAATTTGGGGAATATATGTGACGCTATTGTGATGCACTAAACACATTCCTACAATATTTCTGACTTTATGAGTTGGCTCAAGATAGACTATATCAGTCAAAGTCCCAGAAGGAAATAAATGGACACTCAAAGGGGGTGATTGAGGAGTTTACTCAGAGGACTATTAATCCAGGGAAATCAGGAAAAGACGGTGATGCTCCCCAGAGCTCGGAGGAGTGGAGAGCCTTCCACCTCTAGATGAGGGGGCAGCGGAGGGGCTGTAGCCAGTCGCAGCTCCACAGCTGAAGGGGTCAGAGAAATTAGCACCATGACCTCATCCTCCTCTGGGCTCTCCCCACCCCCACGGGGAGCCTAGGGCCCAGGACCTGGTGAGTCAATATAGGGCAACCTCTCAGGGCTCAGAACAGATGCAGAAGGCCAGAGAGTGTGTCTGGAGAGGCAAAGAAGAACTTTGGCACTGATGTTAAACATTCATCTGTCATTATGTGAGCACCTACACACTTCTTTACGTTAAAAAGTGTCCTCATACCCTGAAGAGCTGGGAAGCATTGAGCCACTTGCCAAGCCCAGGTTACCCCTGTAGCACTCATTCTGTGATGACTCGGACAACAGAGCCATGTCTCTCGAGGAAGGCAAGTTGTTCTGCAAAATTCCATTCATCGCAACTTCCTTTAATCTATCCCATTATCATAGCATGCTGTGTTAGCCAGGATTCCCTATAACACAGCCTGAGCAAAGATGATGTGCTCACGTTTGATTGCAGGTGCAACCTTAAGAAAGCAAGAGCGACAGGGAAAGGAGAACGAGGTAGCGAAGAGGGGAAAGAAGATAAAAGGTCATGCTTTTCAGAGCTGCCTACACTTTCACGAAAAACACACCTAGCTGCTTAGTCATAAGAGATGTTATGGGAATGTCTAGAACCTCTGCATCTCGGAACCATTCATCTGGGAAGGAAGTGGGAGGATGCTGGCTCCTTGCATGTACCTTCCCTCGTTGATCAAAGTCATCCCACGGGGCATTTTCTCCTCACGCATCAAGGCTGTGTCACCAGCACTTCTGGGCAGCCACGGGGGAAGACAGATCTCACGTCCACAGCCTGGCACCTCATCAGAGTTCTGAAGTGGGGGAAGGAACCAAATTCTCTATGGATCCATTGGTCAGCTCCAAGCCTTGGATGTTACCTCCCCCTGTGCCCACTATCACAGGACAGGAAGAGAGATACCTATAGCCCATTGATAGACGACCACGTGGCCACCATCACCAGGGAAACAAATCTCAGCCCTCTCATTCTTCCTCTGCTGCAGGACCAAGACAGAGCATCACCTGGACCATAGAGCTGATGCACCCAAGGCCAATTCTCTTGACACTCCCATTCCATTCTCAGCACCCAAAACACATTATTATCATGCACTACCCAAGCAAAGACTATACACGTTCATCATTGCCTATAGAACTCCATTTTCACCCAAGATGTGTGTGGGGGTCTATGTGATATATCCGTGTCAGTGGGTCCCCAAGACTACTCTCGAACTTGATGATTCACTAAAAGGACCCACAGGACTCAGGAAAAGCTGGTATCCTCGTGGCTATGGTTTATGATAAAGAAAAGATACAGATTAAAACCAGCAATGAGAAAAGGTCGTGGTTGGAGGAACCAGCCCCAAGCTTGCAGGTGTCTCTCCCAGTGCAGTTACAGGGGAACACACAACTCCCAGCAAGTGTGTGACAACACAACGCATGCAAAGTGTTGCCAACCAGGGAAGCTCACCTGTGCCGTGGTGTCCAGGGTTTTATCGGGTCTGTCATGTAGTCCAGGCAGCACACCTACAAGGCAAAGAACAGCAAAGATTGCCAGCGAACTACCAGCAGCCAGGAGATGGGCCTGGAACAGCTTCTCCCAACCAGCCTCAGAAACCAGCCCTGCCAACACCTCGAGCTCAGCCTCCAGACCTGTAAGACAAATCCTCTCGTGTAAGCCACCCTGTCCACCTAGCAAACCAACACAGCTAGGATGTCTACTGCAGGGTCCCCGCCTTGGACAGATGCTTTTTCTCATATCAAGTTTTCTCCCTGTATGAGTTTCCTATGGCTCCTGTAACAAATTATCACAAACGGTGAATTAAAACAACACACATAGCTTCTTTTACGGTTCTGGAGTTTAGAAGTCAAAAACCAGGACTGGGTCAAATCAAGGTGCTGCTAAAGCCATGCTGTATCCAGGGCTCTAGGGGAGAATCTTTCCCTTGCCTTCTCCAGCTTCAAGGCTCATTCCTTCTGGAATGAGCCACAGCAACTGCCTTCAGCGTCAAAGCAAGCAGCATAGCACCTGCTTCCACCGTCACGTTGCCTTCTCCTGCAACCTAACAGGCTCCCTCTGGCTCCTCCTTACAAGGACGTTTGGGATACATTTAGGGCCCACCTGGATTATCCACGGTAACTGCCCCATTTTAAGATCTTAACTTAATCGTATCTGTAATGTCCCTTTTGCCATATAAGGTTAACATCCACAGGTTCCAGGGATTAGGAGCTGGGCATCTTTGGCAGGCGTTATTCAGCCTTCCACACTTCTCCCCTGAGCTTGCAAGGAGATTTTATTATGGATTAAAGACCTAAATGTAAGACCTGAAACCATAAAACTTCTAGAATAGAACAGAGGCAGAACACTTTTGGCATAAATCATAGCAATTTTTTTTTTTTACCTGTCTCCTAAAGCAAAGGAAATAAAAGCAAAAATAGGGCTTCCCTGGTGGTGCAGTGGTTGAGAGTCCACCTGCTGGTGCAGGGGACATGGGTTTGTGCTTCGGTCTGGGAAGATCCCACATGCCGCGGAGCGGCTGAGCCCGTGAGCCATGGCCGCTGAGCCTGCGTGTCCGGAGCCTGTGCTCCACAGCGGGAGAGGCCACAACAGTGAGAGGCCCGCGTACTGCAAAAAAAAAAGAAAAAGAAAAAAAGAAACAAATAGGATTATGTTGATTTTTAAATGCCAATCTCACATTCCTGGGATAAATCCCTTTTGGCCATGATGTATTATATATTTATATATTTTTAGATTCAAACTGCTAAAGTTGTGTTAAGAACATCTGAGTTCATCATGTCTATTGGTCTGTGGTTTTATTTTCTTGTATTGTCTTTTTCTGGTTCGGGTAGCAATGTAATACTGGACTTTGAGAATGATTTGGAAAGTATTCTCTCCTCTTCAGTTTTCTGAAAGTTTGTTAAGAATTGGTATTACATCTTCCTTAAATTTTGGTAGACTTCACCACTAAGGCTATAGTTTCCTTTATGTGAAGGTTTTTAACTACAAATTCAATTTTTTAATAAACGCAGGGTGATTCAGTATATCTACTCCTTCTTGGGTGAGTTTTGATAGTTTGTCTTTCAAGAAATTTACCCATTTTTATCTAAGTTGTGGAATTTGTGGATGTTTTTGGCATAAATTGTTCAAAACCTTCTCTTATCCTTATCATGTAGGATATTTCCCTTTTATCCCTGACACTGGTAATTTGGGCCTTATCTCTTTATTTCCCAATCAGTCTTGCTAGAGATTTATCAATTTGGTTGACCTTTTCCAAGAAGCAACTTCCAGTGTCACTGATTTTCTCTCTCGTTTATCTGCCGTCTAGGTCGCTGATTTCCGTTCTTATCTTTATCGTTCCCTTTTCATCTGCTTAGCTGGAGCTTCCCATGCTCTTCTTTTACTAGTTTGCACGCTAGGAAAAATCACGGATAAAAACAGTGACTTCTGCACGAGATGGAAAACACTCTTCTGTCGGCCGCTTGCACTTTGTTCATTCATTGTTACAGCCACATGCTTTGCAGCAGAACAAAAGATATTCCCTGCCAAGGCGGACAAAGTTTCCTTTAAGGTCAAATTGGACATGCTCTATGTGTCTGGTCATTATCAGCCTCCATCTTCAGAGAATTTGTCCTCATTACCTACCTATAACCTTAAACCTAGATTAACTCAAGATCCCCTTAAACGTTTGTTAGAAGAAATCTTAGAATAGGCTTTTGCAGAAAATCATGCCTGTCCCCTTAGAGTTAGGAACAATGTTTGCATAGAAAATTGAATTCACTTACCAACTTCCTATAATTAACCCAGTAATTTTGACCTAACTGATCTCTTCCAAGTAACATTGCCTCTATGTAAACTGAATCCATTCTCTTGCTAGCTTACAAAATCTCTCCTATTACGGGTCTAGATCTTTCTTCTTGCCAGCTATGCAAGTAAAGCTAAAATGGAAGTGTGAGCACTCATTTTGGAAAGCAGTGGGAACTATTCTTCACAGCTCACACCTTGCCAACAGGCCCCTGGCAGAGGCATTTGAATCGGATGGTAAAGAGTCCTCCACCTGTTGGGCAGTTTTCATTTAAGCTTTGGAATCCTCTGAAGCCCGTGCACGTGGGCTGATCCGTGGGACGGCAGGGAGCTGCCCGGGCTGCAGTGCTTAGGGCGCGACAACACTCCTGGGTGTGCCCTCACCCCTGCGAGACCCCCAGCTCCTGTGGTCCCCGGCTCCCTGGGATTCCCAGTGCTGCGCAGTGGGACTGGCTTCTCTCCTGTCCTGCTGCCTGCCTGAGAAAAAGTCAGGAGATCATCAGGAAGCTCTGGTTCCAGGAAATTACACAAGGTTTTCTCTTTGATTTAAATTTGATGTTATAAAGAGATGTGAGCAAGGAGAAATCAATCGGGCAGCCTTTGCTGGGAGTCACGTGATGAGGAGACTGGGCCTCATCTCTGCTCTGTGGGTGCGTCGGAGCTGCAAGGAGTCACAGCACCATCTCCTTCTGCAGCACAGCTGTTTTTTTGAAGTACAGTTGATTTACAATGTTGTGTTAATTTCTGGTGTGTAGCAAACTGGTTCCGGTGTACGTATACACACATTCTTTTTCAGATTCTTTATTTTTTTTTTTTATTATTTTTTTTTTTGGCTGTACGCGGGCCTCTCACCATTGTGGCCTCTCCCGTTGCGGGAGAACAGGCTCCGGACGCGCAGGCTCAGCGGCCACGGCTCACGGGCGCAGCCGCTCCGCGGCATGGGGGATCTTCCCGGACCGGGGCACGAACCCGTGTCCCTGCATCAGCAGGCGGACTCTCAACCAACCACTGCGCCACCAGGGAAGCCCTTCAGATTCTTTATCGTTATGGTTTATCACAGGATATTGAATGCAGTTCCCTGTGCTATACAGTAGGACCTTGTTGTTTATCCATTCTCTGTATAATAGTTTGCATCTGCTAATCCCAAACTCCCAATCCATCCCTCCTCCTCTCCCTTCCCCCTTGGCAACCACAAGTCTGTTCTCTGTGTTTATGAGTCTGTTTCTGTTTTGTAAATATGTTCATTTCTGTCATATTTTAGATTCCACATATAAGTGGTATCATATGGTATTTGTCTTTTACTCTTTGACTTGCTTCACTTAGTATGATAATTTCTAGTTGCATCTATGATGCTGCAAATGGCAATATTTCATTCTTTTTTTATATTCCATTGTAGATATGTACCACTTCTCCTTTATCCATTCATCTGTCAATGGACATTTAGGTTGTTTCCATGTCCTGGCTATTGTGAACAGTGTTGCTATGAACATAGGGGTGCATGTGTCTTTCTGAATTACAGTTTTGTCTGGATATGTGCCCAGGAGTGGGATTGCTGGGTCACATGGTAGCTCTAATTTTAGTTATTTCAGGAGCCTCCATACTGTTCTCCATAGTGGCTGCACCAATTTACATTCCCACCAACAGTGCAACACCACTGTTTGATGATGTCATCGTGATGTGTCAGTGATGTCACAGTGGCCCTTCTCTCCTTCGATTCCCCCTTCCTTTCTCTGTGATGTTTTCCTTCATCCACCACCAGTCACCCCTCTGTCTTCCCCAGGGTCGTCTGTTTCTTTCCAGCAAGCCCTACAGACCTCTACAACCAAAAGAAGCCACACGCATATTTCTTTATCCCTTTCATTTTATAGGGAACACCTTTAACTAAAAGTTATCGAGCACTTACAATGAGCCAGGAATGTACACCTTTTGAATTCTCAGACAACCCTATGAAGCAGCAACTATTAGGACCTCCATCTGACAGGTGGGAAAGTGAGGCACAGAGGAGGTGAAATAACTCACCAAAGATTTCTTGACCAGAAAACAAAAGGTTGGAATTTGATCCCAGCCCCACTCCTGAACCCCACCTCTTAGCGCCCACACTGTGTGTTATGTATTTTCATTGTCACTTAATGTATGCTATTGTTACAAATAATAGTGGGAAATGTTATATTGATTGTTAGTAGAAACATGCAGAGGGACACACCTAGGACCGCCTCACCTGCCATTACTTTTCATGGGAAAATCTGCTGCAATGTGTGGCTTTCCAGGAACACGCCTGTCTCGTAAAGCAAGGACCAGCTGTGTCTGCGTTTCAGCCCCATGGCCACCCTGCAGGTCAGGGCCAGCCAGGGCCCTGTTACGGAGACAGACCCGGCAACACTGGACTGTTGGAATAGCCAGGCGTTGGCTGACACGGCACACGACAATTGAAATACAGAGAAACCAAGCCAATTTGCAGTCGGGCTGACGTCCAAAGTCACCATCCTGATGCCATAACCCCAGATCAGAAGGTCAGTGTTGCCCTGAGTCTGTCAGACGGCTAACTACCCACCTCGCAACATCCTCGGGGGACAGGGGACAGGTGGGTTTGGAAGAAAAGGTGATGGAGAAGACCTGGAGGAGGTAAGCCAGCCGGGGCCTGGGGTGGGGAATGTCAGGGTCGCTCAGGGCATGGGGTCCATCGAGAGGAGCCACCACGTTCCACGTCATTCATAACAGGCCACAAACTCACAATGGGGTATGACTGCTCCCCAAAAGTAAGGGAATCCATGGACTATATTTTCGGAATGGTGGTCCATGCCTGCTTTGAACGTGACGTCCTAGAATACATGAGCACTTAAAAGGAGGCCCCATGCATGGGGGACACGCTGACCCGCCCGCAGCCAGGAGCCCCGTGCCCGGCCACCCAGCGAGGGTCCAGGAGCTCCGGCAGGGCCAAAGCTGGAGAAAACCCTCCCTTTCTTCACCACATCACCACGAGCCCCTCAACCCCGTCCTCCCATCCCCTGCCCCGCAGCTGCCTGCAGATTCCCCAAGGCCCATCTCCCCACCCGGAGGGTGGCAGGGCTCGACCTCCCCTGGGCACCCGCCCTCCCCCATTCCCTCCCCTACCAGCCCTGCCCCTCCTGCCTCCTGAGCAATCACTGGTTCCCAGGACACATCCCTCACCACCAGGTGTCCCGAGGCCTTCTCCATCTCACACCGCCACTTTCAGATCGCCTCCTCCCCCCGCCGACCTCTGCTTCCCCCATCACACTGTCCCTCTCCCTCCCCAAGAGTAGAAGCAAATACAGTGATGGGGACTCAGGGAAACTGGTGGCCATTTTTAGGGACATAAATAAAATAACGAACGCACAAGAGGGGGCAGTGGGAAACATGCTCTTTGGTGGCTTTGTCTGGGGCAGGGGGAGGGTCTCTGAAACCACCTTCTGAGTGACAACTGCCCAGTGACTGAGCGCTTTAACCAGGTGACTGTAGCCAGACACATGATCGGCTCTAATTTTACTCCCGACATACTTCATGGGGAGAGAGAGAATAAACCGTCTGATGAGAATCTTTGCACCAAGAAGCTGTTTGTTCTCAGAATCTCTTCAGAGATTTCCAATAGAAAATGCTAGAAGGCTGTAATTCCACAAGGAAGCTGCACGGTTGTCTTATCTGAGAGCTGGTCAAGTAGATGCACAGTCTGGTCCGAAACACAGACTCTGTGAGCTTCTCTGATACTGCCAGTGGTCCCCAGGGTCCCGGGGCTGCGGGTGACGGATGGGGCGGGAGCTAGGCACACACGGCTGACTCCACTCCCACGCCTGGCCTGCCCTCCCAGCTCGGCCCGGCTGCTTCTTACAGATCCAGTTCTGAGTAGATCATCCTGAAAACAGCTTAAAACCAACACACCGTCTGCGGCTCTAAACTGGAAACTTTGGACAGAATTTAATTTTTTAAAACAGTTTAGGGGCTTCCCTGGTTGCGCAGTGGTTGAGAGTCCGCCTGCCGATGCAGGGGACACGGGTTCGATCCCTGGTCCAGAAAGATCCCACAGGCCGTGGAGCAACTAAGCCCGTGCACCACAATTACTGAGCCTGCACTCTAGAGCCCGCGATCCACAACTACTGAGCCCACATGCCACAACTACTGAGCTCATGTGCCACAACTACTGAGCCCACATGCCATAACTACTGAGCCTGCGCTCTAGAGCCCATGAGCCGCAACTACTGAGCCGCGTGCCACAACTACTGAAGCCCGCATGCCTAGAGCCCGTGCTCCACAACAAGAGAAGCCACAGCAATAAGAAGCCCGCACACCTAAACGAAGAGAAGCCCGCGCACCACAACGAAGAGCAGCCCCCACTCTCCACAACTAGAGAAAGCCCGCGCGCAGCGACGAAAACCCAACGCAGCCATAAATAAATAAATTTTAAAAAAGAAGAAAAGAAAACCATTTAAGTTACACTGGCAGACAGTTGCCAAATGTCTGCAAGAAAACCCGCAACTTATCCCTAAAGCTCCACGCGCCCCTCGCCTTCGGCAGCTGCCCCCCACTCCCTCCCCCTCCCGTGGGGGAGATCTGTGGGGAAGCCCGGTCCACGCTGGGTCCTCGCTGGGGAGCCGGGTGGCTCAGCCCCAAGCGGGCTCCCTGGAGAAGGCGGGGGAGGGGCTGCACGGCACAGAGCGCGCGTTAGAATCACAGATGTTAGACGTGGTTTACTTTTTTCCACCAGAAAAGATGTCATTGACTGCAGGCTTGACCAAGAAGTTTCTTTTAATTCTGGAAAGGACACAAAAGAGTGATCTGGGTCGTGCTTAAGAGCTTGGAGCAGAGGCGCTGAGTACGGGGCCTCCAGCTCCGGAGAGAAATTAAGGTCCAAGGGAGGGACGTCCTTTATGAGGGAGACTCTGGCCGTGCATGTGCATCTGTGGGCAGAGGCCAGGCCAGCAGCCTGGCAGTGCTGGCCACCCAGACTCCGCTTCTCTCTTCCTGGGCTTATGGGTCACAATGCTGACCTGTTACAGGAATGAAATTCCACATGTCTCTTGCATGGTTTGGGGAAGCATGCATACGCTCTTGCAAATTATAGGGATTTAGGCATATAAATATAGACCAAGACACCCTCAAACATGGGGCAAAGGGGAAAGAAGGACTTCACACCCCGCCAACTGTTGGAGATCAAACTGGGTCCTCCCTGAAATGCGTATTTCGGAGCCCTGACCCCAGTACCTCATGACATGGTCTTATTTGGAAATAGGGTCTTTACAGAGCAAATCAAGTTAAAATGAGGTCAGTAGGGGAGCCCTCATCCAAGATGGCTGGTGTCCTTATCAAAGGCGGAAATTCGAACACAGAGTCAGACGTGCATACAAGACAGGCAGACATGCATTTATGTGGCGATCAAGACACGTGTCTACAAGCTGAGAAGTGAGAGGCCTCTGAAGGAACCAACCCAGCAGACACCTTGATCTGGGACTTCCCACCTCTAGAACCAGGAGACAAGAAATCTGAGTTGTTTAAACCACCCAGTCTGTGGTAGTTTTTTGTGGCAGGCCTAGAAGACTGATACACTGGCATATAATAGGCCCTCAATAAAATTTGAGGATGAAATAAATCATATAATGGTAACTACTTGGAAAACTCCCAAAAGGGACGGAACCCCCAACTACTACGTAATCCTTTTTCCTCCCTCCTGGAGCAAGTGACACCAACAGAGCTGATGGCAAGGTCCACCCAGGTGCCAGCCTTCTCCAGGAAGACAGGCCCTCATCCAATGGAAAATACGAACACATGCTTATCTCCTAATTACCGGCCCTGAGGAAGGAAACCCTGCTTACATGCTCTTTCTGATATATACAGATTAGAGAGAAAAGAAAGCGGTAATTGGATTTCTCCAACATCGACAATCCCTCCCCTGAGAAGTCACAGATTAGGGAGAGATGCACCCTTTGTGCTCTGAATAAGGTAAAGAGGTTGTCCTTGGTTTTCACCTCAAGTCTCTAATGGCTAAAACCACGACAGAAATGGAGAGAACCCCTCTGTGGTGCTGCTGGTGAGGGGGCCAGGCTTCTGTCTGCCCGTCCTGTGGGAAGCCCCTCTGCCGTTGCTCTGTGTGCCTCTGCGTGCACCCCCAGGGCAAAGCACCGCTCAGACAATTCTTTTTTAAAGATTTTTTTTTATGTGGACCATTTTAAAAGTCTTATTGAATCTGTTACAATACTGCTTCTGTTTTATGTTTTGGTTTTTTGGCCACGAGGCATGTGGGATCTTAGCCCCCCGAGCAGGGATCGAACCCGCACCGTCTGCGTTGGAAGGCGAAGTCCTAACCACTGGACCGCCAGGGAAGTCCCTGCTCAGACAAGTCTAAGGTCCCCACCCCCCGCCACCAGAGGCAGGGCCGAGAAGCAGAACAAGCTGGAAACTCTCCGACCACTGCCCTTGGTAGAACATATAGGGCCTTCCAAACACATGAGCCAGTTTCTATATCTTGGTGTCTTAAAATTTCTCTCTGTGATTAAAAGAAGTCAAAGTGTGATCTGGTCCAGAGAACAGAGACAGCCTCAAATATGGCGCACCCTAGAACAACTGGCATACCCTATGACCGAGGCATACCTTATAACCACTGGCACAACCTATAGCCAGTGGCATATCCTATGACCAATGGCACACCCCATGACTGATGGACTTACAGGGGCTGTATAGGAATCCACAGGAGAACGCGTGGAGTTTTGTGATACACACCAGGGGGTCTGGTAGCATTAAGGAAAGGAGACATCCATTCACAGGAGATAGCATCCCAGTTGTATCTTAGAGGCCTGGAGGCATTTGAATCAGCAGAGAGGAGCGATCTGGACCTCCAGCTCTCGGTGGGAACCCTGCCTTCCCACCCCCAGTTGACGCTGTGCTACAATAATGGCCTTTCTTGCAGACAAATATGCTCACATTCCTCTGCTGCTTGCAGTCCTTCCATGGCCTCCACTGGCTCCAGGGTGAAGCCCCGAGCATGGCAGCCAAGGCTCCATGGGTCCTGCCTGGTCTCTCCACACCCGTGCCGGGCCATCCCAACCTCTGGCTGCAGTGCTCACCTCCCTCTGCACACCAGTCTCTGTGCCTTTGCCTCTTCATTCCAGGCCACCTGGGGAACTCCTACATCCTTAAAAATAATAAAGTCCCATTCAGATTGATGTGACCACCCCCCCCCAAGAGGGGAAAATCCTCTCTCCCTATTTTCTGGCATGCACACCTCTGCACTAGCAGACCACACAGCCATCACGTGATCACAGAGCTGTCACCTTTGTGAAACCATAAGCCACTTTGTCAGAATGGGTCCTGGGAGGCCAACTCTGAGATAGAGATAGAGATGGGGATGGGGATGGGGATGGGGATGGGGATGGGGGTGGCGGTGGGGGGGATGGGGGTGGGGGTGGGGGTGGGGATGTGATGGGGATGGGGATGGGAATGGGGTAGGGGTGGGTATGGGGTGGGGGTGGGGGTGGGTGTGGGGATGGGGGTGGGGGTGGGTGTGGGGATGGGGACGGGGTGGGGGTGGGGGTGGGGATGGGGATGGGGTGGCGGTGGGGGGGATGGGGGTGGGGATGCGGTGGGGATAGAGATGGGGTGGGGGTGGGGGGGGATGGGGGTGAGGATGGGGGTGGGGGTGGGGACGGGGATGGGGGTGGGGGGATTGGGGTGGCGGTGGGGATGGGGGTTGCGGTGGGGATGGGGGTTGCGGTGGGGATGGGGTGGGGATGTGGATGGGGGTGGGGATGGGGGTGGGGGGAGGGGGTGGTGGTGGGGATGGGGTGGGGGGATGGGGGTGGCGGTGGGTGTGGGGGTGGGGGTGGGGTGGGGATGGGGGTGGGGATGGAGGTGGGGGTGGGGTGGGGGTGGGGTGGGGAATGGGGGTGGGGGGGGATGGGGGTGGCGGTGGGGATGGGGTGGCGGTGGGGGTGGGGGTGGGGATGGGGTGAGGATGGGGATGGGGATGGGGTGGGGATGGGCGTGGGGGTGGGGCTGGGGGGGCTGGGGTTGGGGATGGGGGTGGGGGTGGGGATGGGGATGGGGTTGGGGATGGGGATGGGGATGGGGTTGGGGTTGGGGTTGGGGAGGGAAGGGGAGAGAAAGGAAGGGAAGTGGAGGAAAGGGGAGGGGAAGGGAGCACTGTCAAGAGGGAGGGGTCAAGCCGGATGCAGTCTAAAGAAGACTTCAGCTGACCCTGCGTGGAGGCTGTGAGCCAGGGACCACCCTTCAGAGTTGATCCAAGTTGAAGCCAGAGGGCAGTGACTCTGTTACCTCCCTCCCCCCACTTCAGCGAGTCACTGGAGGGGGACTGGGCGGGAGAACAGGGGTCCATGAAATGGATGTGACCTTGGGGAGGCTGCAGCCCAGGCGTCCCCATAGGGGCTGCCGGCTGAGAGGTGTCTGCTGGAGCTAAGACCTTCATCACTGGGGGCGGGCGGGAGGGGGATGTATGTGGTGCATCGCAGCATCCACCACACTCCCTGAGGGAACAGTCCAACTCTCACTCATTACTAGGCACACTATCTCTAGAAAGGGCATCTAACAAGTTCTATTATTTTTAGGACAATAGAACTACTACTCCATCCCGCCGTCCAACGTGTCCCCTGTGGCCTCAAGGAGCTTTGCGACCTCTTATCTCCAGTGCTGACCACAGCCTGCTGGTGATGAAGAACCTTCCAATTTCTCCAGATCGCCAAGGACAAGACTGCACAACCCAAGGGCATAGATCAGGCAGTGCTGTATGTATTTCAAAAGCCATAGCTCTGTGCCTAAGATGTGTATACAGCATAAAGTCCATAGAATATAGCCCACTAAATGTTCTGGTTTTCGTATTTAAAACCTGGTATGCTCTTTTGAAAGAACTTCAGTTAAATCTGCTGGTCAATCTTAGACTCCTATGAAGACAAGTGAAACAGCCAGGTGGGATCACAGTCCTATACCTTGGCGCACTGGTCTGTTCTCTGAGAAGTGGTGTTTGCGTTCTCAGCTCTCCTGTCGGATAAAAACTGCCTTATGTAAAAGAAGGTCATTTCTCTACATCATCCTGCTGGTGGGGTGCACTGCGGCTCACCCCCAATCTCTCCAACTGAGAATAATGCCAGCTCCAGCACCCCACCTGGGCTCCCCTCCAAAATATTTCACCTGACAGCGAAAGCCCAGCCAAATACCATCTTTTCACTCTCACTTCTCCTCTGAAATCCTGCAGCATTTGTAGATAGATCAGAGGCTTAACCTCGATCACATATTAACGTATATAGTTTTCCTAATAAGACTACAAAATCTGAAGGGTCGAGAAGGTGCTGAATATTTCCTTCTGGGCACCTGCGCATTCAAGGTGAGATGGTAAGGCAGCTCCAGCCCATCAGTGCGGCGGTGGGCACCTTGGGTGTAGCAAGTGAAGGATGGGGTTTCTATGATCCAGGCTCACACACCACAGTGCAAAGCGGATGTTAGAAACGGGATGGATGGAGAAGGGAGAGGAGGGGGAAGCAACTCGGGCGGATGGAGGGGAGGGACCCTCCTGCCCTCTCTCCATCCCCACGCACCCACCTGTGCCCACTCCCTGATAACACTCACTCCCAGAGGCACTGCGGAAACGGTTTCATCCTTACCATCCATTAAAGGCGGCAAAGTACAGAGGACCTTTGTCTTTACGAATCAACACAGCAACTTCTCAGCTATGGTCCCTTACGTAAAATTTCTAGATGACTCAATTAGTTCCATTTATTCATTCACCAAAACCTTATTTTATCCATTTTAAGCTAAAAGCTTTCTTAAATGGATGACACACCTTCATGCCTTCTTAAGCAGTGAGTACTGACCCTCTACCCTCTTCCTTATTCAGAATCGCCATCGTGCATACGAACTCCTGTGCTGAGCTGACCTTCCTCACCATCGGGGTCAATCCTACAGTTGGGGTGCAGCCCCTTGCCCCCCTGTGAGTTGTGGCTTCTGGTGGGTGAGTCACAGGGGGGTGGGGGTGGTGAGAGAGATAGAAAGAGAGAAAAAAAATTGTAGCCCTGAGACAGGGAGGCTCCTGGACCCCCCAGCACGAGGATTTGGTGACAGTCACCTCAGCCCTCCTGGGTTCAGGCATCTGGGTCCACCTCCCGGGCGAATTCCACACAGTGAGAAAGTTGGGTGTGCGGCCAGCAGGGAGAGGGGGGGCCCTTGGACCCAGGCTTGGCCCATGGCTCTGAGTTCTTGTTTCCAAAGAGCCAAGAGGGTTTTAGGGGCACACTGTCTCTGAAGGTAAAATCGTAAAATAGTTTGCTCTCTGTCACCCAAATCCCATTTGGTTCATTACCACTCCGTGCTGTGATAAGGTTCTGGAAGCGTTAATGCATGTAATCTGTCCTCCCTTCCCTCAGATTTCAGCTCGGAACTGCCCTCTGAGGATGGATCGTGAGCGCAGCACTTTGCAGCCACGCGGGCCCCCGCACACTCGGCGCTCAGCCCGGAACCAGAATCCGCGAGCCGCCCAGGACCAGAGCGGACGGCGGTGCTAGGACGCCCTCTGGTGTCCGCCTATGGGACACGCGGCCTGGAAACCTGCTTCCAAGGGTCAAACTGACCGCGGGCATCCGGAATCACACATCTTGACGGGTGACGCTCCCCCAACCCCCGGAAACCTAAGCAGTCGGAAAGCAAAGGTAGGGAAGAGAGCGAAGGACCAAGTACCCAGAGATGGCCCATCTCACACTCTTGCATCCCTATCAGCTTTCCCCCTCCCGGCAAACTCGACAGCTCAATTTACATCCTCCGTTTGGGGACCAGGAAACTGAGGGTCAAGGTTAAGAAATACACTGAGGGGCTTCCCTGGTGGCGCAGTGGTTGAGAGTCCGCCTGCCGATGCAGGGGACACGGGTTCGTGCCCCGGTCCGGGAAGATCCCACATGCCACGGAGCGGCTGGGCCCGTGAGCCATGGCCACTGAGCCTGCGCGTCCGGAGCCTGTGCTCCGCAACGGGAGAGGCCACAACAGTGAGAGGCCCGCGTACCGCAAAAAATAAATAAATAAATAAATACACTGAGGTTCACACAATAAGTGAGGACCCAGGATTGAAATCTTGGCCTCCAGATTTTCAGCTCAGGTCTTTTAAACACCGTTATGTACTAATTAATGGAAGGCATGAGTGGATTGCACCAAAAGAAAGCTTCCTATGGTTTGGAGAAGCAGGATGTGGAGGACAGGCACTTGACCTTCTTGTGTGCTCACTGATAAAGGAAAAGAGACACGCCTCTCACAAGCACCGTCAAAGTGTCCAGCGATGTCGTGTACAGGACAGCATTCTGTACAGTGGGCTTACCGTTCATATTCTTGTTTTCACTAAGAGATGATTTTGTTGTTAAATTATAAACCAAAGATTAACTTACCCAACCAAGCAGTCATTTATACACTTCCACCACAAACACACATACACACACCCACCTTTCTACCAAGAAATTACTCAAAATCACTACTGAGGTCTACCAGGGCAAGGAAAGTTGCCAAATGCAACAAAGTTTAAGGTAAACAATGAATAACGTTCTAGTGTAAGTTTGTCCCATTCAATGTTTGGAATGTGCTGCAAATATTGCATGGGACATAGTTATGCTAAAAAATTATTTGTTGTTTATCAGAAATTTCCATTTAACTGGGTGTCCTGTATTTTTTTCTGGTGACCCCATTTGAAAGCTGACTGGGGCAATCTTCAGGGTCACAAAAGCAGCTTTAGGAAGCCAGGTATGTGAGGAATAGCAATGGGGGGGTCTCAGAATGTGGAAGGTGTACAGAAAGAGAGGTTAAGAGGGCACATCAACACAGACACTGCTGGGGGCCAGCCCAGTGCACTGTAAAACAGAGCTAGACAGAGAAATGAAGTTCTGTCCAGAAAATTAGGACTATGATGCCCCTTCAGAGCAAGTCTTTAACATTCGACCAGTGTATATTTAGCAAAGGTGGAAAGAAATGACTTTTCTATTAGTAAACATATTATATCTCTTTATGTTCCAAATAAGACATTCATTAAATGCCTTGAGCATCATATAACATTTTACCCTATTTGGAGTGGACGGCAATGAATTTTTTTATGAGTCTATTATCACATGAATGGGGCTAATAATTTACATTTTGTTCATTATGTCAGGATACGGGGAAGCGGGTACTTAAATATTGTCTAAATATATATTCTAGATCAGCACCCCAGTCAGGTTCCTGGCAAACCCATCCCTTAATCCAAATGTGAACAGTATCTCATTACGTACAGCATAGCTTATGTTTTTGCTGGGGCAAGGTACTGAAGAATATGAATACGGCAGATGACTTGAGCTGGCTTTCCAAGTTCTTAATTGATTTGTCTCCACCCAGCTTCCTTTCTATCACCATCCCTAATTTTAAAATAAGTATTTTCAACTTCTATGCATGGAAAAATGTGAGTATATATCCCCCTCGGCCCACAAAATCACCAAAATATCAATGACATGCCAAACCTCCCACAAATTTTGGAGATGAGGGCCAGAATTATTTTATCTGAATAGTGAAAACAAAAACCAAATACTAATCTTTAAGGCCTTTCAGGTGCAAAAAACTAAAATCAACGTTGTTTATTAAAGTATATGCTAGTCAGGAAGTGCCTCTTCATGCTTCTGTTTGGCCATGACAATAGCAATTCACAAGGTTTTGTCAGAATTAGAGGAATTGATCACAGAAAGCATTTAGAACCGTGCCTGGCAGAGTATAAGTGCTTAAACCAATCCATGTCATTATTATTATTATTATTGGTGTTGTGCTACGTGAAATAAGTCAGACAGAGAAAGACAAACACTGTATGACATCACTTATATGTGGACTCTAAAAAATACAACCAACCAGTGAATATGACGAAAAAGCAGCAGGACTCACAGATATGGAGAACAAACTAGTGGCTAAAGGTGGGGAGAGGGAGGGGGAGGGGCAACATAGGGATGGGGGAGTGGGACGCGCAAACTACTGAGTGAAAGACAGGCTACGAGGATGTACTGTACAACACGGGGAATAGAGCCAATATTTTGTAATTACTGTAAATGGAGTGTACCCTTTAAAATTATATTAAAAATAAAAAAATAAAGCCAAAAAAAATTTTTAATAAAAGGCCTCAGATGACATCCAAGGGAAGATACTTGTTCTAGGCTTAAGCACAGTCCCAGTCTTCTCCCTCTTTTCCAAGCTAGTTGGGCAGATATTGAGAACCCTCCACCCCCAGGATCGCCGGTCAATTCAAGGAGAAAGTTCATGGAAGGCTCTACGAAGCAGCCCGGCATGTGACTCCACGGATCACAGGCTGCTGTGGTCAAAGTCAGCACACAGGCCGTTGGGGGTGGTTTGGAGGCACCAGCGTTTCTGAGCATCTGAACCATGAATGCTGTATTCGTTTGCTAGGGCTCTCGTAACAAAGTACCTCAGACTGAGGGGATCGCACGACAGCAATGCGTGGTCTTCCCGTTCTGGAGGTCCCTGGGAACCGGCGGTCTGTGATTCCGGGTCGAGGACCTGGTATATTTAAGTCCTCCTCTTCCCCCACTTGCTCCCTACTTGACGGGGTCCCACCCCCAGCCCCCCGTGAGAATAAGAACACTAGGCCCAGACAAAGAAAGATAAATATCATATGATATCGCTTAGATGTGGAATCTAAAAACTAAAAATAAAAAAGATACAAGTGAACTTATATACAAAACAGAAATAGACCCACACTTACGGTTCCCAAAGGGGAAAGGGGGGGGAGGAATAAATTAGGAGTTTGGGATTAACATATACACAGACTACTATATATAAAACAGATAAACAGCAAGGACTTACTGTATAGCACAGGGAACTATACTCAATATTTTGTAATAACCTATAATGGAAAAGAATCTGAAAAAATTGATATGTGTACATATATGTATAACTGAATCACTCTGCTGTACACCTGAAACTAGCACAACATTGTAAACATTGTAAATCAACTTTACTTCAATTTTTAAAAAAACAACACACTAGGCCTTCGGTAGATCTGAGGATGATATAATCAAACTACAGTGAATGGCCTGGTTCAGTGCCTGGCACACAGCAAACATTCAATACATGCAGGGCCTGTCCTCACTTATAATAGGATTAAATGGATCCACGTCCGGACCTGGCACACTGTAAATGCTACCTATGGCCATCATTACTACTTATTATTGAATTTTACAAAGTAGAGTACGATTGCAACCATCAAGGCGTTTAACATACAGCTCGAGAGTTGAGCAGTAAACCCACAGGAAGGTGAATCAGGCAGAGATGGCCATGACGAGGGACCAGCATCAATGTCAGGGGTCCAGGAGCTGAAGCAGGATTTGTGCTGAAGAGGAAGGGGTCTGAGGACATCAAAGCTAGAGGCCAAGGTCCTTTACCCATGTTTAAACGGTGTGCTTGAACAACTTAAGATTAAGGGGAAGGGGGGAGGAGGTTGGGGGAAGGATGGAGTGTGAGGTTGGGATTAGCAGATGCAAACTATTATAAGTAGTATGGATAAACAACAAGGTCCTACTGTAGAACACAGGGAACTATGTTCAATATCCTGTGATAAACCATCATGGAAAAGAATATGAAAAAGAATGTGTATATATATATATATGTATAGCTGAGTCACTTTGCTGTACAGCAGAAATTAACACAACACTGTAAATCAACTAGACTTCAATAAAAAATATTATTTAAAAATGAAAAAAAAATTACCAAGGAAAAGAAAGATTAAGGGGGACTTTTCATGAGTTTGTGCTTTAGATCCAAAACCCCACAGGAGCCAGCAGCCCACGGTCCGAATGGTCCTGGTTTGTGATGTGTGATGATCCGAGACCCACTGTTCACTTTCTCCAGTCCCAGGAACTCCCCGTGTGTCCAGGCTCCCGAGTCCTTTGCTTCCTGTCCACATCTGCAGCGGCCCCATCACATCTGCCAGTGGTCAGCAGCCACCATCCAGGAGGTCAGCATGTCCCAGGAGCATCGGAGGGACACAGACCCAGCCCGTTACCACACGCCCCTAGATGCCCCATCAGAGCCGCCGGGCTGGGCCGGGTGAGGGCGCAGTGGGTGTGGGAATGCAGCTTCCTCACCCAGATTGGCTTTCTCTGCACGTTCCCTGAGGTATTTCAAAGACGACGACTTGGGTTCAAAAGGCAAGCAAGCCAATCCCTTAATGCCTGGAGACACATGTATCCAGGCCTTCAGAGCCACCACGAATTCCCTTATCTGCCTTTGGCAATGAGCTCTTCTTAGAAGGTCTTCACGAATTCCTAATGGTCGGAATTGATTTGCTACATTTTTCGTGTTAGAAAACACTTAAAAAATTAATCTCCAATCTTGGGCTGCTATTCATTTCAAAGCTCCTCCTCCTTTATTAAAGGCATCATTTGTTATTTCAGTCAGACCCCCCAACCTCCACAGCCTCCCACACGCCAGAGCACAACACGATCACTGCTTTCTACACCCTCCTTGGCCCGCTGTCCTTTCTGCTTAAAGACTTGACTCCCTCATCACCCAGTGACTGCCGTCACGAAATATCCAGTTGGCTCGAAGAGGTCATTTGACGATCACTAGCATTAAAAAGGGGGATGGGGTAGGCGCGTCCTCTGACGCTGTGAACCCAGGCTTCTCTGGCTTCAAGCTCACAGGTGCCTACGCGGTCCCCTCCCTCTGCCCATCATGCATCCCGCCTTGCCTCCCTCCCGTACCTGCAGTTTATCAAAGGTAGCAGGTGGTGGAGGTCATGGGAACTGGTGATGCCTCCCTGCCCTGGCCACTCCCTTGCCTCTGCCCCCAGGAGTTCCCAGCTCAGCCCAGATCTTTCCATGCTCTGTACCTTGTCCATCTCTTTTCCCTTAAACAGAGTACTGTGGCATCAGAAGCCCACAAACATTAGCTGAAAACTTAATTAACTGGTGCTTAATAAGAGAGCAATTACTGATTTATTAGTCAACATCCATGAAGAATGTCTCCTACAATTAGAAAAGCAAACAGGTTCCCTCTCTAGCATCCTCTGGGTGATTCTGAGGCCGGGTCCGGGCTCGGGAGGAAAGCATTGCCGGCAATTTCCCAGGATGCCCTGAGCCCGAGAGAGGGGGTTGGAGGTCAGGTGTGTCAGTCGGGGCTCCAATAGCAGGTCCAACAGGAGATGTGCATGGACGTGAGGGCGGGGGCCAGAGAGGGATTTATTTTAAGGAACTGGCTCACATGACTGGAGGGACGTCGCACATCTGAAACTTAAGAGTGTTGGCTGACCATTTAGGAAGTCAGGAAAGAGTTGGTGTTACAGTCTTGAGTCTGAAATCTGCAGGGCAGCCAGGCTAGCTGGAAACTCAGGCAGGACGTCTATGTTAACAGGCTTGCGGCAGAATTCCTTCTTCCCCAGAAACCCTCAGTTTTTGCTCGTAAAGCCGTCAGTTGATGGGATGCAGCCCAACCACATCAGGGAGGGTGATCTCTTTAATGTCAGCTGATCGTAGATGTGAATCACATCTACAAAACACCTTCATGGTAACATCTAGACTAGTGTTCGGCCAAACAACTGGGCACCAGAGGCCAACCAAGTGGACACATAAAATAACCATCACAGGTACCATGACTCTTCCTTCCCTGTTTTAGAAAGGCTGCTCATCTAATCTGCCAATGCCTTTGGGTACGCTTTGAACAAGGCTTACGCCATTAGGTTCTCAATGGGACCATTTCTTTTGGGTCTGACATCTTTGTTTATTTTTTTACTGAGTGTAGTTGATTTACAATGTTCTGCTAATTTCTGCTGCACAGCAAGGTGATTCAGTTAAACATATATATACATTCTATTTTTATATTCTTTTCCATTATGGTTTATCACAGGATATTGAATGTAGTTCCCTGTGCTCTCCAGTAGGACCTTGTTGTTTATCCATTCTCTATATAACAGTTTGCAACTGCTAACGCCAAACTCCCACCCCATGCCTCCCCCAGCCCCTCTCCCACTTGGCAACCGCAAGTCTGTTCTCTGTCTGTGAGTCTGATTCTGTTTCATAGATAAGTTCATCTGTGTCTTATTTTAGATTCCACACATAAGTGGCATTGTATGATATTTGTCTTTCTCTGTCTGACTTACTTCACTTAGTACGATCATCTCTAGGTCCATCCATGGAGCTGCAAACGGCATTATTTCATTCTTTTTTATGGCTGAGTAATATTCCTAAATGGGACCACTTCTTAACAAACTGTGGAATTAATAAAGTTGATGCTTGATTGTAGAATTTTAAAACCTTGAGGAATTTAATAACTCAATCGGAAAGCTCTGGGAGGGTCCAACATACGTCTAGTGAGCACCTGGTTCATTCCTCTACCTCCTGGAGGTCCCACGTTCACCATTTTTAAGGTCACAAGAGACTCCTCCCTGATGCCTGAGAAAGGGGAAGTGGGAGAGGGATTTGACGGAAAAATGGAAGGTAATATCCAATACGCACTAAGAGCTTAATACACAGGAATAAATGGATGTTCCATTAAAAGCCAAGAGGCAACAAGTTAAATAGGCCTTCTCCTGCTTATGGCCTGTACACGTGGTGATGTATAGATGCAATAAGACTTAATTGGTTTTGTCGAGACGGCACAGAAGAAAAAACTACAGATCCCAATTGCTGCCCCTAATTAGAATTTCAGAGAAACTGATTACCCACTCCTCCATCGTGTTCTAATCTTCTCGATCAAATCTGTGCACCCAGTCTTCCTGGTGAGTCCTCTGATACCCCTCCCATTGGGTCTGAACGATTAGGTCACCCTTGCAGATCGCCACAGATGCTCAGCCCGGGCTGACTGGAGCGCCTGACCCCTAGCATCCTCCAGCACTTACACATGACCTTGTGTTACTTACGATGTCATGTGGATGTCTTGTCCCTGCATCAGAACTGCAAATGTTTAGAACAGCAGCCACATCTTACCACCCACTACTGTGGCCAACAAATGCTCCATGAATGATGCTCCTTTACACAGACGTCTGCAAAATTTTAGACACCATCATAACAACAGTGATTGTGCAGACGGCCAACAGAGCACTTCTACGTGTTCCCTTATTCGATTCTCCCCACATCCCTGTAACGTAAGTGACTTCATTTCTCATGTGGTCAACAGGAAACTGAATCTCTCATGTCTTCAGTTACAGACGGTGCTGGAAAACTGCACAGCTACATGTAAAAAAATGAAATTAGAACATTCTTTAACCCCATACACACAAGTAAACTCAAAATTGATTAAAGACCTAAATGTGAGACCAGACACTATAAAACTCTTGGAGGAAAACATAGGCAGAACGCTCTCTGACATAAATCGCAGCAATACCTTTTTTGATCCACCTCCCAGAGTAATGGAAGTAAAAGCAAAAATAAATGAATGGGACCTAATTAAACTCAAAAGCTTTTGCACAGCAAAGGAAACCATAAACAAAAGGAAAAGACAACCCACAGATTGGGAGAAAATATTTTCAAATGATGTGACCGACAAGGGATTAGTCTCCAAAATTTACAAACAGCTCATGAGGCTTAATATCACCAAAACAAACAACCCAAGCAAAACATGGGCAGAAGACCTAAACAGACGTTTCTCCAAAGAAGACATACAGAAGGCCAAGAGGCACATGAAAAGATGGTCAACATCGCTAATTATTAGAGACATGCAAATCAAAGCTACAATGAGGTATCACCTCACACCGGTCAGAATGGCCATCATCAAAAAATCTACAAACAACAAATGCTGGAGAGGGTGTGGAGAGAAGGGAACCCTCCTACACTGTTGGTGGGAATGTAAGTTGGTACAGCCACTGTGGAGAACAGTATGGAGGTTCCTTAAAAAACTAAAAATAGAGCTACCATATGATCCTGCAGTCCTGTCCACTCCTGGACATATATCCAGAGAAAAACACGGTCTGAAAGGATACATGCACCCCAATGTTCATTGCAGCGCTGTTTACAATAACCAAGACATGGAAGCAACCTAAATGTCCATCGACAGAGGAATGGATAAAGAAGTTGTGGTATATATATATACAATGGAATATTACTCAGCCATTAAAAAGAATGAAATAATGCCATTGGCAGCAACATGGATGGACCTAGAGATTGTCATACTGAGTGAAGTAAGTCAGACAGAGAAATAGACATATCATATGATATCACTTATATGCAGAATCTAAAAATAATAATAATACAAATGAACTTATTTACAAAACAGAAACAGACTCGCAGATTCAGAGAACTTATGGTTACTGGGGGGAAGGGTCAGGGGGAGGGATAGAGAGTTTGGGATTGACCAAAAAAATTGTATATCCCTATATTGTACACCTGTAACTTATATAATATTGTAAGTCAACTATACATCAATAAAAAAGAAAGAAAGGAAAAAAAAAGGGGAGAAGAGGGAATTCCCTGGTGGTCCAGTGGTTAGGACTCAGTGCTTTCTTTGCCATGGCCCCGGGTTCAATCCCTGGTCGGGGAACTAAGATCTCACAAGCCGCACAGCTCAGCAAAAAAAAAGAAAAGGAGAAGAGACGCAGGAGAAAGCCATGTGAAGACAGACACCAGAGGGCAGGTGGCCATGGGGTGGCAGAGACAGAGGCTGGGGTGATGCAGCTGCGACCCAAGAAAGGCCAAGGACGATGGCCACCACCAGAAGCCAGAAGAGGGAGCCTGGCCCTGCCAACACCTTGATCTTGGACTTCCAGCCTCCAGAACTGGGAAAGAAGAGATGTCTGTTCTTTAATCAACCCAGTTTGTGATAGTTTGTGCCAGCAGCCCTGGGAGACTCACACAGGCGCTTTGTTTTAATTTGTTTTATTTGCTTTAAACAGTAGGCAGAGGGAAAGGGGAATAAGGAAGGAGACTGATAGTATAAGATAAAAATGAAGGATTCTTCTTGTTATTTCTATCACCTCATTCCTAGTCTCAACGGGCCGAATAAGACAGAATCGTCTGTGTTCATGGGGAATTAAAAGCCAGCAACAAGCATCTTCCGGGAAAGTGTCCTATTTCCTTAGGCTAAGATCAAAGAAAAGAGGCCTGAAAACCCCGTCGGTGCTCCTTGAAGCGACCAACCTGACTCTTGGGAAATGGAGATTGATGTCAGCACATGTGGGATCTCGGGGCAGGGGCAGCTCTGAAGCACTCAGGCCAGGAGAGGAGGCCCTACTGTCCTTGAAGCATCAGTCCACCCTTTTTAAAAAGAAATCTATAAAAACTGATCCTTCGGCTCAGCTGTGACAGAGACTGCTCATCAATGCCCAACATCCACTCTCCTATTTTTTAGTCATGGAACACTGATTTTTAGCTGAGCCCACTGTCCCCCAGCCACACGACTCCATTTACCACCGTCGCTGGCAGGTGGTTATTGCCACGCAATCAAGTTCAAGAAAGTGCTGGATGGTGCTTCCGTGAAATATCCTGAAGAGGGAGGAGTCACTCCCTTTCTAGCCACTTTCTTCTTCCTGCTGGCTGGAGAGCATGTGTGTCAGCTGGCGCTCCAGCCACTACTTTGGGCTATGAGGACCAGGGCCACAGTCTAGGGACTGTAGGCCAGAACGTTTGGAGGAGCATGTCCCCGAGGCCCTCAGGGAAATCATGATGCCAGCCATGGAGGGCCTGCCTACAGGAGAAAATAAAACCTTATGTATTGAAACTACTAGTGATACTGGTTTTTTCCACAAGCAGTCAAAGTAAGTAGATCCTTTTATTTACAAATAAAAGCTCCACTCTTACATTAGACCGATAAAGATATGAAGGGGAAGAAAAGAGGCTTCTACACTAAGTTGTGGGGGTTTTTTAAGATTTTTTGATGTGGACCATTTTTTTAATCTTTATTGAATTTGTTACAGTATTGCTTCTGTTTTATGTTTTGGTGTTTTGACCCCGAGGCATGTGGGATCTTAGCTCCCCGACCAGGGATCAAGCCCGCACCCCCTGCAATGGAAGGCGAAGTCTTAACCACTGGACCGCCAGGGAAGTCCCTACACTAAGTATTTTTAACCAACCTCCTCTACCCCTGAAATCTTGTTTGTAGATAATTAGATGCATGAAATGGGAATATTTTCTTACTTGCCTGACGGGAATCATTATTCACCCTGAAGAAGAAGTCATAGAGCTACTACAAGAGCAGTTTAAATTCTTTCTGTTTCTTCCCTGCTCTTATCCTTAGTACATCTCATGTTCCAATCTAATAGTAAAATCGAGCCTCTGTCTTCAGCTAACCTGGGGAGCTTCTGCTCCCAGTTCTTCGTTACTGGATAACATTGTCATTTCTAAAGTGATTAAAAGAATTTGATCCTATTAAAAATACAACTTTACCAAATTTGAAACTAGCAAATCTATGTCCTTGCATCTTCTCACAAAGGGGACAGAGGGTCCAGCATGTCCTTCCCACACAATCGTTTCTCTTGTTCTTTCAGTTCTTTGGTCCCTGAGTTCAGCCTCTTCCACATATGTGCTGCTTCCGGAGAGGAACTCAATTTGCTTTCATTTTAACAGCTTCAGAGACAGAGTTCAGATGCACCGACGAAGGAAATAAATCACCATATTTAGGATCAGACTGGTAACACATGTACGGAGAAAAAGAGCTGGAGTCTGAGGAAGCCTGAAGTGAACTGGGCATTGCAACTGCCTTCTCCCAGACACAGCAGCATGAGTCACCCACCCAGGACACATCCACCCAGGGGGACGTGTCCACCCAGGGGGACACATTCACCCCGGAGGACACATCCACCCAGGAGGACACATCCACCCAGGGGGACACGTCCACCCAGGAGGACATATCTACCCAGGGGGACACGTCCACCCAGGAGGCCATATCTACCCAGGGGGACACATCCACCCAGGAGGACACATCAACCCAGAGGGATGTATACACCCCTGAGGATACATCCACCCAGGATGACACATTCACACAGGGGGACATGTCCACCCAGGGGGACACATCTACCCCAGAGAACACATCCACCCAGGGGGACACATCCACCTAGGAGGACACATTCACCCAGGGGGACACATCCACCCAGGGGGACGCATCCACCCAGGAGGACACATCCACCCAGGGGGACACGTCCACCCAGGAGGCCATATCTACCCAGGGGGATACATCCACCCAGGAGGACACATCAACCCAGAGGGATGTATACACCCCTGAGGATACATCCACCCAGGATGACACATTCACACAGGGGGACATGTCCACCCAGGGGGACACATCTACCCCAGAGAACACATCCACCCAGGGGGACACATCCACCTAGGAGGACACATTCACCCAGGGGGACACATCCACCCAGGGGGACACGTCTACCCAGAAGGAGACATCCACCTAGGGGGACACGTCTACCCCAGATGACAGGTCTACCCCAGAGCGTGCATCCACCCAGGCAGACACAGATGGCCTTTCCCAGATGGCCTTGCAGCTGGCGCTCCACATGTGACCAGGGTCTGCCCAGGCAGGAGGCAGCAATGGGAAGGAGTAGCCCCATCCTGAGAAGTCATCTTGGGCAGCACAGGGTTGCAGCCTTGTGTTTTTTTCAGGCTGTAGCAGCAAGGGCAGGAGCTACATGGTGGGCTGGGCCAGTGCTTCCGCATTTCTGGTTGGCTTCCAGGCATTTCTCCTGATGATTGTGTTCTGGCCCTCCTGGGTATTCTGAAGCCACCAGCACTCGTTCTTTTAAAATCTAACTTGGTACAGCCATTATTTTATAATAATTTTTTTTTTTTTTTTTTTTTTTTGCAGTACTTGGGCCTCTCACCGTTGTGGCCTCTCCCGTTGCGGAGCACAGGCTCCAGACGCGCAGGCTCAGCGGCCATGGTTCACAGGCCCAGCCGCTCCGCAGCATGTGGGATCTTCCCGGACCGAGACATGAACCCGTGTCCCCTGCATCAGCAGGCGGACTCTCAACCACTGCACCACCAGGGAAGCCCATATTTTATAATAATTTTAAGTGGAGTATACGCTATAAAAATATTGAATCACTGTGTTTTACACCTGAAACTAGTATTGTAAATCAACTGTACTTCAATTAAAAAATAATTAATATAAATAAATAATGAACTTGCATTCTGTGGTCTGTAACTAAAACCCTGATACATGGGAAAGTGGAACATTGGGATGCTGTATTTTGTATGCAAACCCCTGCTCATTCCCTCAGGAATTCTATACTAAACCTATGTATTATTCTTCAAGCTCTCTGCTGCTGAATATTATTTAAATTTGAAAGTATCAAGAGCAGAAGCAATTTTTGATGCAGGTATTTCTTAAAATCCCCTCCCAACCTAACTCTGTTGAAATAACTTATCTCGTTTTCAATGTATCCTATCTGTAGGTAAACTACACGCTTTGCAAATGGAAAACGAGAATAATCAGTTCTGAAGGACAACCTCAATTTGGCCAACCTCTAACATTTATTAATAGAATACACTTTGGGGGGAAAAAAAGACAAGCTTGAGAAAGTGAAAGATAGATGTTGTTTGAATTGATCAATAGTTTATAACAACTCGAGCATGAAATCTGTGGACACGGTTGTTCTTACAATCCTGTGCTTGCTTCATTTCAAGGAGAGACTCCCTTTGGAAGTGATACCCACAGTCTATGCCCACCGGAGGCCCTGCCAACTATGCTGAGCATATGATACTCATGACACCTTTCTGCAAATTTTTTAATTCTCCACTTTCTTACTTGTCTGACACAAACAACAGGTTTAAGCTGGATAATCAGTTTGTGCTTGACCAGAAGGAGAAGGAGATTAGGTGGAGAAGCAAACTGGTCCGTCAACAGGAGTGTCCTTGTTCTGTCCCAGGGCTGAGCCACAAGCCACACGGGCTGCCCACCACGCTCAAGCTTCCCCCTAAACCCTGAACCCAGGGATACCACAGCAACGCGCGGGCGGGAAAAGCCGAAGGCCCTTCCAGGCAGCCCTGCGGCTGCTCTAATTTACCATTCAAGTGTAAAAGTTTAATGGACGCCCTTAAGAAATCAAAATGTGTTTTCTGGCACGTAACTGTTTCTTTTCTCCTCTGCTTTACAAGAAGACTCATGAATCAATAAACACCACGCCCGGCCCCCCGTGGCAGGTCCATCCCTGAGCTGTCTCACCACCTGCTCCTCCGGGAGGGACACAGCCTTGTAATAAGAGGCATCCTTAACGAAGGACCTGGAGGGCGTGTTAACAGCAGCGTCCTCTCCCTCCAGGGAGGGGTTCCCCCTCCAGGTTCCACCTCCAGGTGGCCCCTGCGAGGTGGGCGGTCCTCACAACATCCAGCCGCCTCTCCCTCCTGCGCGCACCTCTGCTTCCCGGCATGTCAGTGGTCCTTTGAATGTCTCTTCCTGGGAAACTCTGGCGGCTTCGTGGACAAACAGCCACACAGCCCTGTGATCACACAGGACTCCTCACCCAGGCAGAAAGACCTACGCCTGCCGTCCTGAAATTCTGAATAATTTTCGCACAGAGGTCCTGCCACCAGTCAGCGAGGGGCCTGGTGATGAGACGCGGAGTCCAGTGTGCAGAGAAGAGCCTCAGCGAGGCCCTGCCCTCAGGAACAGAGCCCCGGGCGTCGGGGAGCAGTAAGTCCTTGGGCCGAAGGAACACAGGAAGATTGCCAACTGCTTCGAGGAAAAGCGAGCCCTGAGCTGGGCCTTCCGTGTCTGCAAAAGTCAGACTGGCTGAGAACGCAGGCTGAAGGAGGCAGGTTCTCCCCTGAACCTGGACACCCAGTCCCTTAGTGAGAGGCACGCTGTTCCCTTTCTCCTCATGCAGATCTCTGCATTCCTGCAGACCGAGGGGCTCCTGGTTACATTTCTTTTTTTTTTTTTTAACATTTATTTATTATTTATTTATTTATTTTTGGCTGCGTCGGGTCTTAGTCACGGCTTGCAGGATCTTCACTGAGGCGAACGGGGTCTTTCCTTGTGGTGCGCAGGCTTCTCTCTAGTTGTGGCGTGCGGGTTTTCTCTTCTCCGGTTGTGGCTCGCAGGCTCCAGGGCACTTTGGCTCTGTAGTTTGCAGCACGTGGGCTCTCTCACTGAGGCCCACGAGCTCAGTAGTTGTGGCGCGCGGCCTTAGTTGCCCCGCAGCATGTGGGATCTTAGTTCCCTGACCAGGGATCGAATCCGCGTCCCGTGCATTGTAAGGCAGATTCTTTACCATTGGACCACCAGGGAAGTCCCTGGTTACATTTCTAACAGCTATTCTGTCCCAGGAATTGTGCTGAGCCCTTTCCTTTCCATGTATTCCCTCTTTTAATCCTTCCAACCACACGAGGTATGCATCACGACCCTCCTCTTACAGGTGAGGAAACGGATTGGGTACCAAGCTCACCGCTGCCCACTGAGACCCCAGGAGCACTGTGGATACCTATCAGCTCCAAGGAACCCAAGGCCTGTGTGTTCACAGGGTCTCGTTATGCATTGAATGGCCTCCCCACAAACCTGCATGTCGTAGTCCTAACCCACAGTACCTCGGAACGCGACCTATTTGGAATTAAGCAGCTTTGTGTTTTTCAGTTTTTTGGGCCACGCCATGCGGCGTGCGGGATCTTAGTTCCCCTACTAGGGATCGAACCTGTGCCCCCCACAGTGGGAGCGTAGAGTCTTAATCACTGCATCACCAGGGAAGTCCCAGGGAATAAGTAGTTTTGAGGATGTAAGTAGTTGTGATGGTCACCCTGGAGCAGGGTGGGCCCCTCCTCTGAGATGACTGGTGTCCTTAAAAACAGGGAAAAGGTGGACCCAGACGCGCACAGAGGGAGCAGGCCATGGAGACCAGAGTTCTGCTGCCACAAGTACGGCCCTGCCAACACCCTGATCTCGGACTTCCGGCCTCCAGACCGTGAGACAGTGAATTTCTGTTGCTAAATTTAAGCCCCCCTGTTTTTGGTACTTTGTTACTGCAGCTCTGGAAAACTGATACAGGTCTCCTCAACTGTTTCCAGGGCTTCACTGTATCTTCACAACACCCCAGAGAGAGTCGTGGGACCTCATCATATCCACGCCAAGGCCACTGGAGGCCCAGGGACTCACAGGGACCACACAGCACAGCAGGAACAGAGCAGGGACCAGAACACTGGCACAGCAACTACGTCTGAGGTTCTTTTCACCATCACTTGAAGTCTTCTAAGGAAAAATGTATTCGGTGGTAGAAATACTTCAAAGGTTTTATTGAAATAAAGTGACAGCAGCACAGCAGCATAGACTCAGGGTTGGGGCTTTTGTGCTTTGGGGAATGGAAAAATGTAGATGGGACTTCCCTGGAGGCCCAGTGGTTAAGACTCTGTGCTTCCAATGCAGGGGGTGTGGGTTCGATCCCTGGTCGGGGAACTAAGATCTCGCATGCCGCGCAGCACAGCCAAAAATTTAAATAAATAAAGCATATGTATTCTTTAAAAAAAAAAAAAAAAAGAAAGAAAAAACTTAAAAAAAATCTAGTCTGGATCATTCACACATCACTCAAAATTTCATTTTTCCAATTGAGAGACTAAATATGTGAACAGACAGCAGCCAGACCACATGTGACAACCTGCCTCGGACCCACAACCTGCAGCGTGTGAAATAAAATTCATGTTTTATGGCAAGACAAGAAAAATTTAAACATGAAAACTCTTCTCTGCCCTTTGGCCTCCTCTCTCCCCACACTGTGCACTGTGTACCTGCACTACGCATCGATCAAACCTCCCCCATCAGCAGAAATACCTGCTCAACCAAAAAGAGCCACATTCTCCCAGCACCAAGACAACCCCTTAAAAGAGAACGTTCCTCCTTGAGCTCGTAAGGGTCACGTGACCCCCCGCGATGGCACTCAGATCTGGATTACGCAGGCTGTCGATAATACATCATTTAATGTACACTCTGCTCTGTCTCAAGAAAACGCTTCTATAACCATGCCGTGACTTGTAAAGGGCAGAACAGTTCTCAGAGCTTTCTGAGATGCTCTTCCCGGGTTATCATCCTCAAATTTGGCTCAGATAAAATTTTCCAATTCTTTCTGAGATCGACTGATTAATTTTTCATCGACAAGCATCATCAGCCCAGGAAGCCAAACCGCACGAGCAGCAACCAGCCCCAGACAGCCAGGACTCTATCGATAACGGACAGCTTCCCTGATTTCTGACCCCACTTCCAGCTCAGGACCAACTGGGGAAAACCCAACATGCTCCCCTAACCAATCACGTGGGGAAGCTGGCCGCCCTAGGTCCCCCGCGCCCATAGCCTCCACCAGGGCGCCCCGGAGCCCCCTTCCCCTGGATGGACCCCTGCGCTCCACCAGCGCTAAGTAAGCAGCCTCTTACTTATGTGGTTCTTCATTTATTTCCATACAACAAAGTTTTATCTTCTTTACCACCAATTATTTTTCCCACAACTAAAAGGAAAGCCGTTTTCATCTTTAATTTTCCTCTACATTCTCCAGAAGAGGTGCTGCCATGAAAAACAGCCGGAGGGCAGGGCAGGGGGACAATCACAGTCCCCCCTGGATAACGAATGGGCAGAGCCCACGCGATGGAAGGCTGACCACAGTCTCCAAAGTTCTGAACCAAAAACGTCTGAAAGTAAATGACCTTTAGAAACTCTTTGCCCTAACCACAAATAGGATGGCCACTAAAACTATTAAAATGAATAAAAATTATTTTCCTCTTTAAGAATATCCACCCCCCCCCCGAAAAAAAAAGAATATTCCCCAAAGCACACAATTGTGACTGGAGATTAAAAAAAACTGGGGGATCTCACTCAAGAACAAAGGATGTCGGCATAACATCATATCGTTCTTATTTTTATCATACTCGTTAAAAGGAATCTGTTTTCCCTAAAAAATAAAAATTGTTGTCCCAGTGACCAGCACACTATCAATCCCCCACCCCCACCCCAGTTAGCACTGTAGGAACCCCTGGCATCTCTCAATCTCTTCCTGTCAGGGATTTTGTTCATATTTGAAATCAAACTCCAATGGATAGGAATTATGTCCTTGCATAAAAACTGCATAAATGCAGCCTGCAGACTGTAACACACTGAACGCGTGCATCCTCTCAGATGATGAATGAGAGCATAAGAAATGAAAAATTACGGAAAGAAATGCCCAACAGCCCATTTTCTTAATTACAATCTTCCTGCAAATTATACCAAAATACTTGCTGTAACTTCAACCTTCCTTAATTTTTTTATCACCAATGACCATCAGAAGCACAATTACCATTTCTCTTCAGTTCACAGTAAAATAAAAGTAATTATTCCAAAGTAAAAACAAAAAAATCCTTTTTAGAAACCTCAATTTCCCTCAGTCTACCAAGAGCAAGATGAGAGAGGGCCCTCCTCCGACAACCCGATCCGAAGGCGGCTCTCCCTGGGGGATCCCAGTAGGACGGATCCCCCAAACTCTGTCCTCTGGACCACTGGTGCCGCGAGGTGTTCCTGTTTTGGGGGCCAGGGTGTAGACACGGAACGCAGTGCACTACATTGTGCTCAGAAGGACACGACGCATCCCAGCATATCAAAAGCTCTCGTCAACTGAGTAAAGAAAGATGCTTTCCAAAAAAAAAGAAAAAAGAAATGTGCTTTCTTTAACACAAGGTTTCCTAAATATATCTGAGCTTGGAACTTGTTTTTCATCTCTCTGCTATAACAAGCACATCGGAAGCAGTTGCTTGGTATTAAGCCACAGTTCACTTGTGAGCAGGCCTGAGTAATTTTTGTTGGTCTCCATGGGGTCTCTGGTTCAAGTCCTGTGTCATCCAGCAAGCCCAACTCTGTGTGGTGGACACAGACCGGAATTCTGCTCATCATCAGTCACTCTCATCCCACGTGGTCAAGAGGACCTGGTCGTGGGGAGGCCGGGGAGAGGAAAACTGCTTGGTCTAAAGGTCTGTAACTCTCATCCCCACAAACCCATCTCTGATGTTGGGGAAAGAACACCAAGTCCCTTTCCCATTCTATTCACACCGGCAACAAGTATCCCCCTTGGGTAAGGAACTGAAGAAGCAGACGTCCAGTATTTACAGCCCCAAGGCTTTCTAGAGCAGTCCACTGGAATGGCAGAGTTTAAGATTTAAGAAAAAATACATACGCTCAAAAATGTATATCCCTTTGTGTGAATGTATCAGTGATTTTTTCTTTTTTTTAAGAAAAAACAAAATCCTGAAAAACTATCCCCAGGTGTGGTTTTTAAGCCCTATCGACATCATTATTCCGTTTTTATGTAGCTGATTTCCTAATGTGACATTGTGAAACCAGGCACCTACTTTACTATGCCATGAATATAACAACTTCTCAGGGCACTGGCACGACAACCTTAGTACACATATCATTATGAGTGGTTTAGTGATCACCACCAAATCACAGAGGATGGCTTCCTCCTTGGAAGGGACACTGTTCATAAAGGCTCGGCACAAGTGCTGTCAGTTCTTAAAAGTTACTCAACTGTAAATGAACCCGGACATGAACGGCATATCACCAGGAAGTTCATAATGCTATTCATCTTTGCCAGTAGGGGACGTTTAAGTTACATATACTATTGTAATAACGTTCTTACACTCTAATTCAGAGCACTGTAATGCTATCACGCAATAATGTTTCGATTACCTATAGCGTTTAATTTATCATAGACTAAGAGCTAATGAATCAATGTTAAAACATACTAATTCAGCTCAAGAAAATGACTGCATAATCAGAAATGCAAGTTCAGCACACCACCCTAATTAAGATGAGGCATGTCAGTGGAAAACACCAGTCACCTGTACCTTTATAGCTCACAAACATTTCTCTTGATGGCTTATTTCTAATTACTATTTAGAGCACTTTTTCTACGCTGTGCTGTATCATAAGTCCTTCTATAACAGCTCTCAAATACCACTGATTATGGACAAATCATAGGAGCTCTTTTTCTACAAAAGAAACAAAGCACAGAGCTAAGAAGAGTGAAAGAAAACACCTACTACTTCTAAATTCAGCAGGACCAATTGTCTTTCAGTTTTAAAACTGAAAACTAACTGCATCCACTGGCCGTATATTCTATTATGCTAAAACCCCAAAAACCCACTCCCCACCTTCATCTGAAGATCGTAGGCGCTGGCTGCTCTGATTCCTTTTGCCCACTGTTCCACAGGGTAAGGCTCGAACTTTCTGCCAGTCTTCCCTGGCTGCCTCTGCCAGACCGTCTGGTCTCACGAGACAGCTTTCCCAAGAGAACACTCCAGAGCAGCGCTCGCGTCTGGCTGACTCTCCTCTTTTCTTCCACGTCTGCTCAGACTCTAGAGAAAAGCTACAGCTCTTGGCTGAAACTTCCAGGCACGGCTGTACCAACCTGACCATCCACGCTCATGTTTAAAATTGCTTCACGTGCCTGAGGACTTTGTTCTCCAGAGAAAGACCGAGTTCTGCACCCAGCCCCACCTTGGATGCCTCTACTCCATCCATACCGGGCCTGTGTGTTAGTGAGGCATTTCATTGCCATATCAGCCCCTTCTGGCTGCTTCCCCACACCTCCACCCGGCTGGCGTCTCTCGTGGTCTCAGCTGGGTGTCACTTGCTCGGGAAGCTGCGACGCCACCCAGGGCCCCTGTGGTGTGTCTCAGCGCACCCCGCACTTCTTTCTCTCGTGGCCCTTCCACAGTCTGTGATAATCTGCGATTATCTGCTTAATGCACAGCTCTCCCACTGGAAAGGAGACTCCACCTCAGACTGGCACATCCTGGGGCTAACAGGCACTTAGCAAACGTGCGTTGATGGAACGGGGACTTAGCACAGTACCCAGAACCCAGCAAGCACTCGACAAATGATGGCTTTTCCCAGTTTAAAAAAACAAAAACCGGAGGCAACCGCACAAACCCAGAGGGTGTGGTTCTATAGACTACAGTCTGAGAGGTGCAGTGAGAGCTAGACCACAGCCTCCTGTGGTTTCCTTGACAATGTCCCCATCCCCTCCTAGCTCATCTTTCCAGGAACTCTGGTCATCGGAGTTGTCCAGTAAGGTGGGATCCTGCGGCCACTGGCTCCCCTGGAGCACATAACCCCCATCAGCAGGTGAGCAGAAGAAAGAAATGAACTGATATTAACAAGGACCAGCAACAAGCCGACAGCAATGCCAGGGTCTGAAGGCAGGATTTCAGCTGGCCCGTTCTCTGCTCAGTCGCCAAGTTCAGCCACACTGCCGTGAAGAGGGACACCAAAGGCACCCCTCAGAACTCGTTCTCATCTGGTCACCACGGCCAAATTAGCTATAAGCACGAGGACAGACTACTCAGGCCAAAGTGTGTCTGATGGGAAACCATTAAAACTGTATCTGCAGTAGGTGCTAGTGCAGCCACGAGTGACTTAAATGGCGCTCTGATCAATTACTACAGCTGATCTGACCCCTTAATATTGAAAATATAGCCAATGCCCTATCATTTAAATTTTATTGGCCATCTTAAACTCTTGGGTTTGTAATTATTAATTTTTAACAATGTATAGCTATATTCCTCTTTTATCAATCAAAAATTTTTGCAATTCTTAGTAGCAAATACTATTAACTTATATATATATGATTGTACACACACACACATAACCAGAAATAATCTGTCGCATCCCAAGCTAAAAACAAGGGGGTAAAACCTGAGAAATTAATCTTCAGAGAATAAACAGCTGCTTACTTTTGAGACATAAGACAGGGTAGAAAGAACGAATATTTTAACATGAGAAAAATCCTTCCGTGATACCAATATCAAGCGATAGGTCTTTTCCTCCTTTTAAACAAGATTTATTTCCATCCGACCAAGTGAAATTGATATAACTGCCAGTTAGATCCCCACACAATTATTTTGCCAATCAATTTATATTTCTATTTAACAAGCGTGACAGTTACTTTTAAAAGAAACATTATGAAATAGTCTTCAATCAAGTAAAGAATTCTTTAACAGATAAATATTCTTTTTTTTTTTAACAGATAAATATTCTTAATGGCGCTCTCTTGCAGTTTGAAATAAGCTACACGCTTGATTGACCTCACAAGCCTGTTCAGCACAATCATACTTTTTACAAATGGGATAAAACGCAGGGATCATAAAAAATGAATTCATCACAAAACTGTCGGTACTGCAGTCACACGAGAGCTCGTCAGGCGTATTAGTTAAGTTGGAGAATGAACTGGCCATCGCTACCATAAAACATACTTACGTCTTCAAGATTCCTGCGGGGTCGTTTCTTCCGCTGGGCTCTCCCGCTGACCACACTGCAGACGGTGACACAGCGGAGGGAGGTCCTCTCACACACGTGTGCTACGGCCTCGCACACCCACCTGTCAGGTATACGGAACACCTACTGGAGTCATGGCTTAAGAGCCAGATTTTTTTTTTCAGAAACCTACTAAGTTCTTAACAGCTTTACTGAGATAAAATTAACTTGCTACAGAATTCACCTACTTAGTGTGTATAATTCAATGGCTTTTAGTGTATTCCCAGAGCTGTACAATCCTCACTAGGATCAACCTTGGACACTTTACTCCTCCCAGAAAGAAACCCCGTACCTATTGGTAGGTACATTTCCTCCTAACCTTCCCCACCCCCCAACCCTCTCCCAGGCGACCACTGATCTATTTGATATAAGAGCTAGATTGGGGGAAGGATGTTGTGTACAATTTTATTTTTTATCTTTTTAAAAAATTTTTATTGGAGTATAGTTGATTTACAATATTGTGTTAGTTTCAGGTGCACAGGAAAGTGATTGTTATACATATATCCACTCTTTTTTAGATTCTACTCCTATATAGGTCATTACAGAGTATTGAATAGAGTTCCCTGTGCTATACAGCAGGTTCTTATTAGTTATTTATTTTATATATAGTAGTGTGTATATGTCGAACCTAATCTTTCAATTTATCCCTCTCCCCTTTCCCCCATAAGTTTGTTTTCTACATCTGTGACTCTATTTCCATTTTGTAAATAGGTTCATTTGTACCATTTTTTTAGATTCCACATATAAGCGATATCATATGATATTTGTCTTTCTCTGTCTGCCTTACTTCACTTAGTATGATAATCTCTAGGTCCATCCATGTCGCTGCAAATGGCATTATTTCATTATTTTTTATGGCAGAGTAATATTCCATTTTATATATGTACCACATCTTCTTTATCCATTCAAGAGATACATGTTATATCGTTAAAAAGTCTTAAAGTCATGATGGGTAATACCCCAGACACCCAAAACCCAGCTTTCATCCAAGGATACCCAAACACACAACACTTCTCACTATACAGCATACCCAGCCTGGAAAAACCAGGGATGGAGTCTTCGTGTGAATAGAAATTTAATTCAATATTTAACGGGCACCCACCACGTGCCAGGCACTGCAAAGGTCCTGGGGGCACAAAAATCAGTCCCGTTTTCCAGAACCTCAGCCAGGTGAGGGACAGAGGGCATAGCTGGTGCGTGGGTAAGAAGAGGCTGACTCGGTGGGGAAGGTCCAAGAAGGCTTCACACATCGATGATGCTGGAGCCGAGGGCGAGAGCACTCAGGGAAAGAAACCCCTTCTGGGGCTGATCCCTTCAGGATGCTGTGCACCAACCTCCCCTTGAAATAACACCGTGATACCAAAGGGGAACTTTCAGATCCCAGTGTGTTCAACTAAAGCATGTCTATGGAACACGCATAGCCAAAACTGAGGCATCCTCACACTGGCCATACAGCAGCAGCTCCCAGCACAGAGCCAGGTGTAGGGTGCACCTGTTAATCCCAAACTCCTAATTGATCCCTCCCCACCCTTTCCCGTTTGGTAATCATAAATTTGTTTTCTGTCTGTGAGTCTGCTTCTGTTTTGTAAATCAGTTCATTTGTATCATATTTTTAGTTTCCGCATATGAGTGGTATCATGTGATATTTGTCTTCCTCTTACTTCACTTAGTATGATAATCTCTAGGTCCATCCATGTTGCTGCAAATGGCATGATTTCAGTGAATGCATACTTTAGATCAAATAATGACTTCTCTGCTTCCTAACTGTGTGGTCTCGAGCATGTGATTAAATCTCTTTGAGCCATAGTTTTTAACCTGGAAAATGGGGGCATAATAGTAATGCCAACTTCACAGGCTGCTAAGATTAAATAAGGTCACGTGCACTCAGCACTTGGCCAAGTTCCCCACACACTGTGCTCAGCTCGGGGCCACAACCCAAATGGACTCGGGACTTTGGCGACTGGGTCACAATCTTGCTCTCATCTCCAAGGCCCCACCCCACCTGGATGATGCCAGCACGCACCAATCTATCCAACACGCTCATCTCAAAATTCCCTCATCTCTCCCATTTCCAATGGCCTCTACACCATGACCACTCACTTCAGTGATCCTGTTCTCACTGAGAAGTGCTCTACCTCTGAAATCTTAAACACTTACATCTTCCCTATGAGCCTACCCCCCTGACCTTGAAACTCAGGACCTTCAATACTCCCTTCCCTTTATTCCCCACCCACCCGGACTTCATAGACTTCAAGGACAGAGAAGCCCCAGGACACCTACCCTGTCGCCACACTTGCCCAGCAAAACCCCACCCCTAAGGAAGCCAACTCGCTGCCTTCCTGCCTCTTCTGTCCGGGCTCCATGGAAGTTCCACTGAAGGGCGTCCCCTGCCTGCCCTGTGGATTTGTTCCACTAGAAGGATCGGGTGCATCCTGGGCCTCTCCTCCCCTCAACTCTGGACCACATCATCTCCCGCCTCTGCGAGAACCTTGATCAAGGAGTTACCTACCCCTCCCCCATTGGTATCTTTTTTGGTTTTTTTTTTTTTGGCTGCATTGGGTCTTCGCTGCTGCGCGTGGGCTTCCTCTAGTTGCGGTGAGCAGGGGCTACTCTTCGTTGCGGTGTGCGGGCTTCTCATCGCAGTGGCTTCTCTTGTTGTGGAGCACGAGCTCTAGGCGCGTGGGCTTCAGTAGTTGTGGAACGTGGGCTCATTAGTTGTGGCTCACGGGCTCTAGAGCACAGGTTCAGTAGTTGTGGTGCATGGGCTCAGCTGCTCCGCGGCATGTGGGATCTTCCCAGACCAGGGCTCGAACCCATGTCCTCTGCATTGGCAGGCGGATTCTTAACCACTGCGCCACCAGGGAAGCCTCCCCACTGGTATCTTGAACTTCCCTCTCCTGTTTTCCCTCCCTACCCCTCACACATTTAGGAAAAAAATCATAAGCCTCATGTTCTTTGATCCAGTCTTGGCTAGAAAGTTAATCAAAGCAGAAGTGGAAGCCCTCAGGAGGAGGTGATAATGCTCCCTCCGCAAAAACTGAGAGGCCGTTCCCACAGGTGGGCTGTAAAGAGCAATCCAGAGCCAGCCACCGCGTCTTGTTAGAAAGGGAACGTGGGCAGATACTCACACACCAGTTAACCAGGTTTTCCTTAAGTAAGGCGTTCCTGTCGTATTCTTATCATCATAAAGTTATGTTTACATCTGTCAAATGGGACAAAGTGACTTCTTGTCGTATCTACAGGTTTAATAGTTGTAAAAACTACTGACCTGTAATTTTAGGATGTTTTGTTAAAGTGTGCATTGGTTGAAATTTTTTATAGAAAACTGTTCGCTGAGAGTTATAAGGCATTTATAAGGCATCACAGAAGGTTGATCTTACCCATCGACTCCATTAATACTTAACTCATTGCTACCTTATGATCTAGTGCTAATTCAATCTGAAGAAGAGGTATGTGTAGATTTTCTTAAAATTACTAACAACTCTAAGCATTTTTCCTCCTTATAGAATGACCAATGCACATTGCAGAATCACATCCCATTTCTACATACAGTATCTGGCAGGTTTATTGAAAAAACCAAAAAAATTATAACTCCAATCTACTAACAGCAACGAGGCCACTGCAATTCTCAGCTAGATGAGGAAACAGAAGAGAAACCATCTGCATAAGGAACAGCCAGAATTTAGATTCAGATCTTTCAGATTCAAAAGTCCTTCCTCTGCTCACCAGGGTTTTCAGCCCCAGCTACAGACGGGCATCACCTAAGGGCTTAAAAACAGAAAGTGAAAAATGAATGCCTTCCTTGTTCCCTCCCTCTCCCTGCATCCTGATGCATGTGACCTGGGAGGGGTCTTGGCCGGAGTTGAGGGCCCCTCATCACACCAGTCACGTTCTCATGTACGACTCTGTCCCACCAATGTTATGTTAAAACAAAATGCTCTGATGAAGATTCTGTAAGACGAGAAACAAAAGTACAGTCTCAAAGATAATCTTGTCCCAAACAAGGGCAACGGGAGCTTTACAAGTTCTGTGGTTGAAGGACGGGTTACAGTAGTTCTAGCTTAGCCGACGTGGGTGATGCTGGGCTCCCGACACAGGGTCATTTGAGGGGCAGCTAAAACAGGAAGTGGGCACGACCCCTCTGAAGCCCGGGGCCGGCACTGGCACACAGGAGCGCATTGCTCTAGGAGTTTGGGGGAAATGCACCTGCCAGCAAGGCACCTGGCCAATCAAAGCAAGGCGGGACCAAGCAGAGGCAGAAACAGTGCGTTCTCTGTGAGAAGCGCAGAGACGGTGAAGCTGGGGAGGCAAAGAGCCCCAGTGGGAAGATGCCCACCAAGACGGGAGACAGGAGGGGCCCCGAGGGCCCCACGGTTCCTGAACAGAAGAGGAAGGCGGCGGAAGCGGTGTTAGGGGAGGTGAGTCCTGCCAACACGCAGGGTGCACAGGGCGCCTGCATGGGAGTTGGGAGAGTTGGGATACAGGGGCTGGAATACCAGGAGGAAGCAACCCGGCCCCGGGGCCCTGAGCAGAGCAGACCCCAGTGGGGTCCAAAGCAGAGTTTGGACAAAGGAAGAACCCAGTGGCCTGAGACTCTCCACCACGGAGCTGGAGGGCCTGGGGCTGCTGAGCATCAGGTGCAAGTGGCAGGGCCTGCCTACGGCCCGGGGAAACCGATTTCACAACACTGAGCGGAAAGATTCCTGTATCACCCCAAACTTCTTAACCTTAAAAAGTAAAACCGGGCTTCCCTGGTGGCGCAGTGGTTGAGAGTCCGCCTGCCGATGCAGGGGACACGGGCTCGTGCCCCGGTCCGGGAAGATCCCACATGCCGCAGAGCGGCTGGGCCCGTGAGCCATGGCCGCTGAGCCTGCGCGTCGGGAACCTGTGCTCCGCAACGGGAGAGGCCACAGCAGTGAGAGGCCTGCGTACCGCAAAAAAAAAAAAAAAAAAGTAAAACCAAATGTTTCTTTACAAAGGCAAATTTTCAGAGAATAAAACATACTTCATGACCTTGAAGAAATACCATAAATAATAGTTTAAAAAGTAACCTAAGTATTATATGAAGAATGGGGTGAAACTAAATCTCCTAATTTAGGAAATTACCTTTCAAGCCAGCAATCCACTCAGCAGATGTCAGAGTAACTACTCAAAGCTTAAAGCCATGAATTCTGAATTCCCAGGAAGGGGCGGTGGGAACCACGAGGCGCGTCCCTCCACCCGGCCCCCGACGCTCACAGGCCCATCCACACCACTTCCGGCGGCCGAGTGGTCACTGCAGGACAGGCAATCCACATCACTTTAGGAAACTTCCTCCCCAAAACTTGGTGTCAATCATCAGAGCCTCCACAGACGTGAAACAAATTTCAGTATTCTTTGAAAGAAGTTCAGGCACAAAGGGGAAAGCCAAAAGACCACTACAGCACAAGAGGAGATCTTTATAAAGAGTCTAACTGCTTTTATTACAATGGTGCAAGGTAGTATTTCATCGAACACTCACCAACAGCAAACCGGCATCTTCTATAAAACAATTCCAGAAAGTTCAAACAAGAAAATGAAAGGATACGTTGTCTATACTAATTGTCACACAACACTGCTTAGTGTTTAACCTCCCCATCCTCCAATAAAGCGTAACCATTTCCTAGCAAACACGTGACCAGAAAAGTGTGCTCTGCTTTATTTTGTTTGCCTACACACACATCAGAACATGCCTCACAATTAGAAACGTTTTATGACAACACTCCATGACATGGACATCTACGCGTGCTCGGGATCAGCCAGTTGTACCAAATACCATAAAATACAAAATGATAGGAAATATAAACATCAATTTGTATTTCAAGTTTATAACATTTTATTTACAAAAATAGTCTGGGAGGAAAAGGGTTGAGAGCCCCATACTCTGCCCTGGGTGGGGAGCTATTTTGCGCCATGTTCTAGGGTTTTCCGTAACAAATCTGAGAGTCGCAGCTGAATTCCTCCGGAATTGGATCTGTGGACTCGAAGCTCGGGTGGAGAGGAGAGCGGGGCGGGGGGGCGGGGGGAGGCTGGGCGCGGAGATGGCTTTGCTGGGCTGCCCGGCACCACGGCACGCGCGCTATGTACAGGAGCCGGTCTCCTCCGGGTCTGAAGGACACTTGCGCACCTGCCGCGACACCACTGGAAGGGCGGTGTCAAAGCCGCCACTAAGACATGACTCCAAAGACGGGGTTGTGGCGGCAGATGCTGGGGCCGTACTCCTCGTAGCCCTTCTTGGTGTGACAGACCTGGAAGAACTCCGGCTGCGAGAGGCAACCAGCAGAAGGAGCATAAATGCTCCAGAAGGGAAATGAAACCAAGTCAACGACCAAGCAAATGAGAAACTCTCCTCACCCCAAACCTCCATCCTCTCCCCGATGGCCTCTGTCACAGATTCTGACCTCTTCAAAGCGGGAGCTTATTCCATTTTTTCCAAACTTATTCAGCTTCTATTTAGGAACAACTACATGCTCGCCCTAAATCAGCAGTTTGTTAGCTAGTCCCAAATTTGAGGTAAGAAAGTAGTAATTACTCGGAAAAGTCACTGGAACTAATGATTAATGCAAGATGTTTTAGGTTATTTTTGGATTCTCTTATCCATATTCTCTGTAACCCCTAATTGGCAAGGATGCCTACGAATTAGCTGTGCAGTTTGAATGGTCATTAAAGTTATTTCTTCTATCGCAGAATTAAACGTGCGGCTGTTTAGAGCCACACACAATTAGAACACACATAATTTAACCTCCAAAAGACAGTATTTATTCAAACTCAGCAGAGAACACAGAGATGAAAAGACAGCACAATCTAGAAAAGGACTTACAGTTGAGGCCAGCATCGAGCCTCCGAACCACACCGCATAGCGCTGCATATGATGTGTTATCACCTGGACCTCCACGGGCTTGGGCTGGAAGGGGAAGTGATGTGTGCTGACTCACCTGTGCAGATGCCCTTCCACACCCTGACGCCCTTCCACCTACTGGACGGGGCTCCACTCTGAGGGCCTCCTCCCATCCCGCAAGCCCTGCCCTCAGGTTCAAGCACCTCTGCACTCCGCCCTAAAAGGAAGGTTCTCAGCCGCTCCTGCTGCCAAATCCACCTGGCCCCCAGCCCCCAGCCCCCTCCCACCCCCCACCCCCGCCCGGCCCCAGGAGGTGCAAAGAACAAAGTACACAAGTCAAGGGCAGGTTACCTCTATCTAAAGGCATTTTAAAAAGTAAAATATCCAAGCAAATAACCCAACTGCTTTTTTTTAACTAAACAAATTAGATGTTGTAGCATTTAGAGAGAATTCCAAATAACACTAAGTGTCCCAAAAATACTATAAAAATTACACTTTGCCAACAGTGTGATCCCACTAGGTGAGGACACACAGGTTAGCTCCCATTCACCCCACACCAAAGCCCAAGCTTGCTTGGGTAAACTGAGTAAATTCACCAGCTAGCTAAGAATTATCATCTTGGAGGAACACAGCATGAACGCCCTGCTCGTGTTAGTTATCTGAGTTTAATGAGAATGTTCCCAAAGGACGTCAAAGTTCCTCACTGTGAACTGACCCATCTCCTTGGGATGCTGGTCATTACACTACAACTACACACCTGACCTCTTACACAAAGGAAACTGCTGGCGTGCGTGGGTCGGTGGGCACTGTAGAGATGCGCAGCTGCCTCACGAGGTCCGGAGCCGCCCTGACCGCACACCTGGGGTGAGTCCAGGTGACAAACCTCTGAACGTCACTTCACACGGTGGCTGAGAGTGGCTGCAACTTGCATTTCTCCCTCGCTGCCCAGACGGGCACGCCCGCCGGCCTGTGCTGGCGACGGGCCTCACCTTTATTCTGCCGCCACTGAGCTCCTCGCTGAGTCTCAGTCTGGCGTCCACCACCCTTTTTAAGTCTCTCTGCAGGCGACGTCCAAAGTCCCTGAACATCGTCGAGCCCCCCGAAAGAACGACATTCTAAAAGACACAAAGCAGAGGTTTCCTTGCATGAAATCACCCGCCCACGCTGGCCTAGTGACCTGCCCACGACACACCCCACGCGCCCAATCGCTTGTTTGAATAACACACTTCAATCTATGTGAAAAGATGATCACCGAAGCAGAGCTAATGCTATCGAGAAAGTATAAACTGTACTTTTCTTCCTGTGTCACAAATTCTTTCTCTTGGTGCTCCTCCTCAATTATAACCAAGTGAAAACACACTGCCTGTTCCATTTCTCAAAGGGCCATCTTCTACCAACACCCCTCCCCGTTTTCTCTTGACAAACTGCAAATCTAGATCTTTCAGACAACATCCTGCCCCAGGATCAACATCACGAATAATCACTGCTGCACCCGGTCAACCCGTGGAGAAATCGCTCAGAAACAACAGGAGACAGCTCGGCTCCTACCAGAGTCAAGGGGCCACCAACCCATGCTGCTCTCGGGTCACCCCTGCTCACCGACACTCCTCCTCGACCTGGCCAGGAGCTGAGAGAACCAGGACCAAGTCCCGGACAGGTCAGGTGGCAACCTTACTAGAGTAAAACAAGGGCATTCTGATCCCCACCTTCTTGAAGAGACAGGTGTCTTCACCTGCTAACACCTTCACATAAACTGTGTATCTGTTTGCTACTGAGAATCACCATTTAAAAGCATTCTTGATATTCTGGGCATCATATCTTAGAATAAGCCTCACAGTTCAATTCTCGACTTCATAAATTATATTGATAAAAAAACTTTATCTAAATCCATCACTGCTCTTCCAATTCTGTCACCTGCACTGCTAGCACCCTTTCTAGCATTCTTCTCTCCAGTCCAGGATACAGTCTTGGGTCAGTTGCTGCAATTACTTCTCATATCTCTGTAATGGATTTTTTAATTTAAAAATTAACTCACCAGGGTATGAAAACGATTGTTCATTAAGATCAGAAGCATTGCGTTGCTTTCAAAGGTGTAACACATAAGATTCATTTTTTCATTCATTCACACAACAATAAAAACTGTGCTGTGGGGCTTCCCTGGTGGTGCAGTGGTTAAGAATCTGCCTGCCAATGCAGGGGACACGGGTTCGAGCCCTGGTCTGGGAAGATCCCACATGCCACGGAGCAACTAAGCCCATGAGCCACAACTACTGAGACTGTGCATCTGGAGCCTATGCTCCACAAAGGGAGAGGCCGTGACAGTGAGAGGCCCATGCGCCGCGATGAAGAGTGGCCCCCGCTCGCTGCAACTAGAGAAAGCCCTCGCACAGAAACGAAGACCCAACACAGCCAAAAATAAATAAATAAAAATTTTTTTAAAAAAACGGTGCCGTGTATACACTGTGTATACGTGGTCAGATGATTTTAGACAAAGTAGCCAAGATACTACAACAGGAAAAATAGTCTTTGCAACAAATGATGCTGAATAATTAATATCCACAGAGGAGAAATGAACATTTGCTTACTTACCTTACTTCACACACACAATTTAACTCAATATGGATCACAGATTTAAATGCAAGGGCTAAAACTTACAGAGCTTCTAGAAGAAAATATTTTCTTAAAGTCTTCATGCCTATGATGTAGGCAAAGATGTCTTTGATCGGACATAAAAAGCGTGAACCATAAAAAAATAAAAACTGATAAATTGAACTTTATAAAATGAAAACTTCTGTTCTTCAAAAGATACCACTAAGGAAATGAAAAGACAAGCCACAGACTAGGAAAAAGTATCTGCAATACATACGTCTAACAAAGAACTTATATCCAGAATATAAAAAGAACTCTTACAACTCAATGATAATATAAACAAGCCAATTGAAAAATGGGCAAAAGATTCAAGCAGACATTTCACAAAAGAAGATGCACACATGACCGATAAGTACGTGAAAAGAGAGGCAACAGCATTTGTAATCAGGATCATACAAACCAAATCCATTACACACCAAGTTTAGGTTAAAATACAAACAAATGAAACTCTTGCACATCGCTGGTGGAAGTATGAATGATACAACCACTTTGGGAAAAGTTCAGTCGTTTTTATAAAGTCAGTGGTTACTGTTTTCTTTCTTAAAGACTTTGGCACTTCTCAAATTTTCTAAATGCATTTTAAGCCAGAAACGATCATCCTCTCTCACCTGTAGAGTCTACGTTTCCTACACTAAGACGGTGTTTTATGGTGCTGTCCGCTGACCTGCTGAAGGGCCGCGGAGCCCAATTTGCACAGCACCTCCTCACTCAGTGCGGCTTGTGCTATCTGCTTACCCAGACCACCGTGTGGACTGGGTTCTTCTACAGACTGCAGCTTACTCTGCTGCGTAACTGTTTATCCCATGATGTCAAATAAAAGCCTCAATCGTAAACTACCTCTACAAAAGCAAAGGCCCTGTCTTTATGCTAGTAAAGAACATCCTAGCACACATCATCATGAACACTACACACAGCCTGTTAGCCACCTGACTAAGCCAGAAAGACAAAGTCTATGTTAATAATAAGCTCATTCAATACCTTATATAGTATTAAAAATAACAAAAACTGCCAGTCCTGTGACGCTAAGTGTATTCTGTGCTGGAGACTCTATTCGTACTCTTAGTCCTGTCTGACAGACACGCCGTGCCCCTACCCACCACGCTATTCCTCCGTTAACCAGAGGCACAAAGTAAGATGCTCACAGCGAAGTCTCCACCCCCACTGCTCGCTACAGGTTATGACAACTCTCCCGGCAACCACCCCTACGTGGAAATTTTGAAGGCTTGTACCTCTTTAGGGACAAGAGCTTTTTTTAAAATAAAAAAATTCACAGCTTTTTAGGGAAGCATGCAACTTACTCTGTTACAGCAGTTCTCAAACTTTTTTTTAAATATTTATTTTTGGCCACGTTAGGTCTTAGTTGTGGCACGCGGGCTCTCTAGTTGTGGCGCGTGGGCTCAGTAGTTGCGGCGCGAGGGCTTAGTTGCCCCACGGCATGTAGGATCTTAGTCCCCAACCAGGGATCGAACCGGCGTCCCCTGCGTTGCAACACGGATTCTTAAGCACCGGATGGCACAAGAGCTTTTTTACTCTTAGATGGAACCCAAAGACTGCAATCCCAGCAAAGTTTGAACAAACTTACTTCTCAAAGGTGGGCCGTATGATGCCCCGCCCTGTCCTAGAGGAAATCCAACTCCAAGCTGGCTCGAAACGGCTGCCTGACCGTAGGAGACGTAACAACCGACGACAAATGTCTTCCGAGAATTACCTGCGTGTCTCCTCCCCCGGTTACTCCTCTTCTCCCCTCAGCTGCTGTAACCTGGCCTCTGCCCGCATCCTCACCTCGACCCTCGTCCTGGGTGACCTCTGGGCGTCACCTGACACAGCTGATGGCAGCTGTCTCCCCTTGACTCCCAGAGTGTTCTTTCTCTTCTCTCTTCGACTGCTCCTTCCTGGCTTCTTGGATGGTTAACTCTGTGTGTCAGCTTGGTCTGGCCACAGCACCCAATGACCGACGCACACGGCAACCTCGGTGTCGCTGTGAAGGTACTTTGCAGATGTGGTCAATGCTAAGAGCTTCCCCCCTAACGCGGATTGGGCCTCTTCCAAGGAGCCAGAGGCCCTGGGCGCAAGAATGAGGCGCTGGCCTCAAGCCCGACACACTCCTGTCAGGGTCTATCCCGGTGCCCACGTGAGGCCGGGCCCTCCTTGGAGGCTCAGTGCACATTTGCTCAACGTTGTCAAAACGGTGTCAAAACAGTCACCATCGGCCCCTCCTCACTCTCTCATAACAATAAGCCTCTGGAAGTTCCTCTCCACCTGGCAGGTCAGTGCTCAGCTGTGATATCACTCTTCCCTCCCCAGCAGCATAAGGATCCCGCCATTCCTGGACACCTGGGCAGGAAGCATCAACTACGGGGGTGCGCGTGGAGCCGGGGCTGGACCAGCAAGCCCTGGGCCTGCTCTGTCCACCACCTGGCCCCAAACCACCGGCTCATCTGCTCACACGTCACACTGCACTTGGGAATCTCACCTGAATAGAAGGCCTACTGTGAAAAGGGTTGAACAAACCAATAACGTCTTAAAATGTGTATTTCGCTCTCTCAAGTATTAAAGATATTTCAACTCGTTCACCATTAAGAATAAAAATACATATATAACTCACTTTGCAATAGCTCCTCCGATTTAAAAGGTATTAACATACTTACATAGAACCCAATTCAAGCAATCTGTTCCAGAAAAATAATTCCTTGAACCACATCAAGATGCAGTCACGTCTGCTTGACAAACACAACGAATGAGATGTTTTAACAACCCCCAGCCCACTGCCAAAGCAGGTCTAAAAATATTTATTTGCCAGCCCCGCTCTCCCTCCTGGACTTGGTGCCCACCACCTTCAGTACCACTCTGGGCTCCACCCGGAGCAGGGTTCTGCAGCCTCTGCCCTGCGCCCGCGCTCCCACCTATGCCAAGTGGCTTGCACCCCCACCTCATCTCTGCAGGCCGAGCCCTCAGACCAGCTCCCTGCCACCTTCTCCAAGCCCTCCTTGACCCCTCTCATTAAATTTCCATGACACCTCAATAAACGACATTTAGCTTGTGGTGGTTCCCGTGAGAATTATTTCGGTATTATTTTTAGCGTTTTTATAAGCTCTTGAAGACAAGATCCATCTCTCATACATACTTAAATCCTCTAAGTTAACAACAATAGTGTCTTGTATTTAGTAGAGACCCAGCTGCATTACAAAGCAACTCAAAATTGGCTTTGCCCTCGAGTAAAGCATGAAAGCTACTAAACGCTGACTAACCCCAGAGCGAACTAGTTGCTAACAGTGGTTCTCAATTTAGCTGCACATTAAAATCATCTGGGAAGCTTTTAAAATCCGGATGCCCAAAACAGTTACATCAGAATCTCTGGGGGTGGGACCCAGACATCAGTATATTTTAATGCTGCTGGGGTGACGCCCATGGACAGCCAGGGCCGAAAACGTCTTGTTTCAAGCAGCACCGGCTGCTTGCAATGACTTGGCTTCATGGGGAAATCAGGCCTCCCAGACTTGGCTCTCACACACGCGTCCCCTCCAGACCCAACCTCCATCAAACTTAGAGACTGAACAGAAAAAGGGGGCATGTGAATACCCTTCTGATCTACAGGCCAGACTGAAATAAAAATTAGATTATAACTCCTTTTGTCCAAAAAAACTGTTTTACGTTTTTGAAGATTCTAAATTTTCAAAGTCACATTTCATTCTCCACCGACTTCTTTCGCTTGTGCACCAGCCTGAGGAAGGTGTTAACTCAGGACCAAGAAGGTCTCGGGTGCTTCCTCTGCCCGCTTCTCCGTAAGCAACTCCACCTACAGTTCCCAAGACTGAGCCTGGGAAACATAAGAGGTCCAGGCCCGACTGGTCCAGACAGCGCCTTTGGGAGAAGGTGAGGCAACGGGGAGACCCCTTCCTCTGAGGCTGAGAAGCAGAGCCCTTCCCGTGGGGCCTGTGGCTTCCCCTCTGGCTGGTTCGGCCACCTCGGCCGCCCGTCTGAGCCTGTGGGCACTGCGCGGACAGTGCACCGAGGCAGGAGTCAGGAAACCAGCCTCCTGGAGGGGCACCTTGCCCGGGCACGGAATCCAGCAGGGCACAGCAGACGGGCTGCTTCCCGTGGGCAATCATGAGTTTCTTTGGGTACGAACCTGCTTCCTACTTCTTTAGTGGTTACTGAGTACTTTTTAAGCCCCACGGCACGTGTCTGGGACACTGACAAAAGGGGGCCCAGCAGGTAGGAAGAAACATCGGTAACAGAGGAGGGAATGACAAAGTAACGGTAAGACTGGAGAGGAAAGACGTGCTACCTAAAGACACGTGAACACAGCTCTCCAGAGCGAGACGCCCACGTGCTCTGCAGAAGCACTTGTATGTAGTATGTCTCTAATTACTTTCAAAATCCCACAAACTGTACATCTGTGCACTTCATGAACACAGATGTCACGGTGGAAGGTTCTTTCCACAGCAAGCTCACGGCTAAACTCTGGAGGGGGAGGAGGAAAGCGGGACCAAAAGTTCACAGCGAATCCGAAGAACAAGGCCGCCCGCCCGGGATGCTGCCCCCGGAGCCCGGAACACGCGGTGACGGCCTCTGGACACGAGGGGGCAGAGCAGTGGCCGGCGGGGGCCACAAGGCCCTGCGGTGAGAGGAGCCTTTCCCAACAGCAGCCCTGGCTGCAGTCAGCGAATGAGTGCGTGAGGCCTGAGCCGGAAAGTGTGAGAATCGCGCTTCCCACCTACATCCCCAACGCCTGTTTTCATATACAAAGTTCCTGGGAACACAGCCCCTCCTGGTCACTCACGTGTTCTCTGGCAGCAACACAGACCGAATGGCCCACAAAGCTGAAAATACTTACCATCTGGCCCTTTGCAGAAAGAGCTGGCCAACCCCTGGTCTAAAACCACCACGGGGAAAAGCATGACGACAGCCATTATTACCTAGCAGGCAAGCACGCAGGAAAGGGCATGTTTAGGCTTCGATGTTACACCTGCATTCACTCATCAAGCCCTTTGTTCTGGAAACAAGTCCCTTTCGTGGTGGCCGTGGCGGAGGTGCCAGCAGACAGTCCTCACCCTCCCCACGCCCAGGGCTGGCAGTGTGGCTGGGCCACGTGGCAGCGACGGGCCACAGGCGGGAGCCAGGTGCCTGCCAGCCGGCTCCCACGCAGGGGTGACCACCAGCGTGACACTCCAGGGGAGCCGCCTCACAGGGGACAGTCCGTGAACACACAAGTGAACGTGTGCTGCGAGCACCGAGACGCCAGGGTTAGCTTCTCACCTGCTGGGTGGCAGCGCAGACCGGGCCCCGCTGTGTCCCTCCTTCCCCACGGGGTACAGAGCCCAACAAAGGAGAAAAACACGGCCCACCCCCAGTCAGCCCCCCACCAAGCCTACTGAGATCCTAAACCACTCGCAAGCCTACCGTAACTCGGCCAAGGTCCCGCACAGAAGCACTAACACGGCCGGCGGAGCAGGGCCAGGCAACCAGGGCCAAGCAGAAAGCCCTCGAACGCCTCAGGGAAGAAATGACTTTTCCAGGGGGTGAAGCAGTCGAGACAGGGTTTCCCTCTTTGAGGAATCGTCTTCCTGCCACATTTTACATAATCTTCAGTGTGATGTGGTGGAAAAAGCACGAGTTTTCAAAGGTGTGGCAAGTGGACTCAAAATCCAACCCTGCCACTTAGCGAAGTGATCCTACCCGGAGCTTAACCCCTCTCAAAACTCAACTGTCTGTTGGACAGCTACATATAAAAGAATGAAATTATAACACTCTCTAATCCCATGTACAAAAACCAACTCAAAATGGATTAAAGACATAAATGTAAGACCAGAGGCCATAAAACTTCTAGAAGAAAACACAGGCAGAGCACTCTTTGACATAAATCATAGCAATATTTTTTGGATCCGTCTCCTAAAGCAAAGAAAATAAAAGCAAAAATAAACAAATGGGACCTAATTAAACTTAAAACGTTTGCACAGCAAAGGAAACCATCAATAAAACGAAAAGACAACCGATTGAATGGAAGAAAATATTTGCAAATGATACGACTGATAAGGGGTTAATATCCAAAATATATAAACAGCTCATACAACTCAACATGAGAAAAAACAAACGACCCAATCAAAAAATGGGCAGAGGATCTGAACAGACGTTTTTCCAAAGAAGACATACAGATGGCCAAAAGGCACGTGAAAAGTTTCTCAACACCGTTAATCATCAGAGAAATGCAAATTAAAACCACAATGAGCTGTCACCTCACACCTGTCAGAATGGCTATCATCAAAAATACCACAAAAACAAATGCTGGAGAGGGTGTGGAGAAAAGGGAACCCTTGTGCACTGTTGGTGGGAATGTGAATTGGTGCAGCCACTGTGGAGAACAGTATGGAGGTTTCTCGAAAAGCTAAAAATAGAGCTACCTAATGATCCAGCAATTCCACTTCTGGGTATTTATCCAAAAAAAATGAAAACACTTGGGGCTCCCCTGGTGGCGCAGTGGTTGGGAGTCTGCCTGCCGATGCAGGGGACACGGGTTCGTGCCCCGGTCCGGGAGGATCCCACATGCCGTGGAGCGGCTGGGCCCGTGAGCCGTGGCCGCTGGGCCTGCGCGTCCGGAGCCTGTGCTCCGCAACGGGAGAGGCCACAACAGTGAGAGGCCCGCGTACCGCAAAAAAAAAAAAAAAAATGAAAACACTTAACTCAAAAAGATATATGCACCCCTAAGTTCATAGCAGCATTACTTACAATTGCCAAGATACGGAAGCAACCTAAGCGACCATCAACAGATGAATGGATAAAGAAAATGTGGTGTATGTATGTATATATATATATATATATATATATACACACACACACATATACATACATACACACATACACAAGGGAATATTACTCAGCCATAAATAAGAATGAAATGTTGCCATTTGCAGCAACATGGATGGACTTGGAGGGTATTATGCTAAGTGAAACAAATCAGAGAAAGACAAATACTATATGAGCTCACTTATATGTGGAATCTTAAAAAGAAAACAAACCAGTGAACATAACAAAAACAAAGCAGACTCACAGACATACAGAACAAACTAATGGTTACCAGTGGGGAGAGGGAAGGGGCGAGGGGCAAGACAGGAGTAGGGGATTAAGAGGTACAAACTACTATGTATAAAATAAACAGGGTACAAGGATATACTGTACAAAAACAGGGAATATGGCCAATATTTTATAACAACTAGGAATGGAATATAGCCTTTAAAAATTGAAAATCACTAGGTTGTACACCTAAAACTTACATAATATTGTACATCAACTATACCTCAATAATTTTTTTTAGAAGTCCAAGACCAGTTTGCTCCAGTTGACCCAGGTCCCTCTAGTTTTGCCTCCTTTTCCCATCTCTGGGGCTCAGGGCCATCATCTATTAAACAAGGAGCCCAGGTTACAAGGCCATCTCTACTTCCTGGAAATGTACTGAAAGTGAACTAAACTGTCTGATGAGAAAAAATCTCACCCATGAACAATCTGTAACTGCTGGCAGAAGTTTCTTTTCCGTTAGGATGAAAAAAAGACTAAAGAGTGGGGCTTCCCTGGTGGCACAGTGGTTGGGAGTCCACCTGCCTATGCAGGGGACACAGGTTCCGTGCCCTGGTCTGGGAAGATCCCACATGCCGCAGAGCGGCTGGGCCCATGAGCCATGGCCGCTGGGCCTGCGCGTCCGGAGCCTGTGCTCTACAACGGGAGAGGCCACAACAGTGAGAGGCCCGCGTAACACACACACACACAAAAAAAACTAAAGAGTGCACACCTGTTCCTTGCTTTCATGGACAAGAAGACACAGCTGATGTTAAGTGAGATTTAAGAAGTAGGGAGAGCAAGGCATGTATTTTACTAAACTTACTAATACCCCCACCTGTCTCTAGTTTCCCTTTCTTGCACATTTTGTTGGAGGACAGAGCTGTTTAATTAAGCACATGTAACAATAAAAATAGAATTATAATTTGTTTTCACCCATAAAAAGTTGTCTACATAGGAAAATGTTTTCCAATAATAAGAATAACATTTGTTAACTCTAAAATTTCAATCTTAAAACACAAGAAGTAGAAGGTAAAAGTTATGCATCTTCTACCCCCAAAGATATGTTATTTTCTTTAAGAGTTTAGCATTCATTCAAAACCTTTTCAATATATATATGCAAACTATATTTTTAAATAAAATAATACTACGTGTGAACTTTACAGCTTGCTTTTTCACTTAACAATGTATACTACAGACATCTTTTCATTTCAATTTACACTGATTCACCTCATTCTTTTTAAAGACTGCGTAGTATCCCATTGTGTAGATGAAACAAAATTTATTAAGCCCTCACTCCTGAGCCTGATATGCTCCTCTTTAAACTCAAGTCCCTGTGCTGAGAAGGTAAGACAGGGCAGAGGCTGAGGGCTGAAAATTACATGAGTATTTTCTACCTGACTGCTTCATTTCAGGCTCTGACCTCTTCCTGGCAACAGCACATTTGGCACAAACCTAAATATGCATGAAGCAAGACCAGTGAATTCATGGAAACCATGAGGGGAAGGATACCCTTCATCTTTCCATCAATACATAAGGTTAAAACTGTCCAGTTTAAAATACAGCTGGCCAGGTAAGAATACAGCCATGAGGATACTTAAACACTTCTGGTGAGCTGAGTACTATTTCCAAACATTTAAGTCATCTCCACTCCAAGAAAAATATTTGGCCAGTATGCTGGCCTTTAACAAATCCTGTAAGACAGGAGTGAAACAGGAACATCTGCATACTGACGTTAAGAACCTATTATTCCAAGAACGCTGGGCCTTTAACTGTGCAATGAACCCGAGCACCTTACCCTTATAAGGTATAAGCTTATACCTTATACAGCGGACGACGGACATCGATGGGGCAGCTCTGAATGACTTCATCAACAACGTCCGAGATGGACTCCATAAAGTCTGGGTTGGCAAACTGAATTTCATATAAATATAAAAGAAACATTACACATTTCTCTCAATAACCTTTTTAAGAAGTAACTAACAAATACAAAATGTACTATACCGTTAAAACCATCACACTGGAATGATTACGTCAAATGTTCATATGTCAGAAGAACCCAAGTGACTGTGCATGGGGTGATGGTGACACGTGCCCTCAGGAGATGACATGTGTGGGGTCAGCAAGGGGAAAACATCAAAGAGTAGCAAAAACAGACCAGCTCTGCATTAGGACACACGGTGAATCCTGCTGTCAGAGTGTGAAACGCGTGTGCATGATGTATGTGACATGTAATGAAAACGCCACAAATACACAATAAGTATACCACTTATGAATATTAACATCATGATAAAACTAGCCATGATATAAGAAAAAAACACAGTCAATGAAAGATCACACTGTAAACCTGAGCTAGAAGCCTGGGGAGGGTTCGGGGGGGGTGGCTTTTAAATGAAACAGTCAATATGGTAGCAATCATGTCACTGAGTAAACAGTCTTGGATTCAATTCTGTAAGTTAAATAAGTTAAAGTATAAATAATTCAACTTAAAAAAACTTTAAATACACTTTAAAAATCAAGGAAAGCTTTAACGTACTCAAGGGGAAGAAGGTAACACCCAGTTGCTCACCAGCTGTTCACTGGACATTTTCGGTTTTATGTCTATTTTAAATCAGTAATATCAAAGGCATGATTATTAGATTATAGTAAGGCATACATTGTGTGCCATTTCCCTATACAAAATGGTCATACACATCTAAAAACAGGCAGCAGCTTGTAACCTACCTATCAAATGTAAACTGAATTAGGCAGAAAAATATACCAAAATACAAATAAAATCCACTTTATTTAAACCTTAAAATGTTGCCTCTTAATGACTGCTTCTGCAAAAGTAATAATAATTCTTTGTGACTATAGTTAAAATGATGATATCTGTAATTCCTAAAGCCCATCTAACTAATGGAAAGGTTAGTCCTCAGACAGAAGCTTTAACTAACTTGCAGCAGGGAACACAGCAGGACCAACTGTCTGGGGTTAAAAGCTGCAACTAGGATGGACCATCACCAAGGATGGAAAGGTTACATGTTACATGTTACCCTACTCCCATACAAAGGCAGATTGCATTCGGTCCCCGGGATTAACTAGTTTTCATATTACTATGGATTAATTTCATTTCCATTATCTTCTATTGCTCTTAAAGCTTCTCCCTAATCACTCATTATCTCTAACGGAGAACCAAGTCTAAAGAGGGGCATCAGTCAAGCAGGCAACCTGCACAGGGGCTGTAAGAGCTGCAGAGGGTGCAGCGTGTATCCCAGCGTCCTCACGACAGGCGGCCTGAGAGCTGCTCAGGAAACCCCACTGGGGACTCTCCGTACACACATGAGGTGGCAGTATCGCTCCACATGTGCCATACCTCACACTCAAAAAGCTAACATCTTACCTCCGGGTGAAAGAAAATCTCAGGGCCCAGGAACCTTTCGTAGCCAACATCTATAATGAACTTCTTCTGGTTGACTGCATTGATCCCCGTGTACTGTTTGATCCACTTCTGAGGATCCACATCATACTTGGCAAATTCCTTGACGATATCAGGGCAAATGTAACAGTATTTCTCCTGCAGACACACACAAAGAGATGTCTCCAGAGTCTGCCCTCTGACAAGTACCCAGCATCAAACACCCTGAAATGAGTCCCACACACACACAACTCCAGTATGGACGTGTGGCCAAGCCTCACAGACTTTTCATGACTATGCTCTGGACTTGTAAATCTGCTTCCTTTGCAGCTCGGCTATGAACCTCAGCCTTACCCTATCAAATTTTGCTGCATATCATCTGAAGTGATGTCTAAAGGTATCCCTCTCCGCTTTCCTTATTCCTCCTGGGCTCCTACACAGCGCCTGGCCGGGCACACACCGCCATCCACCCTGCACCAGTAGACCGCATTCCCCACGATGAATGCGGTGGATCTCACCCCCATGCCTACCACGGCCCACCGGCGGGTCGTGAACCTGCTGTGCAGCCCGACACAGCACGGTCATCAGCTCCACGACAGTATTCACTGACTGCCTAGGCACACGGGATGCGCAAGTGAACAAAACACACACAGACCCCTGCCCACTGGAGCATATGCTCTGGCTAAGTCAAGAGAGTAAAGTGACAGCCGTGATACGTAAGTGACACAGCACGCTAGAAGGCGGCAGGTACCACGGACAAAAGAAAAGGTCCACTTAGGCAGGATGGAGCTGCCGTACGCCCATACACGGGAAGCCACTCGTGGTTTCCACCCCAGCACCGGACCAGCCTGACAGGTGGAAAGTGTCTCCTCAGCATCTGGTGACGCTCGACTGGGGATCTCTGGGTCGATCACCTGTCCTGAGAGCTAACCTCAGCAAAGCAGCAGGTGGCACTTGGGTGGCAGATTCTGGAAGCAAGCTGCCTGTGGGCAAGGTGGGCTTTGCCCAACACCAGGCACACAGCTGGAGCTCACTACACATTTTAGAAGGACCTCTGAAGGTCTTTTCATGATATTAAGTTTAAAGTTTCTGAGAATCCCTGAAACAGATCCTAATACCATCCTTGATATACTTTGTCGAATTATAAGCTACACAACCCTGCTCACTGACAACAGAGCAAGTCAGTCCACATGACTTCAAATCTACAGACTGGAGACAGAAACATTACACTGCCTCAAGAGGCCTGGTCAACTTCTTAGGGCACCTCAGCTGGCTCAACTGATGGCATGAAACGCCTCCTTGAAGCTGGACGGAGAGCAGCCCCGTCAGCCCGAAGTTCTGGACTCCCGCTGCAAGGACAGTGTGTGCCAGAGCCCACCAGCCTCAGGCCCACCTGTGACCCTGGGAGTGACAGGATGCAGGGGCTCTAACCACCCTTTCCAGGATCTCCTCCATCACAGAGAGAAGTGAGGCGAGAACGAACAGCAGGGTCGGGGCAGCTCACCTGCGAGAACACAGGAGTCTCTCGCACGCCCGACCTTCACAGCTGAGCGACACACTGTCAGGGCCGGACTGGGCCAGCTCCGGGATCAGGGCCAGAACCGGACCCCAGAGAGCCAGCAAGTGAAGGAAATGCCTCCCGATCATCACACTCAGGGCTCTGCTCACCCCACGTCCACCCCGAGGGTCGGGTCCCATTTGTGAAAGAGGGCGTGGTGAGGGAACCTGGATCAGAGATCCAAATCTCTTTCCTTGAAAAAAGGCAAGGAGAGGAAGAGGGCAAGTTGGGGAAATATTTTATTCTAAAAAGAAAGTCTTATGTTGCTTCTATAACCTTCCCACCAGAAGGAAAGGACGGGCCCTGATGCCTTGGCTGGGCATTCGAGGTGCTCCCGTCCGGGGCACACGGGGCAGCAGGCCCCTCCTCACAGGAGCCCTGACCACTGCCAGTGCGCCTGGGCTCAAAACACCTGTGTTCACCAGGAGTGGCGGGTGAAACGCGGGAGTCCCGCCCCCGCCCCATGCTTCCTTTCCTTTTAGCCAGGCCGGTCCAGGGTGCTTAGTGCGAGGAAGCCAGGGAGCAGCAACGGGGGGTGCGGGAGAACAGGCTAGACTCCCCTGCGGCTCAGAAGCTAAGTGTATGCTCAAGGCCATGTGTCGTCCCCACATTTAAATTCTTCTCCAGAAGCAAACAAAACCCTTGCTCCTCATCTATATGAAGATCACGCTTGTATTACTAAGAATCTCTTGCATTTTGGTTTTAAAAAAACACAATAATTTCTCCTAATTTTGCAACCTGAAAAGAAAGCTCCTTTCAACAGGGTCTGTCAACTGCTACATACAGAGTCGTACAAAGACCAGACTGATGGATCGGGTCAAGCAGCCATTTTAAAAAGGAACAATGAGCCATTTTTCTTCTGCTCTTACGGATTTAATTTTAAAACCTCCTGTAACTTTTCCGGCATGGTAATTACAGTCTGGAAACTACATGTGGATTCTGCTCTACGATCCCACCCTAGAACAGCATTACTCTGAATGGTAATTCACAGGGCACAGAACCACAGACTACAGGTACTGGGAGTTAGTGTGAATACTGGCTGACCTCACAGGATTCCTAACGGTCGCTGCTGCTGCTGCCTGTTCCTTATTCTAGAAATGAACTTGAAGGGAGACGCGGGAGACACGTCCAGCTAACTGAAGGTTCTACCTGCTCAGGCGCCAATGAAACGATGCTGTACTGTGTAGGGCGCTCAATCCCAGCGACCGGGCTGTTCTCATGTGCAGCTGGAAGCTCCACAAGCGTAAACAGATCGAGACCCACATTCGTGGGGAGTGGGGAGGAAGGAAGGTGAGGGCGGGGGGTCTCGGCAGCAAGGGAAGCACCCAAGCACCTCTCTCACCCGCAAGCCAGCCCCGTTTGCTCCTGCTCTTACCTTGATGGCTTTGGCAGTCTCCAGCGACTGCTCCGGAGGAATCCCCACCTCCCGCTCCCTCAGCAGCTGTTGCATGAAATACGTAATATCTCTCCCTGCGATAGGGATGTGTTTGATGCAGCTCCCAATGACATACCCTTCTGCCTAGGAAGAAGAGGAGACAGACGGTGTGTGAGCGACTCCAGGAGAGAAGGGCTCCCTGGGCGCTAAGTCAGTCTCCCGCCCCGCCCGCGTCACTGCATTTACTGAGTCCCCACTCTGTGCACAGCTCAGGCCTGGAGGTCTTTTCAAACAACCGCAGGCACAATTCCGTTAGTAGAACCGGAGATGCCCTAAGCCACCAAAATGACGTCTTCGTCAGGAATGTGAAGAGAAAAACCACATGAAATGGTTCATTTCCAAAAAGTACTGCCGTTTGTCAGAACAATGGATCATCATTTTTTTCTTCCTCTAACAGAAAAGAAGAAGTTTATCTATAAAATCATTAAAACGACTATAAATCGACCTGTATTTAAAAGTCAACAATTTGGTTAGCAGGCAGGACACGGCTTCTAACAACCTGGACTCAATCCGGTTCCACGTCTGTGGGCTGAGTGACCGTGGACACATCTGGCAACATGTTTCATCCTCAGTTCCTTCATCCATAATATGGGGCAAACGGGGTTTATAATACAGAATTCATGAAACAGAGTAAGTCCAGCTCACAGCCCTGTTTGGGACCAGTAGTTAGGTACTCAATAAATGGTCCCGTTTACTATACAAAGAGCGGCACTTGTTAGGAGTGATTCTGGCCAGTTCACCCAAATGCTCTGCCGTGTGAGACCACGCTGGGAGGAGCTGCGATCCTCTTGCTGGGCCGCCCCCTGCCAGCGCCAGGAAGGGAGCTACAGCTCTTTGCCCACGGCCCGCAGCTTGGCCCGAGGGCCCACACCTTTTAAAAGGAGCTATACACACACACACACACACCCCATATGTGCAGAAAATATGCCTGAAATATACATAAATAACTAGTAACAGGGCTCTCTGAGCAGGGGGCCTGGAGGAGGAAGATGAGAAGGAAGAGGAGGTCTGACTGTCCACCGTGTGTCCCGTTGCAGGCAGCTTCGATTCATCTTCAAAAAAGCAAACTTCAGGGGCTTCCCTGGTGGCGCAGTGGTTGAGAGTCCGCCTGCCGATGCAGGAGACACGGGTTCGTGCCCCGGTCCAGGAAGATCCCACATGCCGCGGAGCGGCTGGGCCCGTGAGCCATGGCCGCTGAGCCTGCGCGTCCGGAGCCTGTGCTCCGCAACGGGAGAGGCCACAACAGTGAGAGCCCCGCGTACCGCAAAAAAAAAAAAAAGCAAACTTCAAATAATTCATTTAAATAGTCCACTGGACTGAAAGAAAAATATAGACATTGTCTCTTGAACCTGAATTAGGAATCACTTCTCTAATATTTTGAAAATTAAAACTAAAAAGTGACACTGCAGAGCATTCTGCAAGTCAAAAGGAACAATCTCCCCTTCTTGGCTCTTAAATAAATTTTGAAAAATAAGAAGCGATTTCTCTAAAGCATGAGCTGGGTAAAGCCGTCCACATCTTGTCACAGAACACAGGGCTCATCCTTCAGAGCGGTCGTGCACCACACCTACTGATACCCAAGCTGACAGCTCAGAACGTAAGCCAGGAAGGCCCTCCTGGTGATGTACCCCTGGTGATCAAGCAGAGCCCTGGAGACCCCGAATGACTGCTGACATCCTGACTGCAGAAATTTCCCAGCATGAATCCCAACTTGCCAGCACCGAAGACACTGGTTTTCTTCTTCTTTCTCACATACCTGAGTTTAAAGACTCTTGTTACCTTTGCTAAGTACAGTTACGGTTTCTAAAGTGGTATTTTAATTACAGAAGGGTTTTTTCCTTTAATCTCTCCCCTTACCTCCAGTCGGGGGAGGCCTACAGAAAGTGAAGCACTGAACACTCTGCTTACCACTGGGATAGCATGGGTGACCCCATCCCCACTGTCGATGACGATCCCCGTTAACGTACGTTCGCCCACTTGTCGCGAGGTCCAGGACGCTGCTAAGGCCAGCACTGCCTGCACCAAAGACACGGAGACCATCAGCATTCGGGGAAACTCTTCCCAAGGACTGCACCTGATTGTTCTCAGGTTCAATCAATAAGACCTTTCTTATGAGTAACTCTTTCCCTTCCCTATCCTCCATCTTCCCCCCAGAATTCAAATTCCAAATTGAACAACTAACACGCAAATTTTGTATACTTCATCTGGAGGGGTCAAGTTTTCAATAAAATAAATCAAAGTTTTGCAAAGAAAAGCCGGAGAGAATCACCAGAGGCAATAGCCTGTGCTATCTCCCAAATTAATTTTCTATGCAACTCCTTCTCCTTTTTCTTAGAAGGGACTGGAATATGCAGAAGACATTTTAGGAGATACTTTTTTAAAATTTATTCCCCAAGATCCCAGTCAATTCCCTTATACAGGGTGGCAGATAAATAACGACATCCAAAACCAACAAAAATCCCCACACTAAGAACAAGTAGCTTCAAAGGAAGTCCTACAAGCTCATGGAACCACAGGAGCCCAAACCCCAAAGGCAGAACCCTCTAGAAACATATGCTTTGTTTTTTAGCAGATATTATAGTATCTTTCCTTTTTTATGATCAGAAGTGAAAGAAGCCAAAAAAGAACCATCATATCAATCTTGTCATCCAGAGAAGAATACGTTAGATTCTAAAGCATGTAAAAAGACAAAAGCTGGACAAGCTCTATACCAGCAGTACAAACATGAAGATATAAATCACAGAACATGGTCTGTACAGTGTTTGAGTTCAAACCTGAATGGGGTGGGTGTGGTGTCTGTGTACGGTGTGGAAAAGGAAGAACGCACAGCACAATCTTACAACAGAGGCCTTGAGAATCACCATTTCTTCCACTGTTAGACAGCTAAGGTCATTTGGGAATCATAAAAATCACTTTGTTTTTACCTGAACTGCAATGTAGAGTCCTGGTACATTAAACGATTCAAACATAATTTCTGCAAGATATTCTCTGTTTTCTGGTGTGTTCAGTGGAGGTTCTGTCTGTAAGAAAACATTCACTGTATTTAGTGTTCACCCAAATTTCATGTAACTATATCAGAATCTTAAAAAAGTTAACCTAAAAGCATGTTATAATTAGGATGCTGTACAACTTCCTGATTTGACAGGTAGCGCACACCCAGAGCGTACTCTAAAGAAATTTGTACTTAAAGAAATTGTCTTAAAGAACTTTGGCTGCGGGGCTTAAAAGCTTTGACACAGGGCTTCCCTGGTGGCGCAGTGGTTGAGAATTCACCTGCCAATGCAGGGGACATGGGATCGTGCCCCGGTCCGGGAAGATCCCACGTGCCGCGGAGCGGCTGGGCCCGTGAGCCATGGCCACTGAGCCTGCGCGTCTGGAGCCTGTGCTCCGCAACGGGAGAGGCCACAACAGTGAGAGGCCCACGTACCGCAGAAAAAAAAAGCTTTGACACAGCAGAGTAAAGCCTTCTCTGAACACTTCTGCTCTTATTAACCACCCCAAAACAGGAACAAGTTAGAGAAAAGGGAACTCTACCTTCAATAACATAACAGCCAAACACCCTGAAACTGAAGAGCCCGGCAGCAAGTTGCCAAGGGTAGTAATAACCCCACCAAGATGAGTGAGGATGCCAAGAGGGAACACCGGTGACTTCAGACCCCAGGCAAGCTACACAGGTCTCCAGAGGGAGGAAAAGCAGTGAGCCTTGCTTGGAAAAAGACCAGTTTGAGCAGAACAGCTGAGAAGCCTCCCTCCACAAGCCCCACCTGCCATCAGAGCACAGGCCGCAAGGTTAGACGAAGCATCTTTGCCATCAGCTGCGAGGCAGAAAAAGCTGGGCAGAAGCAGCTTCACCCAGACACTGCCCCCCGCCCGGCCTCAACTCACACACACAGCCTGTCCAGGAAGAATTCCCCTCATTCAAAGATGAGGAAAGAACACAAAGAAACCAGCCAAAGACCATATAAAGACACTGAAAGAAAAAGAGAGGGAAGAGGGGAAAGTAACAGGAAAAACAAATGGCAGGCAAAAAAACGTGTACCCAGAAAAATGTAAAAATACAGCAGATGAAAATCATGATAAAGACATTTCAAAAAATTCAAATATCTATTTTAAAATAATAACCATTATCAAATAGGAGGAAATTAACAGGATTACAGAAAGATAAAAAGAATAAATAAACCTGCTTTTTTGTCATTCAGCAATAGGTTGTGAACATTTTTCCATGTCAATAAATATGGTTATACATCACATATTTAAGCTGCAAAACAAAGAAAGAAAAAAAGAATAAATAAAAATTCTCTGGACCTTTTGGCAAAAACTCCCACATTACCCTTTGTTATAGACTGAGCTGTGTCTCCCAAAATACCTAAGTTGAAGCCCAACCCCCAGTGTGACCGCATCTGGGGACGAAGCCTCTGGGGAGGTAATCAAGGTTAAATGAGGTCATGGGGGAAGCCCTAATTCGAGAGGACCAATGTCTTTCTTTGTCAGAAAAGGAAGAGACACCAGAGAGCTCTCTCTCGCACACGCACAGAGGAAAGACCACATGAGGACACAGCGGGAAGGCGGCCATCTGCACACCAGGAAGGAGGGTCTCACCAGAAACCAACCCTGACAGCACGCTGATCTCAGACCTAAAGCCTCCAGAACTGTGAGAAAACAAATGTCGGCTGTGTAAGCCACTCAGCCTGTGGGATTTTGTTATGCTTAGTTTGAGCACCTAAAACACCCTGAAAGCAGGAAAAGTACAGCCAGCCTTGGCCATCAACAGATACATTTGTAGCACTGGGACACATGGGGCCACACTTACAGAGTCTTCAGGGCAGGAAGGTGTGACCCAAGAATTCTACATCTGGCCACACTGCCAATCAAGTATGTTGCAAAAACAAAGGACCTTTAAACATATAAGAACGTGGGAGAATTTGGTTCCTATGAAGCCTTCATGAATTAACTATTAGAAGAATGCAGAAAGTATGGCCAAAGACTCACAGTGAGCAATTAATCCATTTAAGATGTAGGAATAAAGATTTTTCTTTCCAGGGAATAACAGCTATAGAACAGAATGCAAACATTATAAATTACAACAGCAGAACCAGCATCAAGTTGGGAGGTACAGATGGAAGGAGAGGTATAGATGGAAGGAGAGAATATAGACATTGATATCCTCGTACCATGGAATCAAAAGATAATTGTCTTATTATAGAGTATCAGAGACATCAGTAAACCTAAAGTTGTAAATAGCAGAATAAGTTTAGTAACATGATCAATCAAAAGCAGGTGACAGAGGAAGAAAGAAAAGGTAAGAAAATGTGGAAATGTACCAACTTGATCACTAAGCACAGTAGGAAGTAATCACACCTAAACAAACACAGGTAAATATATTATACAGAAGGATAGTTACATTAAAATAGTTTTAATGAATTATTATGAATTATTTTTATAAATAATAAGTCTTAAAATACTAATACATAAATAAAACACATTAAAACCAGAAAGCAAAGCATATAGTAGAACAGCTGAACTAAGGCCACACACACCTGTCGCACAGTGGCAGGCCACACCAGCCCGGTTAAAAGGAGAGCTTGTCCCACCTTCAATTTTACTAAGTTTAGAAAGTGATTTCCTGTCTCAGTGTGTAATGAGCACTGACCTCACAGGAGTCTAAATAAAGTGCTCATGGCAGCACACAGCATGTGGTGAGTTACTGTTACTAAAATCATCAGCAAGTACCAGTGAGAAACTCACTAAAGACTAAAGTCTCTTAGCTAAGACCATGAAACAAAATCAAATTACATTCTCTAGGCAAGAAAAAACAAGGTGCCTCAGAGAGGTCCAAAGTCAGCATTGCTTCCAAGATCAGAAAAAACCTTGGGACTTCCCTGGTTGTCCAGTGATTAGGACTCCATGCTCCCAACGCAGGCGGCCCGGGTTCGATCCCTAGTCAGAGAACTAGATCTCACGTGCGTGCCGCAATTAAGGAGCCCGCAAGCTGCAACTAAGGAGCCCACATGCCGCAACCAAGACCCGGCACAGCCAAATAAATAAATAAAATATTAAAAAAGAAAAACCTAAATGCCCACTCACTAGGAACTGATTAAACAAATTATGCCACATCCATAAAACGCTACACTTTGCAGCAATTAAAAAGGATGAGCTTTTTGCGTGCTGGTATGAAACAATCTCTATGATAAACAGTTAAGTGAAAAGAGAAAGGCATCTCCACACTTTACACATCCTTAAATGTTCTTCTGTATCAACAACTTTTTTATAAAAAATCAAGGTGTATGGGGGCGAGGAATAGGGAGCTGTTCAATGGGCAGAGCTTCAGTTCTGCAGGATGCGAAGGTTCTAGAGACCTGTCACACAACAATGCGAATACAGGTAACACTCTGAACTACACACTTAAAAAAGGTTAAGGGGGGCTTCCCTGGTGGCGCAGTGATTGAGAGTCCGCCTGCCGATGCAGGGGACACGGGTTCGTGCCCTGGTCTGGGAGGATCCCACATGCCGCGGAGCGGCGGGGCCCGTGAGCCATGGCCGCTGAGCCTGCGCGTCCGGAGCCTGTGCTCCGCAACGGGAGAGGCCACAACAGTGAGAGGCCCGCGTACCGCAAAAAAAAAAAAAAAAAAAAAAAAGGTTAAGGGAGTAAATTTCATATGTTTTTAATCACAATTTTTAAAGGTTTTACAATAAAAACCAAGGTTACCACCACATGTGTATTTCATTACCATTTTATAAAACAAGATTATGGATTATGTATAATCCATATGCCTGCACACAATTATCTCTGGTTAAGAACCGGTAAAGGTGTTTTCCTCCAGGAAGGGGATCTGGGGGGCAGCACAGAGCTGGGAAGGAGACACACGTGCACTGGAAATCCTTCTGCACCTTTTGAATTCTGTGCTGTGCATGTCATCGCTTCAAACAAATAAGCAAGTCTGGCTGTCAGCTCGCTGGGGCCTTTAGCTTAGACTCTTGTATAGCAATGATGGAAAGCTCAAACGCAGCGCCCCAAGTAAGTTTTAATTACTGTGATTAGAATCAATATATAATATTCCCCGGATGGGAGAGAGAAAGCAATCTTAAGACATATGTGAGAAATAATAAAGTCATCAAAAGCAGATTGTTAATAAGGGATCTGAAAGTCACCCATCAACAACATAACTTATTTTAACATTCCTACCTCAGGGGGTTGAGATTAAATTTGTTAATACCTTAAAGCGCCCAGCACATAGCTGGCACTGTGTTATGATTACTATTTTAGATTTCTTGCATTTAAAGCACATGAATAACAGCTGCACCTTCCAACAGTACTGGCTACAATGTATCTCCTTAAAGCACCTCCTGTCCATCTGAAAAACAGGCCTAATAACTACCCCCTCCCAGGGTTGTTGGTGGGATTAAATAAATGAGTGAATACATGTAAATACTTGGTGAGGGGAGGGGCAGGGCACATAGCAAGCGCTGAATAAATGTCAGCTATGCCATCAATAATGTAATTAACACCAGAAGAAATTATATATATTAGCTACAGAGATCTATAAAATCTTTTCTCACCATGAAGAGAAATGCAAGCACCTTAATAAGTTAACTTTAGAAACAAAGCATTTAAACTGAGCAGAGGGGAAAAAAGGATCAAGAGAAAAAGACTAAAAAGGCATGAAAAGTGTGAGCACAGTCGAGGAACATTTCTTCCCCGCTGGCTAAGAGCTGCCTATTTGGTTTGAAGCAAAAAGTGAGCCTACAGGAGACATTCCCAGCAAGAAGTAGATTGACCCTGACTCCTGGATTCTTCCGGGTTTAAGTCCAGTGTCAAATGAAGTTCCAAATATATCCCAAATGGATGAAAATTATGTATAAACATCAAAGGAAAACAGGTTTACTACATAAAAACTTACAGATTCAAAAACATAATCTACAAAGGGAAAAAAAAATCAATTGAGAAAAAAAGTATCTGCTCCTGACAAAAGCTTCCTGTCTATTATAAGGAAGAGTTCACAGTATAAACAAAGTGTGATACATATAAAACAGAATATTATTCAGCCCTGAAAAGAAGGAAATTCTGACACATGCTACAATGTGGCTGAACCCTGAAGACATTATACTAAGTGAAATACGCCAGTCACAAAAGGAAAAATACTGTAGGATTCCACTTATATGAGGATCTAGAATAGTTACAGTCATAGACACAGAAAGTAGGATGGGGGGGGCGGTGCCAGGGGCTGGAGGAAGCAGGAAGAGGGAGCTATTCTTCAATGGGGTCAGAGTTTCAGTTTGGAAGACGAGAAAGTTCTGGAGACGGATGGTGGTAACGGGTGCACAGCAATGTGAATGTACTCAATTCATCAAACTGTACGTTCAAAAATGGTTAAAATGGTAAATTTTATGTACATTTTATCACAAAAGAAACTTTTAGGTAAAAAAAAAGATCATAGAAATCACAGCAATAGGAAAAGCAATAAAACACTGATATGTACAAAACACAGGACATGAATAGGCAATTCACAAAAGAGAAAATACAGCTAATAAACCCATGAAAAAATGTTTAAGGTCAGTTATTAAAAATGCAAGTTGAGGGCTTCCCTGGTGGCGCAGTGGTTGAGAGTCCGCCTGCCAATGCAGGGGACACGGGTTCGTGACCCGGTCCGGGAAGATCCCACATGCCGCGGAGCGGCTGGGCCCGTGAGCCATGGCCGCTGAGCCTGCGCGTCCGGAGTCTGTGCTCCGCAACGGGAGAGGCCACAACAGTGAGAGGTCCGTGTACCGCAAAAAAAAAAAAAAAAAAATGCAAGTTGACAACAAATAATCAAAAATATTAATCAATACTGACAAGAGTTCTAACAATGTGGCCTCTAGTACACTGCAGATTTCAGCGTGAAATGGTATGCTAAAGATTCAAAATTATTAATACTTCTGTACCCCCAAATTATATATAATTTTTATACTTTTAATATAAAAAATGCTAATATAGAAACCACTGTGCAAAGATTACTTCATATTACTTCTTAGAAAACCAAGAAATTGGAAACAAAAGTAAACATCTAAAAATAGTGAAACTGCTAAACAGGAAATATTCACTGGATAGAGGATTGTATAGCCATTAAAATGAGGATTATGAAAAGAGTGTAAGAAAATGGGGGAAGAGGGACAGAGGACACAATATTGAATGCAAAGTCATACAAAAACATGGGTGAAAAGATTATATGAAGATATACTAAACGTTAATATTTATGTTAATGGGACGTAAAAAGTCCCACAGATATCTTTCAAATTTTCTAAATCACACTTACAGTTCTATAATAAAAAAAATCTTTACAAGAGTTGTGAAACCCTGGGTTACAGCCTGTGTGTAAAGACCACAGAAACTCCCAATACAACTTCCTGATCTATTTATCCAGACGGAGAAACTCACAGAGGCAAGACGGCAACACAGAGCAGAAGCAGCTGCATCTCGACATGGCTTTCCTGGCCTTCTGGCTGCCGATGGGGATGACACTCGCCACATCCAGCCAGAGTTGTGAAGACAGCTGAATGAATTCTCGTCTTGCCACTGTCTTCATACCTGTAGTCACATCATTATGGAAGGCACTGCAACTTGCCTACCCTGTACCCATTCTCCCTTCTGCCTTAATGACAGACCACTGATCAATCACAGGCCCAGAGGAAAAGCATTTCCCAGACTTCCTCATGGACAGGGGTGGCTAAGTGAGTAAGTTCTGGCCAATAAGAAGCAAAAGCTGATGGATGTGGCTTCTAGGAAAGCTCCTTACAGGGGTGAAGGCAGACTCAAGCAGTAGACTCGCTTCTGCTTGCTCTTAATGCCTTCTTTCCTGGAATGCAGAGGTGATGATGGAGCTGCAGGAGCCAGCGTGGGGTCACCAGGTAACCGTGGAATGAAAGCCATACGCTAGAGATACTAGAGCACAGAGACCGCTAATGACAGACACCAGGATGCTGCCCTGCCAGCACTGCCCTCCCTACTACACATGTATGTAAGGAAAATAAAACCCTTAACTTGCTAAAACCAATATTTAATTACTTGCTGCCAAACGATTCACCATCTGTGAAGAATTTACATTAAAACCTACATACTTCTATTTAAGGGAATGTTTACAGTGTAATTAGGCTCTCCTGGCTCCTGAATCAAATTCAGCATTATTAAAGGCATATTCTTATGGGTTCTGAGAATCATAATCATAAACCCATTTTTTCCTCAATCCTCCATTTCTTTTATGTTTACCACCAGTAACTGTTCCTTTAGGAGACCAATTTAAATGAAACTTTCCCCAAACCATTATTTACAACAAGATCTAAATAGGAGATATCAAGTTTTTCTTATTTTTTTTTAATACTGAAGCATATGATTAAAACATCACATGAATGCAAGTTACACAAACAAATTTATTCATAATAATGGTGAAACATCATCTGGTATGAATTCAAAAATAAAATTAATCCGTTCCATAAAACCAATCCATATTTCTGGATAAAGATAGCAAACTGAACACATGTACCTAATACTGTTCCACCCCCAAGCCTCTCTATAACTGCAGTAAAGAAACCTTTTTAAAAATATAAATCCTGAAGGGAGGGAGACCAGGAGAGGAGATAAGGTACTGTAAGGTGGAAAGCACATGGGCCAGGGGTGACGGACTTAGCATACCCAGGGCTGTCAACCTTCGCACTGGCTGGTGGCTTCCATACTGGACACAGCGGGTCTACTTCATTCTCAAGAGCCAAGAAGGCAACTATCACGGCGAGTCAGGACTTACCACATGTCATGGACCACATGTCATGGTCAGCTTGACTAGGCTAAGGGACACCCGGAGAGCTGGTACAACATCATTTCTGGGTGTGTCTGTGAGGGTGTCGCTGGAAGAGATTAGCATTCAGCGGACTGAGAACAGAGACACGCCTTCACCAATATGGGCGGGTGTCACCTGAGCCACTGAGGACCCGAATGGAACAGAAGACGAAGGAAGGGCGGCTCTCCTCTCTCTAAGCTGGGATGTCCGTCTTTGCAGCTCCTGGCTCTCAGGCATTCTTGATCAGCACGTGCTGCTTGCTCTTCCTCCTTGATTCATATTCAGGCTGCCAATCTCTTCTAAAGGTGTAACTCGATTTCCACTCAAGAGCACTGCAATTCTTTAAAATATATGCTTCTGTTTTGAACTCTGGGCACTTCAGTGTTGGAGAAAAGAGTAGGATTCCCATTTGCTATCTGCTCAATCCACATGACCGATACAGCCAAGTCTCCGAAACGTCTTGAAAAACATGAGCCGTAATGAGCTCATTCTCACCTATATGCTCAGGCATCTGTTCACCGCAGCCAGAAAGAACAATTTGGGGGGCTACTGAGGGACCTTTAATTTAACCCCTTTAGACTCTCTTATACCAAAAAGCATTATCTGATACAGCAGTTCAGTAAATGTCTTCAACTGACTTCTAGCCTCGGCCATAAATCTCTATACCTGCTTTACTCCCCTTGAACTATTCCATTAACTGACGACTAAGGGCATAAACCTGAAAGCAATGTACCATTCTCATTACTTCCTCAATCACATCATGCAATGAACTGACCTTGCAAAATTCAAAGCACAATACACAGAACACAATATCTTCTGTGTTTAATTTAATAAACTTGATTATTTCTGAATATTCATTACAGGTACTCATTTTTGGCAAATGGACTTTTCCATATTCACACCAAACTCCTCCAACTCCTTCCGAGAAAGTGGTTTTATCTTACTAGCCTATAATGCCAGCGAAAGCAGAAAATAATTTCCTGTAGGAAACAATTCCTGTGGGCTGTGTCCTGGTGGTGTGTGTCTGCTCCACAGGCTAGGACTAAGCGTCCCTCTGAGTGAAGCGAGAGGGCACCACCTGGCATGGGAAGCTGAGGTGGACAGAAGGAAGCTGCTGGGCGGCATGCACTCCTGCAGTCCTGTCCAACAGGTTGGTACACAATGCGCGAGAGATGGAAAGACGCCAAATGGGACAGGTAGGAATCTGTGATCTGCTGAGGCTTTAAAGACAAAGCCACTCAGACACACCGTCAGTTTCCTGGTTCCATTTATTTTACATAAACCACTGCAGACGCACAGGAGAGAACACACATGGTGGCCTGTAAAACACAGTATTCACACTTGGCAATTCCTAGTTACGGCGATATAGCCAGAGAAAAAGATCAGGGCACTTTCAAGAACTTGTTGTAATAGATTTTAAATATACAGATTCCACTAACTACCATAATAGCCTTGTAGTTAACATATTTTAAGCCAGATAATTCTAAAGAACACTCCATATTTAACATTAGAAAGAACTATATAATTGGGGATCAGGGACCTTTTGACAATATACTTGCATGGAAAAAATCCAAAGCTAAATTATGGAGGTTGTAATGTGCAGCTTATGCTATGTGCAATTGCTCTCCACAAAGCAAGTGTTCTGTACATGTAATTAATTTTAACTTAAAAAGAACATTTCATGGAAGGAACCGTGAAGTTGAGTCGAACAATCAGAACAGATTCCATAACCAAGAGATATTTCTTTTCATTTCTCTGTAATGCTTTGTTTTGTTTGAACAAGATCAATTAAGTACCACAATATCAGGGCCCATAACTCAGCTCAATTTTATTTTAGAGTGCGATTTAAACGCTGGCAAAATATCATCTTGACTCGGTTTCCTCTGCTATAAAAGAAGCAAAAATCAGAGTCATCCGGTTACTTCTCGAGGACATCCAAGTGCACAGTTGGTTTCCTACCCAAATCCATTCCTCCCTCCACCTTCCTTGCTGTTAGAGGCCTGTTTAGGTACCTACCCTCTTGGGGCCAGGTGGTCAGACATCGTCCCCTCACCAGCCCAAGGGAGAGAATCTTGATCAATCTAAACCTGTCAAGGGAATTCCATTCCCCTTGCAAGGCACCAGGCTAGGCATGGACGGATGGGGTAAATCTGCTGGGAAGGTTTCTAGGAAAGGGATTCCTAATTCCTAAAAAGTGCTTCTACCTCTGACAGCAAATACACCAAGAGGTGGTAAAGGAACTTGGGCAGCCATCCTGGGGCTTGAGGGGAACCAACACAAGAGGCCAAACTACTGAACTAGGCTGGTCCTTGCCTCCGTCCCTGAGCTGCTGAAATAACGAGCCCTGGAGCGGCCTGACTCTGGCCTTTCTGTTTCATGAGATAATAAGTCCCTTTTGGCTTTCAAGCATTTTTGTTGAGCTTTCTGTTATTTGCCCAAAAAGCACCCCCATTCATACAAACAGCTTTAGCAGGCATTAGAAACTCCTCAGGGAAGAACCCCTTGGGTTTAAAATCTACGCAACTTGGAATTGACAGGGATATACTCTTCTTAGGTCCAGTTACTCACCATTAAAAAATAATGATCCTCAGGCTCAGCTCGAAGATATTTAAAAATCACTTGTTCCATGAACCTTTCCATTAGATCCCAGTCTTCAATTATTCCGTGTCTTATTGGCCACTAAAGCAAGAGAAACCAAACTACATCAAGCTCCAGTTCACACCGGTAAGAGCAACAGTTTAACAACAGCACTGGCCCGGAAGAGATGGAAGACAGCGAGCTGCTGGACAGTGTCCCTCTGCACGGAGTGAATGTTAATTTATAGAAAGAAACAACAGGCACTTTACCAGAAAGGGTCCGTGACATTACTGTTTATATTCCACTCCACCCATTTCTAAGCACAAAGAATCGTCTTAACAATGGGGTAACAGATGGAAACGCAGAGCTAATCCACAATACCATTCGATCTGGAGTTTGGGGAGTGGTTTTTTTTTAGAACAAATGTCTAGTTAAATAACTTTAGTGCTTCTTTTCAACTGATCAATCTGCAACTCTCCACATATGACAGGTCAATTAGTCAACCTGCAGGTTTCCACAGGAGCAGACCTTGCTTTCCACATAACCCAGCGGTCCCTGAGTCAACTCTGCATTTGTAAATTCACTTGATTCCCCACATCAAAAGTACCCTCATCAAAAACAACAACAAAGCCTCTTTTCAAACATAAGAATAAAATATATTCTACAACTCACAAGTACAGTTTCTACATAAAGCGCCACTTTGCATCACTCCTCCTGCTGCTCTGCTCTTGGCTGTGCACTTACAGAAGCGAATCCCAGCAGGCGTTTACCTTTGTGGCATACGTGGGTTTATCTATGGCTTCGTCCCCTATGAAGAAGTCCAGGTCGTCGACACCCCTCAACACCCTCCTCTGGGCTTGGTCGACCACCTTTGCAGACTCTCTGATGGCAATACCTTAGGAAAAACAATACAAAGAGCCCATCACCATACTCATTCATTTTAATGGTCAAGAGAGGATGATAAAATCCCTATGTATGGACAAGTAAATTTTCAATATTACGGTTTTATTTGGAGTCGAGTGTGTTCATAGAAAAGACTCTACCAATGAGTAGGTAAAGTAACACAGAAACAAGTTACCATGTTCCAGCATTATTTTCAGCATGGCACAAAAGAACTCAGCTGGTCTGCTTTTAATGCTGACAAAAGCTACATTACTAAATTTCTCAGTTTCATCTGAAAAAAATTCCTCAAGATGGTAAGTGAAATGCCCATGGAGTATCAAATAGATTACAAATTTTACAATATAAAATAGGAGACAAAATTTAAAATATAATACAGAAGAAAAGAGTAAACTGAAAAATGCCTCATGTCATTTTCATGAAACTGTCAGATTTAAAACATATTTTTAGTCTTGTTACCAAAAAAAAAAAACCTGATTTCCCATTAAAAGAAAAACTAAGAGGTTGCTGACTAGTATCTGACAAAAAGAAAAGTACAATAATCAAACAATTGTATTATGTAAAAATATTAATGGCTTTTTTGAAACATTATTTTAATAAGAGCTTAACCTTGATACTTAGGAATATACTTAGCAGTAAATAATCATATAAAACTTAACTCCAGAATTAACATCTAATGAAATGTGGAAAGCTTCACAAAGATTCAATTTTCCATTTAAACTCCTAACCCCTGGTTAAACTCTGAGTTCCTAAAAACTACTCTTCATCAAATTTATTCCAGAACAAATTAGTAAACAAATACAATTATTTTTAAAGGTAGATTATCTGAAATCCCCAATTTATTACAAATGAAGAATAGCAAGAAAGCTACGGGAGTGAATTTTAATCCTTTTTCTCAGAAAGCTATCTTTAAGTAACAGGCTAAAGAGGTGGAAAAAAAAAAAGGACAGAAATCACTTTGCCCATCTCCTTTTCTCACTCCAACTCATTGCCACATTTAGTCTCGAAGCTTTCAAGTTACGAAAGGTGGCACAAATCTAAAGGACAGAATTTCTGCAGGAAATGCTAGGGGCTGAGCCTAGAGAAAGCATCCCTGTCGGAAGCAGTGAGCCCATCAGGGCCATGAGGCTAAGGATGGGGCCAGAAAAGGAGGGCCAACACTTACTAAGGCAACCTGTGGAAACAAACACAACCCATCTCTGAACACCAACCATGCCATCCAGTGGGGCACTGACACAGAATCATCCGATGCGCCAGGCAGCATTTCAAGGGCCCCTGGAGAGAGGGCTTGCAGCAGACCTCAAAACTCCTCGCAGTGTGGCAGTGCCAGATTCCACCCTCTGGGCAGACCAAACTTAACTATGCCCGAATTTAGAATTAAACTGCCAAGTCAACTTAAAAGACTGTAAAGAGACAAAGACAAAAAGATCCTTCAATTCATGACTTCATTCAAGTTTGCCAAAAATTTGAGGGCAATGTATCGACCCAAGTGAAAACTCACCACCTTAAAGAAAACAATGCTAACCTTAGTGAGAATGAAGCTACCACGCTCAAAAATTCACCTGAGAACAAAGTAAACCTTATCCCTCCCAAAAGGGAGACGTAAGTACTCTGACCCCAAATCACAGGAGATGTATGTTTTAGTGGCCTTTAGCAGCAGCAGCAGCGACAAACCATAAAGCGTGCTTCTTTTAACTATTACACGGAAGCAACTACAGCCATGAAAGAGAGTAAAGCTTTATAGAGCTTATATTCAAAACCTTTTGTTCATACCTATGAAAAGCAAGATGTGGTCCAAATAGTCCTTGCGAACATGATGGAGAAATGTGTCTAAAGAGTAGCTATCAGTGAGCACCTCTGAGTATTCACGGAGTATGCACATGACTCACTGTAGGACACAGATCCAAATCACCCGCAGCTTTCTCCAGCACACCACAGCTTCCTACAGGACCCTGACTCAGGTGTAAACAAAGACAAGTGTGCGGAGAACATTAAGATGGAAAGGACGACAAATATAACAGGTAACAGGATCAGCACCTAAACATTCCAACTGCTTACATACATGTGGCATCTCCATGCAATGGAATAGCATGAGGCCACGAAAAGCAATACAGGAGTTCACGAAGTGACCCACAACGTTCTCAGAGATGGAGCGTCCGGAGGAAAAGAGCAAGGTGCAAAATGGTGCCCGTGGTGCGCCACCACTCAGGTAAAACACGTCTGTGTACATTCGCCGGCACATGCACAGTTACCTCAGGAAGGAAGAAACCAGAAACTGTAGCTGCCATCTAAGAGGGGAACTGGGTGGTAGAGAGTTAATTTTCGCTGTACATCTTTTTACAGCATTTAATTTGTATGTCACATGAATGTATTACCTATTCAAAGTTAATTAAATTTGGACTTCTGCTTCTGGAAAGATGGAGTAAACATACTTTTCTCTACTCCTCTCACTAAGCACAGCTAGAATCCCTGGACTTTATATTTGAAAGAAACATAAAATGCTGAGAGGTGAAGAGAAAGCAGCAGACTGGCTAGGGACCTCAGGACCCAAGGAACAACACGCTGGTGCCTTCCAGGTTTTCGTTTGTTTCATGTGTCCTACACTGGCTGCCAGGGAAGCCAACAACCCAGAAACACCAGTGGGAACAAACAAACACAGTCCCCAAAAGCCTGCTGTCTCCAGCCAAAGGAGGTGAAAGGGGCAGTGAAAACATACAACTGCCCGACTCCAATCAAACACGACAGAAAAACAAACCCCCCACATGCAGTGTAGACACCACGCAGGAGCCAGGACTCATCCCACCCCTCTGCCTCCACACCGGGGTCCTGCCAGAGGAGGCCTGGTGGAAAGTCAGCACTTCCACCCCTCACCCTTCCGGCGGATGGTACCTGCAGAGGCCTAGTCAGGGGTCTGATCCCCCGCCCACAATCAGCAGCAACATGGAGCCCCTCCCCAAATGAGTGTCAACAAAGGCCAAGAGGAAAACCTGAACTTCAGCCCCAAACTGGCATTAACAAAGGGTATCCCCCTTCCCCTGCTGGAGCGATATCAGAAATGACTTGCCAAAGCTTTAGATTTAAATAAGATCTGGAATCTCATAATATAATACCCAAAATGTCCAAGTTTCAATAGAAAAAAAAAAAAACTCTCACCATAGCAAGAACCAGGAATATCTCAAGTGAAATGAGAAAAGATGATCAATAGATAGCAACACTGAGATGACACAGATAACAGAATTACCAAACAAGATTTTAGGAGCCAGCATAAAATGCTTCAATGAGCAACTACAAATGCACCTGAAACAAATGAAAACTAAAAGGAAGTCAGCAAAGGAACACAAAGTCACAGCAAAGATAAAAGATATAAAGACAAAACCCACAGAAATTTTAGAACCAGAAAACACAATACCTGAAATTAAAATGTCAATGGATGAGCTCAGCAGCAGAAAACGACAGGGGAAAGAGTCAATGAACTTGAAGACAGCAACAGAAATAACCCAACCTGAACGACAAAGAGAAAACAGACTGAAAAACAAATGAACAGGGCTCCAGGGACACGTGGGCTGGACAACAGCACATCTGATATTCATGTATTCCGAGTCCCAGATGAGAGGAGAAAGGAGGTAGGGCTGGAAAATCATCCAAAGAAATTACGGTTAAAAATTTGTCAAATTTGGGAATTCCCTGGTGGGCCAGTGGTTAGTACTCCGTGCTTCCACTGCAGGGGACCTGGGTTCGATCCCTGGTTGGGGAACTAAGATCCTGCAAGCTGCGTGGTGAGAAAGAAAAAAAAAATTTGGCAAATTTGGCAAAAAAAATAAAAGAAACCTATAAATTCAAGGTTGAATAAACTCTAAAGAGGATAAACCCCCAAAAAAATCCAAAAACTAAAGAGCAAAGAAAAAATTCTGAATGCCTCCAGCAAATTTCTCATCAGAAATCAGGTAGCCCAAAAGGAAGTTGCATATTTTCAAGTGTTGCGAGAACTGCCCACTCAGAATTCTATATTCAGCAAAATTTCCTTCAAAAATGAGGAGCAAATCTAGACATTCTCAGATGAACAAAAACTAACAGAATTTGTCACCAACATATCTACTGTAAAAGACTGGCTAAAGAAAGTTCTCTAAACAGAGAGGAAATGATAAAAGAAGGAATCCTGGAACATCAGGAAGGAAGGAAGAACAAGAGCAAAAATATGGAAATTACAATTACTTTCCTTCTCCTCTTGTGTTTGCTAAATTATGTTTGGCAGTTAAAGCAAAAATTATAATGCTAATGTGCTTCTCAATGTATAACCTCAATTAAAACAGAAAGGGAGGAGGGTAAAGGGACATAAAGGGAGATAAGGTTTCTACATGTCACTGAAACTGGTAAATGCTGCCACCACAGACTAAGAAAAGCTATGTACATATAAGATAATAACTAGACCAACCACTTAAAAAGCTACACAGAGAGAAGCACTCAAAACACCACGGATATGGGACTTCCCTGGTGGTCCGGTGGTTGGGACTCTGCACTCCCAATGCAGGGGGCCTGGGTTCGATCCCTGGTCAGGGAACTAGATTCCCATGTGCTGCAACTAAAAGCCTGTATGCCACAACAAAGATCCTGCGTGCCACAGCTAAGATCCAGCGCAACCTAAATAAATAAATAAATAAGACACCACAGGTAACTCAAAATGAAATTCTAAAACATACTCAAGTAATCCACAGGAAGTTAGGTAAAACAAAACAAAGAAATGAAAAACAGAAAGAACAAACAGAAAAAGAACTAATCAATAATCACAATAAAAGTAACGGTCTAAACACACCAGTTAAAAGACAGATATTGGTAGAGTGGGTTAAAAAAACGTGACTGAACTCTACATTGTCTACGAGAAACTCTCTTCAAATATAACAATATACAGGCACACCTGGTTTTACTGTGTTTTGCTTTTATTTAGTCTTTTTTTTACAAATTGAAGGTTTCTAGCAACCCTGAGTCGAGCAAGTCTACTGGTGCCACTTTTCCAACAGCATTTGCCCACTTCATGTCTCTGTGCCATATTTTGGTAATTCTCACTATATTTCAAACTTTTTCATCATTATTATATTTGTTAAGGGGATCTGTGATCAGTGATCTTTGATGTTACCACTATGACTTGCTGAAGGCTCAGATGACGGTTAGCATTTTTTAGCAATAAAGTATTTTTTTAATTAAGGTACATACACTGTTTTTTTAGACATATGCTATTGCACACTTAACAGATGGCAGTACAGTGTAAACATAACTTTAAAATCGACTGGGAAACCAAAATTTCGTGTAACTCGCTTTATTGTGATATTCACTTTATTGCAGTGGTCTAGAACCAAACCCACAACATCTCCAAGGTATGCCTGTATGCAGGTTAAAACTAGAAAGATGGAAAAAGATACTCCACAAAAATATTAATCAAAGAAAGTATGAGTGGCCATACTGCTATCAGAAAAAGTACACTTTATAGCAAAGAAAATTGCCACTGATAGAAAGGGACATTAAATAGCAATAGTCAATCTGTCAAGACAGAGCACTCCTAAATGTGTATGTACCAAAGAATGCTGCAAAATATGAAACAAAAACTCAAAGGAGAAAAAGACAAGTCCACAATTATAGATATAGACTCTACCTCTCTCTCAACTAGTGATGGAACAAGTAGAGAGAAAATCAGCAAGGATACAGAAGAACTCAACACCATCAACCTACAGGATCCAACCGACATGAAGAGAACATTCCACCCAACAAGAGCAGAACACACATTGTTTTCAAGTGCACATGGGACCAAAATAAATCTAATACTGGACCATAAAACGAACCTCAACAAGTTTAAAAGAATTAAAACCATAAAAGTGTGCTTTCTGACTACAATGGAATTAACTCAGAAATCAATAACAGAAAGATAATGAGAAAATCCCCCAAATACTTGGAAACTAAACAACATAGTTCTGAATAATCCATGGATCAAAGAGGAAGTCTCAGGGAAACTAAAAACTGCATGAACAGAATGAAAATTAAAATACAAAATATTAAAATGTGTGGGACATAGCTAAAGAGGTGCTAAGAAGGAAATTTTTAACACTACATGCTTACATTAGAAAAAAGAAGTCTCAAATCAATAATCTAAGTTCCCACCTTAAGAACCAAGGAGAGTAAAATAAACCCAAAGCAAGAAAATGGAAGGAAATAAAGAGCAGAAATTAGTGAAATTTGAAACAGAAAAATAGAGGAAAACCAATGAATCAAAAAGCTGATTCATCGAAGTTAAAACTTTTGCTCTGCAAAAGACCCTGTGAAGAGGATGAAAAGACAAGCTAAATGATGGGAGAAATTACTTGCAAACCACATATCTGACAAACGACTCATATCTAGTATATACAAAGAACCCTGAAAACTTAACAGTAAAAATACAAGCAACACTATTAAAAAATGAGCAAAAGACACGAAGAGACATTTCAAAGATGATATGCAGATGGCAAATAAGCACATGAAAAGATGTTTGCCATCACTGGCCGTTAGGGAAACGAAAATAAGGAGGAGAATGAGACATCACTGCATACTTACTGGAACAGATGAAGTAAACCAGTGACAATGGCAAACGCTGTCAAGGTGAAGCTGGCTGTCTCATACATAGCTGGTGGGAGTGCAAAATGACACAGCCACTGTGGAAAGCACTCTGGTAGTTACTGAAAAACACTAAACACAAACTTGCCATACAACTTGCGCTATGCACAGGATTTAACCAGAGAAATGAAAAATTATGTCCACACAAAGACCTGTACACAACTGTTCATAGCAGCTATATTTGTAATAGCTAAAAACTGGAAATAACCAAGATGCCCCTCAAAAGAAGAATGTTTAAACATCTGTGGTACACATCCACACACTGGAACAATACCACTCAGCAATAAAAAGGGACAATCTACTGATACATGCAACAACCCGGATGGCACCCAAGGGCTTTATGCCAAATGAGCAAGCTAATCTCAAAAGGACACATATACTGTATCACTCCATCTCTATAACATCCTCTAAACAGCAAAATTATGGGGACGGAAACAGATTAGTGGTGGTCAGTGGGCAAGGACGGTGGAGGGGAGGGATATACGTGTAATTATAAAGAAATAACATGGGAAATAACACGTGTAATTATAAAATAATAATACGTGTAATTATAAAGAAATAACACATCTTTGTGGTGATGAAATAATTCTATACCGTGACTGCAGTGGTGGTTACAGGCATCTACACATGGGATAAAATGACAGAGAACTGCACTTACACTGTTCCAATGTCAAACTCCTGGTTTTGATATTGTACTATGATTGTGTAAGATGTAACCTGTGGAGGGAACAGGAAAAAGGGTACACAGAACCTCTCTAAACTCTCTTTACAACTTCCTGTGACTCTATATTTCAAAATAAAATATTTTAAACACAAATAAAATATAGTTGTAAGGTATGTATGAGCTTGTAAATTATTTAAACAAATTAAAAAATAAAACACCTCAGTTAGCTATAATGATGAATCAAAACTAAGAAGATTAAACTTAAAGAACAATGTAAAAGTTCTGCAGATCAAAAATATATATATATGGGTATAGAATGTGTATAACCAGAAGACATAGGCTATTCTCCAAGTGCTAAAAAGTCATCGGAAGGCAATCTAAGGAAGATTATCAGGGAGAGTATATCTAAGGAAGAATACACCTAAAGATTTAGATAAAAATTCTATATCTCAAGAACACTTGCTACAGCAGTTGACAGACAACAGTAATTATTTTTTAACATTTATTTATTTATTTGTTTGTTTGTTTGGCTGTGCCAGGTCTTAGTTGTCACACACAGGATCTTTGTTGCTGCATGTGGGATCTTCGTTGCGGCATGCAGGATCTTTAGATGTGGCATGCAGGATCTTTTAGTTGCAGCATGTGGAAACTTTAGTTGCAGCATGCAAACTCTTAGTTGCGGCATGTGGGATCTAGTTCCCTGACCAAGGATCAAACCCGGGCCCCCTGCATTGGGAGAGCAGAGCCTTAGCCACTGGACCACTAGGGAAATCCCGACAACAGTAATTTTTAAAATAAAAATATCCAGTATATTTCTCAGAAGAATGTCAAACATTTTACTAAACCTTCAAACAATAATTCCTAACTTATATAAACCATTCCAAAGAACAGAAAAGAAAGCTAACAACCTCATTTCATAAAGCCAGTATAATTTTGATGTACAAACCAAACAAAACTGGTACAAAATAAAGAAAATTATACACTAATCTCACTTTTGAACATTGATAGAAAAATCCCAAATATTTGCAAATACAATTGAGCATGTACTTGATATTTCATAACTAAGTAGGGTTTATCTCAAGAATAAAATAAGACTGTTCAACATTTGAAAAATATATCAATGTAATTCATATTTGGAGCCTAAATGTCAAAACCACATAATCATCTCAAGAGATACACAAAAAGCCTTAAATGTCAACATCTATTCATAATTTTTAAAAAATTTTTAAAAACCTCTTAGTAACCTAGGGATACAAGAGCACTGTATTAACCTGAAAAAGCATTTCCACAAAAACCTACAGCAATCACTAGTGAAACAGTAAAATCATTCTTTTTAAAATCAGAAAGACAAAAGCACCAGCTATCCCCAGTTCTAGTCACTGATAGAAGTTCTAACCAGGGCAGCCGGATCAAGGGAAAAAATATGAAGTATTGGGGTTGGAAGAGACAAAATAACCATTATTTGCAGTTAATACAATAGCTTGCATAGAAAACTTAAGAGAACCTGCAAGCTACTCGAACAAATAAGACAGGGCAGCAGGACTGTTGGATTCAAAAACAACTTTAAAAATTCAGCAGCATTCCTACTATGGTGGCGACAAGTAGAAAATTTAATTTAAAAAAATTCACAACAGCAAAAAACCATAAAGGTACCTAAAAATAAATATGGCAAAAGGTATGTATGAGCTTTTTAAAGAATACTGAAAAACATTACTGAAAAACATAAGAAACATGAATAAATAAAACATATATACCATATTCCTGGATAGGAAAATTCAATTCATAAAGATATCAAAATTTTTTTAATATTTATTTATTTAGGCTGCGCCGTGTCTTCGTTGCGGCATGCAGGATCTTTAGTTGCTGCATGCATGCGGGATCTAGTTCCCTGACCAGGGATCGAACTCAGGCACCCTGCATTGGGAGTGTGGAGTCTTACCCACTGGACCACCATGGAAGCCCCAAGATACCAAGTTTTTCCCAAATTAATCTACAAATTCAAATTAATCTAATCAAAAAAATCAAATTAATCTAATCAAAATCCCATCATAATTTTTCACTGACCTTAAACTGATTCTAAAATTTATGATAAAGAGTAAGGGCCTAAGAATAGCCAAAGCTACTCTGAGAAAGAAAAAGGAGAAGGAACCAGACCCACTGGATATAAAGAGACATGCCAAAGTAATAGTATTTAATACAGTATGAATTTGCAACAGAAATATTCCCAACCATATACAGACCATATACAGAGCCTCAATATGATTGAAGAGGCACCCTCCAATAAGTGGTGCTGGGGCAACTGGCCTTCCATTTGGAAAACAATTAAATTAACTCTCTCCCACACCATAAAAAAAAAACTTTTTTCTTAGAAGAAAATACAGACAGTCTTTATGACTTTAGACTATAAATGCATTTTTTAATAGAAATAAATTATAAAAAAGGTAAGACTGAAAAACTGAACTACATGAAACTTTTAAACTTCTGGGATTAAAAAATAATTTTAGGGCTTCCCTGGTGGCGCAGTGGTTGAGAGTCCGCCTGCCGATGCAGGGGACGCGGGTTCGTGCCCCAGTCCGGGAAGATCCCACATGCCGCGGAGCGGCTGGGCCCGTGAGCCATGGCCGCTGAGCCTGCGCGTCCGGAGCCTGTGCTCCGCAACGGGAGTGGCCACAACAGTGAGAGGCCCACGTACCGCAAAAAAAAAAAAAATAATAATAATAATTTTAAAGACATCTTAAAATAGGAGAAGAGGGACTTCCCTGGTGGCGCAGTTGTTAAGAATGCCCCTGCCAATGCAGGGGACACAGGCTTGAGCCCTGGTCCGGGAAGATCCCACATGCCGCGGAGCAGCTAAGCCCGTGCATCACAACTACTGAGCCAGCGTTCTACAGCCCAGAGACACAACTACCGAGCCCACGTGCCACAACTACTGAAGCCTGCACACCTAGAGCCTGTGCTCTGCAACAAGAGAAGCCACCACAATAAGAAGCCCGCGCACCGCAACGAAGAGTAGCCCCCGCTCGCCACAACTAGAGAAAGCCCACGCACAGCAACGAAGACCCAACACAGCCAAAAATAAATTAATTAATTATAAATAAATAAATAAAATAGAAGAGGATATTTACAAGACACTAGTATTCAAAGTATACACAGAGTTTCTGTAACTCCATAAAAAAGACAAAAAAATGCAACAGAAAAATGGGCAAATACACAGACAATGAAAGGTGCTCAACCTTCCTAGTAATCAGAGAAACGCAGACTTATAAAATAAGACATCATTTTACATTCATTAGACTGGCAAAAATTTAAGTCAAATAAGATCAACTGTCGTCAAGGATGTGCAGAATCAGAAACTCCCATCCACTACTGATGGGCATTTAAATCAGTCGAGGCGCTTGGAAAAGCCGTTTGGCAATACCTGACAAGGCTGAAGAGGTGCATACCTGAGTGATGAAACAACCCCATTTCTCATATTTTCTCTTGGGAAACTAGCACATGTGGCTAAGAAGATACTTACTGTATCGTTTTGTACAACAGAGAAAAAACTGGAAAATGCCCAAATGTAGATTCACGTATTAGATTTTTGATCTAGATCTGTATATAGCAACACTGATATATCTTAAAAACAAAATATTGAGGATTCAAAAAAAAACAATGCAGAAAGTTATTTACAGTATAATTATCATTTTTGAAATGTTTAAATTCACAAAATACTACATGCTGTCATTGTATCCTGCATCTGTAACGTAAGGATGAAGCGTGGACTGAATACAGCTAATGTCCAGCAAAGGAGGGAGAGCGGGGAAGGACTGGAGGAGAGGAAAGGGGGCTGGCACTCACAGGGATGTATGCCTGTATTACGGCACTTACAAGATGCAATTGTGTTAACATTCGTTCATTCTGGGTGGTAGGTAAATGGGTCTTTGTTATATTACCTTTCTTTCTTTTGTTTTCCAAAATAAAGATTTAAAAGACATTCAGAAACAAAAGCATCTCTGGGCTCAATCCCTGTCTCCAGTCTAGACCTTTCCCCAGAGCATCAAACCTTTTACCCAGTTGCCTACAGGACGTTTACACCTGAACTCTTCAAACATTAACTGTCTAAAATGTACTTACTTTCTCCTGACCCCTCCCACATTCTCTTTCTATGGATGTGATCACCACACATACACTCCTCTGCCTGAAACTTTTCAATGACTCTCAACTTTCTCCAACAACTTAAAGGAAAAAAAAAAATAGGTAGAGAAAACCTTTCTTCAAACAATCAAGCAAATTCTGCACAGAAGCTCAAATAAATAAGATACAGGCAAGGCTGCCCTGGTGGACCAGGACAGGGCCCGGCGACTCTCTAGTCTGGGACAAGGCCCCTGAGGGAGCCTGGGAAACAATGCGAAGGTTCCCCATTTGCAAAATAAAATGACAATTCCTTAAGATACAAGTGCTGGCACTTCTCCACGTTCCCAGCCCGCTCTCCCACCACGCTCTGCCTGGGGGGTGCCTCCCCTCTGTGCCCACCAGAACCAGAAAGGCCCTGTCCTGGCACTCTCCACACAGCCACACACGTACAGACAAGCTCCCTTCTCTCTTTGGAAGCCACTTTGCATCTTGAACTTCACCTTGTGAACAGAGCCTCTGTAACGACCAACAGGGTTCGGTTGCCAGGACTGAGAGTGCAGCAGGCCTGCTGCCCAAGGTACCCGAGGCCCTCTGCCCACCTGTCCCAACGCACTCCCTTCTGTCCCCCACGGCTTCTCTAACTCTTGCAATAAATTCAGCCAAGGGTATAACTCTTCCTTTACTCCTGCCTCCTTGACCTTTTTCTTTCTAGCTTCCACCACTGCTGTTCTCAGCACCAATGTGAGAGCTGCCGCGCCTGCTGACAGTGAATGGAATCCTGCTAATAGCTGACTTCAATCCCCTCTCTGTTAATGATGACAGGTGAAGTGGTGCAGCCAACTGAATGCTGCCAACAACTGTATTAAAGCAAGAGGTGCAAGGTAATCCTCTTAGAGCTGCTGCACTTCACAAAGTTAAAACTAATCTGCTTTGAAAAATCAGAAAGTCCAATTCCAATTTACCAATTCAGCATGGAATGATCCAGTTCTCTGGCATTCACAATATAAAATTCACAGAAGACTGATCTACCCTACAGAATGCCAATTGTTATGGATTGAACTGTGTCCCCTCAAAATTCCTATGTTGAAGTCCTAACCCGCAATGTGACTGTATTTGGAGATGGGACCTCTCAGGTTAAATGAGGTCATAAGGGTAGAGCCTCAGTTCCACAGGACTAGGGTCCTTATAAGAAGAGAAGAGATACCAGAGGTCTCTCTCTCAGCCACGCACACACACAAGAAAAGGCCATGTGAGGACACAGTGAGAAGGCACCATCCACAAGCCAAGGAGAGAGGCCTCACCAGAAACCAACCCTGACGGCACCTTGATCTTGGACTTCAAGCTTCTATTCTGTGATAAAATTAATGTCTGTTGGTTAAGACATCCAGTCTACGGTATTTTGTTATGGCAGCCCTACCAGACTAATACAACAAATCATGAATTTAAAACGAGGACCAGCAGACCAAGCGTGCCTATTGTCAAGGACACCCCATCATAGTAACCAAGTATTTAGACCTAGAAAATCAAGTTCATGATCAGTTATCCAGCAAGCAAGGACCTGGAATGAGGTGAGTTAAATGTTCTCAAGGAATGAGGGCGCACTTTCTAGCAATCTGAATACCCGTATCCACCAGAAAGGCTTTGGTCTCCCTTGAACGAATACTAAGAACTCAGCTCCTTCCCCGTCACTCTGCGAGGCTGCTCACGCTCTACCGGGGTCAAGCAGCCTGTTGCTCAGAAGTCCCTGCGCCCACGACAGCTTACAGTTTCTAAGATCGTGACTTATCTTACAAGGGCTACATTTAGGAGACAGAACTTCACTCCACTCTTGACTGACATACCTGCCTCTTTGGTAAACGGTCTCCAAAAAATAACCCGGAAGTTAAACAGTTTCAGAGAAGAATTCTACCCTGTGGACAACCAACCTGACCTTGGGGTCTCCTGCGAATAAAGAGTGGGCAGGATGCACTCTGGCCAAAATGTGGACATTTCTTCCCTTATTATGCTCTACTGACTAACATTTAAACAAAAACAGAACACTTCAGAACATAATAAAACAGGCCTCTCCTTTCAAAAAAAATAAAATATCTTTCAATAAAGTGAATAGTGTAATACAATAGATAGTCCACCAAAGTGCTAAGTTAATAAAAATGTACTTACTTAAAATTACAAATTAACCTTAAGGAACCACATATACGTCTTTTAAGTAGCTGAGACATGTATGACTGAATGAAGGCCTCTGCCAACCACCCAAGCTGAAACTCCAATGACTGTGACAAAGGACTGTATCAGAAGAGAATCAAAGGACTAGAAAGTTGGGAGGGTTTAGGTGACAGCTACGGCCAATAGCAATACTCAGCAGCCAGATGGCAACATAAATAACTCCCCAGTAACCAGAACAATCATCTAAAAGAAGACGGCAAGTAAATTCATATACCGTGAAAAACAGAATTAGAATGTTTAGAACAATTATAAGAAACACAATCCTTTATAAACCGAGGGTGGAGCTTTACTTACATGAAGGAATAATGAACTGTGGCTCAGTGTTGCCTGCGTAGCCAAGCTTGGTATACCTAAAAGCACAAAGTCATCAACACATGTTTAGATAATAATACTCTCCTCTATATCCCATTAATGTCTTTTATTATAAGCTCTCCAAGTCCTAAAATATCAAGACTGAAAATACGCCCGTGAAATTAAAGAAAAAAAAAAAAACCTCCTGATGACTAAGAATCAAACGCTAATTTCAGATAAGCAAGCAGTTACAAAAACATAAAATATTATGCCTGTTTCTACTGGAAAAATTCATATATTAACACATGAATTACATTTGTGTATCCCTAATAATTTTAAGGTGCTTTCATATTCTTTTAATCTTTACAAAAATCCTACAAAGGAAGTAAATATTATCCCTGTTTTGCAGATGAGAAAACTGAGGCACTGAGAAGTTAATTAAGCTGCCCAGAGCCAAACAGCTAGTGAACAGAAAAAGAACCCAAATCTAAATATGCAGGCTCCAATTCCAGAGCTGCCTCTCAAAAAAATGTACTTACTTCCCAAACTTCACGAACTTTTGGGGGGGTTAGGGAATTCCATAATTTTCTTAAAGTGTCATGGCACATGTCTAGAAGAGCTACTGCCAGGTACTGAGAGTATCCGACAGAAGCAGCTCTCTATCATCTCATTTCAGAATGAGCCCATCTTCTGTCAAGATACTCTTTATGATGGATTCCAAAAGTCTTAACTAAAATGAATGCCAAAATACTACCATCTGTTCCAAAAGCATTTGCTTATCTCCTATATTTAAAAAAAAAAAAAAAAAGTGGGGTGGGGACCACCCCCCGGAACCATCTGCTGGAAATGTGAGCCTGGAAAGACTCCTGAGTGCCCCCCTTCTCAGCAGGCCCTCTGTACCAAGCGGTCAGGTCGAGACAAGGAGCCATCATTCTGCAGTAATGCTCCCGAGGAATAAAAACGCTTCCCAGCAGTGCTGAAAGCAACTTTATTAATTCATGCTATTTTACAAGTTATTTCAAGATGCTTGATACTAAATTTTTTGATGTAATTATTACATTCCAAGTTCTAATAAATTAATTTTATGATTTTTAAATGTATTTTAATCGTATGCTAATTTTACTGTTTCTGAACACACATTAAATAAATAAGATTTAGGGAAACAAAAAAAGCAAGTCGGGTCCACTTAAATCATGCCTTACTGCTCAGCCTCCAAGGAACTAAGGTCTTGGTGTCACAAGAGTTTGGGCAAGGCCAGGACCTGAGACCCGTCAGGCCCAGCAAGGAGTTTATAAAAGTCAAGACCCATCTGAGGGCACTCCCAAGTTCTACCGAAGTACACAAACCAAGTGGACCCACAAGTCCTCGACTCCAGGGCTCGCCAGACCCAAAAGCAGAGTCGAAGCCAACCCACAGTCCAGGGGAGGCAATATATACTGAACTTTAAGAATTCTGGATCATCTTCAACTGAACCATTTTTCTGGAAGTAAATTCCAAATAACAAATATAAACGAAGTGAATGACTGACCCAAAGCTAAAGAAGTCCAGAGAAGCTAACAAGCAGGCCAGAAATCACTAGAATCACTGCACTGCACCTAAGTCTGTGCTTTTAACAGGGGCCACTTCGCTCACCAGCCACACCACCCACCTCGTACTTAAAGAAGCCCACCCTCCCACACTGTTAGATTATAAATTGCAGGATGACCAGAACAGGGTCCTTCTTTTTTTTTTTTTTTTTTTTGGCGGTACGCGGGCCTCTCACTGTTGTGGCCTCTCCCGTTGCGGAGCACAGGTTCCAGACGCGCAGGTTCAGCGGCCATGGCTCACGGGCCCAGCCGCTCCGCGGCATGTGGGATCTTCCCGGACCGGGCCACGAACCCGTGTCCCCTGCATCGGCAGGCGGACTCTCAACCACTGCGCCACCAGGGAAGCCCCAGGGTCCTTCTTCTTGATTTTATCTCCACCCTGGCACAGTCCTGGCTGTGGCAGACACTCCATAAGTATCTGCTGAAAGAGTTCTTACCAGGTGTAAGAAAAGGCAATCACTGGCAAACTGCTGGGGAAGGAACCAGTGTTTGAAAGGGGGGGATGCTGACAGTCAGAAAAACAATTTGATGGGACAAGAAAAGACCAAAGACAATTGTCTAATACAACCTCTCACACTTGGTTTTGTCTAATAGAGTTATTTCAAAAATATATATATATACCTGAAACAAATATTAATACCACTGACCCTCTGAACAACACACGTTTGAACTGCACAGGCCTACTTATGTGTGGATTTTTTTCCAACAAATATACAAAAATATATGTGTAGAAGATCGTGTGCAAGACTTACACTGAACTGGATAGCCTATCCTTACACAGGCGCAAGGTTAAGTGATATATAATATAAAATTAATAAATGAATCAACTATATACTTCAATAAAAAATAAAATAAATAAATAAAATAAATAAAATTAATAATGTGTTCATTTTCTTACTTTGCTTTCAAAGAGTTACATTACAGTATGCCTCCCTCTCTCTCTCTCTCTCTCCAGTACTTGCAGAACCTGCAGATCACTAGTCTATCATCACAGGTAAGTGGTGGTGTTTAAAATGCAACAATGTTTCCAAAACTGTATTATGAATATGACTGTAATACTGTTTACCATAAAAATTCTATAACAATTCATCCATCAGTGTATATAGGCTGGGCTACCGAGAAGCAGATGTATCAATTACACTAGGTTTCCATCATACTGCTGCCTCTTCGTTATTAATGCTTGAAATGCATTGTAAGTAAATATGAATTCCTTTTTCACATTTTCTTTTCATTTTTGATGTCTAGTGTTAGTAACACATATAACATCTACAGTGTTTTGTATAATACTGATGTAGGTACTGACAGATGATTCATCTTGTAAACAGATGATGTAAACTTATGGTACCAATAAATATAGTACAGTGCTATAAATGTATTTTCTCTTATGATTTTCTTTTCTCTAACTTACTTTAAGAATATAGCATATAATACATACAACAAAATATGTGTTAATCGACTGTTTATGTTGTCATTAAGGTCAACAGTAGGCTATTAGTCGTTGTTTTGAGAGAGTCAAACGTTATACACGAATTTTCAACTGTGGGGCGGGGGGGGGGGTCGGTGCCCCTAGCCCCACTGTTGTTCAAGGGTCAACTGTATAGAAAAATGCTAACATTTATTAAAATTAGGCGCTAAGTATCATTCATGTCCTTTATATTACTTTTAGTATTTCTGAAAGGCAACAGAGTGTATTGTATTGGTTGTGACCATGCACTTTGGCACCAGACTGCCAAAGTTCAAATCCCAGCTCTGTTATTTGCCAAATGTGTAACTATCTGTATCTCAGTTTCTCCATCTGTTAAAAGGAGGATCATAATACAACCTACCCTCTAGGATTAGTGAGTTAATATATTAAAAAGATAAATAGAACGAGCACTACAACAGTGTTAGCTATATGTTTCAGTTATTTTTTACTATTATTTTTCTGTATCTTTGAAATATTTCCTAATTTAAATTTTTGGAAAAAAAATTTTTATTTATTTATTTATTTATTTACTTTTGGCTGAGTTGGGTCTTCGTTGCTTCACGCAGGCTTTCTCTAGTTGCAGCACGCGGGGGCTACTCTTCGCTGCGGTACGCAGACTTCTCATTGTGGTGGCTTCTCTTGTCGCGGAGCACGGGCTCTAGGCGCATGGGCTTCAGTAGTTGTGGCACATGGGCTCAGTAGTTGTGGCTCGCAGGCTCTAGAGTGCAGGCTCAGTAGTTGTGGCGCACGGGCTTAGTTGCTCCGCAGCATGTGGGATCTTCCCGGACCAGGGATCGAACCCACACCCCGTACGCTGGCAGGCAGATTCTTAACCACTGCGCCACCAGGGAAGTCCCTGAAATTTTTTTTAAAAAACAGGACGTTCTGTGTCCCAAATCTTACTCAGTCTTTCTGCCATGCCCACTCTAAACACCACAAACTAATTTGTGAAGTGATGGAGATAAACTGCACCGGCAGTGAAACTAAAAGTACCACGTGTCCTTCAACAACCATGGCTCAACTCCATCCCAAGTTCTGTGCCCTGAAATCATAAACAATGGCCCACAGCAGCAAAAGGTCAGGCTGCAGAAGTGCATGGGGCCCTTTTCAGGCCCACAGCTCTAAAATTCAACTACATACTGATGATGCCACTACCACATGCCACTTGGCATCAGTTGCTAGAGTGTTCAGATTCTGAAGTCACCATGTTCTGAGACAGCACAACCTTCACAGGAGGGAGGCTTTCTGTCACAGAATCACATGACTACCTTGCAGCAGTAACATTCAGCAAACAATGATCTTCATGACTGAGGCAAACTAACATTAAACTATATTAATATTTGTAGGTACTAACAACTAACTATGAGGTCTTCCCTTCCTTTGCTAGCAAAACTGAAACAATTAAAACCACTGGCGAAAGCAGAAATTACTCAGATCACTTTATGGTAATTTAATGTCTCTGAATCTTCCTGTGCTATTTTTTATATAGCATCAAATACACTTAGGTTTTCTCACTTTGAATAATCACAACGTAAGGAACATGTAACAATATTTTTTGAGACATTCAAATATTAACAAAATCTTCAATACAGTTTCATATACAACTTCAACAAGACCCTATTAAACAGAACACTGTAAATATAACTAACAAGTGTTCCTACTACTACTACTACTACTATATATAAAACAGATAAACAACAAGGTCCTACTGTATAGCACAGAGAACTATATTCAATATCTTGTAATAATCTATAATGAAAAAGTATACATGTATAACTGAATCACTTTGCCATACACCAGAAACTAACACAACATTGTAAATCAACTATACTTCAATTTTAAAAAAAGAAAAATGTAATGTAAAAATAAATAAATGAAAGCCGTACAATAAATGATGTGAATTATACTTTTTTTAAAATGGTCACCTGTTAGAAACATGATTTCAGATTTGAGTTTTTCATGGTAGCATGGCCCACATTATCTAGCAGGTGAGTTTAAGATCATCTGGGTAGGCATCTAGAAAGAATGTACCAAGCCTGACTGATCAGATCACCTGGGAAGCTTCTGAAAATACACATTCCCAGGGCCTGTCCCAGAATCACAGAGAAGGAGCCTGGGCGTCCATATTTTAAACATCCCCTGCCCCTCCCCTGCCATGGTTCTGACGATCAACCAGCCCAGGAATCACTGACTAAACTGTACCACATGCGATCACCTGTGAATTTTTAGGTAACGCAAGCTCCCCATCCTCACGCTCACGTTCTAACAAAACCATCTACACCTACCACATTATCAGATAAAATGTACCTGTAATGTTGAAGTTTAATACTGGCTAGAGGCTCAGAAGAAAGGACTCAGATGTACCGAGTCTGTCTTATTTAGAATACTGTGTGTTTAAGTATTCTATGGAAAAAAAAATGTAGGAAATGCTTTTCAATGCAAATTATATATGTAATTAGGGTGTGATGAAAACAATCTAGTTGTGGGAAAAAAAAAAAAGGCTCAAAACAGAAATAGTTAATCCTTAGGAAGAGATCATGGGGGGGCGGGAATCTCTCAAACCAAAAGACAGTGAAAAACTAGAAGCATTCCTATTGAAGACAGAATGAAGCCAAGGAGACCCACCCACCATAACTCTCATTTAACATTGTTTTGGAAGAACCAGATAATACAAATCACAAAGAACTAAATAAAAGGAACAGTACTGGGAAAGAGGAGGCAAAATTTATTTGTAAATCATAATTACAGACCTGGAATATCAAAGGAAATTAAGTGAAAAACTAAAAGCAATAGGGAATTCAGCAAGATGGCCAGTTACTCAATGAAGAGGCAAAGATCAGCAACTTTCCTACCAGTAACAAGTGAGACTATACACTGGATAAAAAGATCCTATTCACAATGGCAACAACACAGAAAAATATTACCCTTGAGAATAAACCATATGATGTGAAGAACTCTCCATATACAAGGAGACAAACAGAGACACACCTTATTCATACAGGAGGAGTCAAGAGTTTTAAAAGAAACATCACATATCACTAAATTCACCTATAAATTTAATGCAAAAGCATTCAAAATCTGGGCAAATACGGAAGAAGGTGGTAGTAAATTATACATGGGTGTTATTAAAAGGCTGAAGTGTCATTACAAAGAGAAGTTTCACATTACCTATCAACATTATAAATGCATATACCATATTATCCAAATAGTTTTAAATGCATACACACCCTACTGTCCAAATAGCACATTTCTAGGTATTTACCCCACAGAAGCACTTTTACATGTATGAAAAGATATGCACAAAAAATGTTCTCTACAGCATTATAACAGCAAAACAACGAAAAAACTGTAAACACTCAAATGCCATAAACAGAGGATAAACTATATTGCAATCATTCAATAAAATGCAACACAACCAACAAAAATGAAGCAGACTTATGTTACTGGCCATATATAGGTATAATTTGAAAACAGTTGTGCTAAAAAACCAATCGGTCAACAATGAAACCAAAGAGGAAATTAAAAGATACCTTGAGACAAATGCCAGTGAAAACACAATCTTACACAATCTATGGGATGCAGCAAAAGCAGTTCCCAGAGGGAAGTTCATAGTAAAAATAGTTGCAAAACAGTGTATTTTCATATTGTGAGGGAGTTAATGGGGCCCACAGTGCTGGGTTCAAAGCATAGCACTAGCTCTGTGACTTTAATCCCTCCTATTTTAGTTGCTTCATTGGTACAAGGTGAGTAATAACAATCCCTACTTCAATGTTAAACATTACCATTTCTGGAAAATACCTCCTAATTCAAAAAGTAAAAGGATCTCACAGTCAATAATTTTATTTTACTACTGAATGTTATCTGATGTGTAGTCATGATCTGTATTTCTTCCATGAATTGTCCTTGATAATTTTTCTACTAGACTTTTGGATCTTATCAATTTGTGTAAACTCTTACATACTGAGGATATTAATGCTTGCTCATATATATTACTAATTTTTCTGAGTTTGTTGTTTACCTTCAGTTATACATTTTCTGAAATATAATTGTTTAGGGGCTTCCCTGGTGGCGCAGTGGTTGAGAGTCCGCCTGCCGATGCAGGGGACACGGGTTCATGCCCCGGTCCGGGAAGATCCCACATGCCACGGGGCGGCTGGGCCCGTGAGCCATGGCCACTGAGCCTGCGCATCTGGAGCCTGTGCTCCACAACGGGAGAGGCCACAACAGTGAGAGGCCCACGTACCACAAAAAAATATATATATCTATATATATATATAATTGTTTCAACAATTTAGGTGATCAAATCTGCCAGTTATTTTCCTGAATAATTTCCTTTGCAGTTTCTACCTTGAAAGTCTTTCCCTATACTAAAATTCTGTATCATTTCTCTTCCAGTTCTGTGTACATCTGATATACCTGATACATGAAGAGACACATCAATCAGATTTTCCCAAACATGTGTACATAAGGAATTAAGATCAACAACTTTTATATTAAAAGGCTTTGATTTTTGGTTTGTTTATTTGAACACCATCTTCCCAGAGGATAGCCAGCATGATGGGGGCAAGCACCATTCTCAAAAATACATAAACTAAGCTTACAGACTGCCAGCCATATTCTCAAACTCAGTGCCACCTTCCACACATCCCCTGACCTGAGACCTTCTCTCATACGGAAATCAGGACAGACAGAAGATACGGAAACAGATCAATAGCTGCATAAAGCAAGACCAAGAGTTACAACTCTGCCTGTTAACCAAATATGTTCTCATAGTTCAAACTTCCAAACACTCTAAAAAGGTACCTATAAAAAGTCTCACTCTCACTCCTACACCCATCTACCTCATTTCGCCTTCCATCCTATTCTCATGTATCCTCCAATGTCTCTTTCTGTAAATAAAGTATATCCTTATTTGCCCCAAACATTTTAAAAGGTCCTTGTGCAAAACTTCTTTCGCTCCTCTTGTTAAAGGCCCCTCTGCCCACAGCAGTAACTGCCTGCAGTGAGGAGGATTAATCTGACTACCGTCAACTCAACATACTTATATATATCCCGCCTACAACCATGTGTCTAGAGCAGAAGGTGACAATGTAAGCTCGATTAATTTATGTTTGAAAGTGGAAATGTCACATTTTAAAACAATGTTTTTGAAACTGTATCCTGCAGGGAGGTTTTTTTGATTGAGACCTCTTATGAGGTCCAGTCTCAAACGCCCAACTTCAACCAGAATAGCTCTACCCCCTCCTAAGATGTTTTCAGTTTTTAAAAAAGTGACTACACTGACTCAGAATATGATTTTTTTTTTTGTTTTTGCAGTATGCGGGCCTCTCACTGTTGTGGCCTCTCCCGTTGCAGAGCACAGGCTCCAGACGCACAGGCTCACAGCAGCCATGGCTCACAGGCCTAGCCGCCACGCGGCATGTGGGATCTTCCCGGACCGGGGCACGAACCCGTGTCCCCTGCATCAGCAGGCGGACTCTCAGCCACTGAGCCACCAGGGAAGCCCCAGAATATGATTTTGATAAAACTAAAATTGCTCCCAGATCCTAATGATAGAGTTCTAAATAATATACGCTCCCCACACTGTACACTGTATATTAACACATGATCGAGTTCTTCAAACGTTTCTTGGGTTGTCTGTCATACAGAAAAGGGTAGTCTTTGTTTATAGGACACAGTTAAACATGTAAGTTCAAATTTATTAATTATTTTACCTAAATCCAATATCCTTTCTTTTCTTTTTCTCTATTTGATCTGTAAATTTTACATTACCCTATATACCTGTCCATTTCTTCTTCTACAGCAGCATTCTTTGCCCTATGGCTAGTAAATATAAGGTCATGATGTGTGGCCTCCTTGTGGGTTTGGCGCATTATCAAGTGAACCCTGACTTCCAAGGTAAAACAGTGGACTAAACATGATCTAATTTCACTCTGTCCCGAAGCCCCACTAAAACCAAAGCAAAATGATTTTTTTAAGATATATAAACCACAACAATAGGGAGAAAAGAAGAGGAGGTAACAGCAAAATTCTGGCCCTGGATAGCAGAGGACCAGTAGTAAGTGGCTTTGGAGGTATATAAAATCCAGCAGTGGGCACAGCTGAGAACCAGCCCAACACACCCCGGACCCCGAAAAGCCCCGGAATGGGTGGCTGCACAGGCACCTGTGGAACCAGGACTGAAGGGCCCAAAACATGAAGCTGAGGTGATACTGCTCCCTCCCGCCCCACACCTCAGGGTGACCACCCTTCCCTGATCCCCGCATTCCCACAAGCAGACTCTAGAGAGTGTAATGCCAAGGGCCTTTGGACTCCCAAGTCACCTGGCCTGGGCGAGTCCGGGAACCATTCTGAAAAGAAAGGGGTTACCTGACTGAATACAGAAAAAAGCTGACGGCTCAGAGGCCCTCTCCCACGCCCTTCTCTGCCCCCAACTCAGCTCTCACACACAACACAAGCACCCAGACCCCACCCTCCAAGCAGATGATCAGAAGTATATCCTCTGGGGAAAATGACCAGCTCAAAAGGAAAGAGCCAAAGACCATAAGACCAGGAGATTTCCCAACAAACAACCCACCTATATCACCCCTGGTGAAGTTCAAAATCAGTAAGTCAAATCTACACACGCAGGCACTCAATAAGGCAGCAGTAACTTTCACAAAGCAAGAAGAAATAAACAAGAAACACACTAGTGATAGGAGCACTTAACACACCATTCTCAGTTAAAGAGTAAGTGGACAAAAAACTGGAAGACCTAAATAACATCATTAATAAGACAGCTCATACAGATATACACTGAACTCCTATCATACCAATAGGGAATATTCCTCTTTCCAAGAACATACAGAACATTCACAAAATTGACCATACCTTAGACAGTGAAGTCTAAAGAACAGAATATAAACAGCACTCTGACCATAATGTAATAAAACTAGAATTAAAAACAAAAAGGCCATTTTACCTGAAATTTTTAAAACATACTAGTATAGAAATATTGAGTTAAGAGAGAAATTCAAAAGAAAAATACAGAAATGTCTTGAAAACGATAATGAGAAACTATACCCAAATCCCTGTACGTAAGGAATACATGTAGTTAAAGACATAACAGCCAAAATTAAATACTTTTTCAATATAAAGGGAAAATTAAAATGAATTTAATATCCAACTCAAAAACAAAAAAAAAATAGGAAGGCAGAAGAAAGAAATAAAAGTAGAAATGAATAAAAAAACAGAAAAATAGGGCTTCCCTGGTGGCGCAGTGGTTGAGAGTCCGCCTGCCAGTGCAGAAGATGCAGGTTCGTGCCCTGGTCCGGGAAGATCCCACATGCCGCGGAGCGGCTGGGCCCGTAAGCCATGGCCACTGAGCCTGCGCGTCCGGAGCCTGTGCTCCGCAGCGGGAGAGGCCACGGCAGTGAGAGGCCCGCGTACCGCAAAAAAAAAAACAGAAAAATAACAGAACTAATAAATAAACCCCAAAGCTTATCTTTTAAAAAAAAAAAGATCCACAAAATAGGCACATCATTAGGTAAGCCATGAAGAAAAAAGGATGGGGCTTCCCTGGTGGCGCAGCGGTTGAGAGTTCGCCTGCCGATGCAGGGGACACGGGTTCGTGCCCCGGTCCGGGAAGATCCCACGTGCCGCGGAGCGGCTGGGCCCGTGAGCCATGGCCGCTGAGCCTGCGCGTCTGGAGCCTGTGCTCCGCAACGGGAGAGGCCACAACAGCGAGAGGCCCGCGTACCGCAAAAAAAAAAAAAAAAAAAAGAAAGAAAAAAGGATGAAAACAAAATAAATTTGAGCAACAAAGGGAAAAATAGCCATAAAAACAAAGATGTTTTAAAGTCATGAGACTAGTACATACATAAATTTGAAAAATCTAGATGAAATAGCATTTTTCTTTAGACAAATACAACATACCAAAATTGATTCCACTCGAGGTAGGAAGTCTAACCAGCCTTAGAAGAAATGTAAAGGGCAGCAGGACTCTCCTCTCAAGAAAGCACTAAGCTCAGACAGTTTCACTGGGGAATTCTACCAGGACTTTAAAACTCGGATAATCCCAAAATTACTTAAGCTATTCCAGAGCACAGAAAAAGAAAGAAAACTTAATTTGTTTTATGAAGAGAGTGTAACACTGATCCCGAAATCTGACAAAGAATGCACCAGAAAACTAAACTATAATTCATACTAATACTGACATGAAAATCTAAATAAAATATTAACAGAATCTACCTACACATCAAAAAATGATGCAGCATGATCAAGTGGGGATTATTACAGAATGCAAGCGTGGTTCAATATTAGGAAATCCACCGTATTAACTAGCTAAGGAAGAAAACCACATGTTCCATTTATTATAAAGAAATCATACACCATGCAACACTCATTCATGTTATAACATTCCAAAGTATAGCAGTTGACAGATACTTTCTTAACATATTTGTATAACTTTCTTAACATATATTTGTATACGTGTGTAAGTATGTACATACACACAGCAGCCCAAAAGCCAGCATCTTACTTATTTTAGAAACACCAGAAACTATTCCACTAAAGTAAGGAACAAAAGGATAATGCCCACTAACTCCACTCCTATTTAACATTATTTGGAGGCAATGGCCACTGCAGTATGTCAAAATAAAGAAAAGAAAAGGCAATCAGAGCTCCTAAAAACAGAAAGGAAGAGGGAAAGCAATCTCTATTTGCCAATGACAAAATTCTGTATCTGGAAAACCCTAAAGATCAAGGGAAAAATTCATACAAACAATAAGAGCATTTTGTAAAGTAGCAGATTATAAAATTAACACAAATACAGTTTATGCTGAACACCTGCCTTCCTTCTGGGACTCTGGGATTCTGGTCTGTGCTAGGCAGGAGGTGCCATGACCAGCCCCAATAAAAACTCTGGGCACTGAGAAAGGATTCCGGATGCTTGCGCCTGGTTTCCTCCAGACTCTGCCTCATGTGCCTTTTTCCTTGGCTGTTCTTGCTTTTACCTTTTCATTACCATCCTGTGCTTAGCAAATCCTGTTTCCTGTTCCTAGCAAATCAATGAACCTGCGGGTGGTCTGTGGGACCCTCACCACACCCCAATCCATAAAGAGCTTCTAAAAATAAAGAAGCAAAAGACTTAAAAACCCACAGAAAAACTGGCTAGAGAAACGAAGAGACAGAAAACAGCAACGCAAATGCCTCTTAACCATACAAAAAGATGCTCATCTTCCCACATAATAATACAAGAAATTCAAATTATAAGTACAATAAGATATCATTTCCTACCTTCTAGATTGGTAAAAAAAAATTTAATTTGGCAATTACTCTGCTGGTGAGTCTGTAAGAAGCCGTAGGCACTCTCACACGTTGCTGGTGAAGACACACACTACTGAGTGGGATTTGACACTGTCTAGCAAAATTACACATGCACTTACCCTTTGACCCAGAAATCCCACTTCTAGAAACCTATCTCAGAGATGCTCCAGAAAAAATGCAAAAAGACAAATGCACTGCACTGGCTACGTTGCAGTCTTTTGGTAATAACAAAATGCTCAAAAAATGACGGGGACATGTCTAAAGAACTCCAGAAACAGCCTGAATGAGCTTCTGCTGGCCACATCTGGACAATTTAAGCATCAAAACAAATAATGGCAATAAGAAATCATAATCCATTGAATACAGTAAGAATGACATAAATAACTCTTTGAACAAGATAATAACCCATACAGACGATAAATAAATAAATGGGAGCCACAGAAAAGTGCATCCTTATAGTAAAATGTTAACTAATAAATGTACAAGATACTGAAGTTTAAAAAAAAAAAACCACAATATTGCAACCATCACTGTAATAATCCATTAGAAGAAGAATCACCACCAATGGATACTAAAACTAATGGCTGAAAGTTTAAGGAAGAACAGGGCATTTGCATAATCTCATAATATCTCTCCACAAATGACATTACAAAGGGGAAAACAGTAACCGTACAATGAAGAAATCTAGTCGACACCACCGTATCCAAATAATCCAAATGAATGTCATCAACTGTCTTCAGCCTTCTGATGGGATGAGTAAGTTCTGGGGAGCTAATGGGCAACACAGTGATTATAGTTCATAATAATGTTTTATACTTGAAAGTTGCCAAGACAAGTGGATCTTAAATATCCTCCCCACAAAAAAAAAAAAGGTAATTATGTGACGGGATGGAGGTGTTAGTATCGTAATGTGATAATCATTTTGCAATATATAAATGTACCAAATCAACACGTTGTAACCTTAAACTTATGCAATGTTGTGTGTCAAGTACATCTCAATAAAGCTGGAGGGGAAAAGCCTTCTGATGTGATGCACTGAGAAGCTTTGACATCACTTCTGTGGTACTCCTGACAAAAATACACACCCTGTATCTGTCAGAAAGAAACACCAGACAAGCCTAAATTGAGGAACATGATCCATAACAACTGACTGTCAAAAATGTCGCTGTCCTGAAAAACAGAAAAAGGCTAAGGAACTGGTCCAGCGAAATGAGACTAAAAAGACACGATGACAGGCAAACACAGTGTACGGTGCCGGATGAGGGCAGAGAGCTGCACGTCCAGAGACATAATGGGACCATTCATGGGATCCAGACTTAGTAGACAACTCTACTGCATAAACGTTAAATTTTCTGATTTTGATCACTGGTCTGTGACTATATGAGAGGAGGTCTTTGTTTTCATAAAGGATACACTGAAGTATCTTGGTATAAAACAGCACGATGTCTGCGACTTACAAACAGTTCAGAAAACAATAATGTGTATAGTATATAGAGAACAATAAAGCAAATGTTAATAGTTGGTAAACTGGATAGAGACTATACAGCCGGCTTTCTGGTACTCTTATTGCAGCTTTTCAGTAGATCTGACAGTTTTCAAAGTAAGTTTAAAAATATAAAAATCTTCAAAAATACGAAAAGTTCAGTTAAGAGAATAACACTATAGTTTTTGTGGGATATTCTCTGAACACTAAGCAGCCTAGTAATTCACTTAAGTAAATGAAGCCTCATCTCCGGAGCAGGCAGAGCCGTGGTCCATATTATCGCGGCTCCCAGCTCACCTGTGCTCACTGAGCTGGTCTCAGGGCTCATTAGAGGAGGCCAGGCTCCCAGGATGAAATTTATTTGCAATTAAAAAATACTATTTAGTACACTGTCTACTCAATCATTAAGGTCCACTATGTATAATTCAGTGTGAATTTTTCTGTTAGAATTTAGTACTAGGAAAAGTTTTTTCACCTGAGAAACAGGTATTTCTCTTCCTTCCCGATGACAGGAATTACATAACTGATGATGACCCTCTTATAATTTTGTCAGACAGGAAAACTAAGGCCAAATGTGAGGCCGGTCGGCTGCACCACTGGTCTACAGTTTAGGGTGATGCCCCAGGCCCATTCTTTTCCTTGGTCCTAGTTATTTTTAATCTGCATTTTACCCTTTTTATTGTATTCTGAGGTAAAAGTCAATCCAAAAACCACTTAGCTCTATGGGAAATAGAAGAGCTACTAACAAGCTTAAATAAATTTAGGCTCTTCCACGCTGCTCCATCTGGCCACACACTGGACACTGGAAATTTATAATTAACCACTGTTGTTTCCACAACAGAACATGTCCATGTGAAACCCACTGGGAAGATTCCAGGCCACTGTTTCTAAGTCCTGACACCAAAGCCTACGACGGCCTGAAGACAATAACATAACTGGGCCATAAAACAAAGATTCTGAAGTTACATCTCCAAGTGAGATACCATCTACCTCAAAAGGTCAAAACTGAGCACCACATTTTAGATATTTACAGCAAGAATGATGAGTAAGGTCCCCAGCTTACTATTAGTAGAGGTATGACAAACCCTGTGGGCACATGTTACTGCTTCTGCCAAGAAATGCTTTGCATTTCAATAGTTTTACAAGACCAAAACCACAAAAACAAAAAATCTCACGTGCAAATGTGAGAAGGAAAAATTCTTTTTACCTGCTTCCTGCACTCTTGATACAAACAGACCTCAGGTGGGTGTGGGGTGAACACCAGTTCCTGGGAGGAGGGGTTGAATAAGGAAGCCAACAACTGGGCGGGGGGTTAATATCAATACTGGTTTGGGCTTGGGTTTTGGATAGCAAAACAACTTCTAAAATAAAGAGCCCTGGAACTTCTGGTACAAATGTGTATTTCAAAAAGGAAAATTAGTACAAGCAAAGAGGCAGTTTTTTTCCAGCCTGTAACCACCACCGGTGGCTTCAGCAGCAAAAGGAAAGAACGATCCGTAGGAGACGGACTGAAGCAAATTAAAGAAGACACCCCTACAAGGTTGTCAAGGAAACTAAACCACGTGCGTTTCTCTACAGAAAAGAATCAAGGCTAAGGTGAACATACCATGGAATATTTTGTGGAAAAAATGATTAAAACCCCATCTTGAAAGATCTTTAAGGCGCTAAATTTACTTCCAGGCTACTTTATTAGGTACTTCACCTACACTGCAAGCGGGCAAGCTTGAATTTCTAGACCACCAGCTAGACGGATTCGGTGAGCACCTTCCTAAAACCAGCGAAGCGGGGGCCACTGAAAGAAAGTACAGGAAATTTCCTAAGGTCTCTTTTGCATATCCCAACAACATCAAAAGAAACAATCACACTCCAAAAGTAATGCGAAATAAAAACTATACCACGAACAGGCTTTCCCAAATTTAGACTTTCTGTTTTTCAAAATGGAGTCTTTTTGGGGTTTTTTTTTAAGTGAAAAGGCAACTATGCAAACTAAAGCAAGAGCTTAGCCCGAGAGAACCATTCACTCCTGGAAGAGAGCAGAGTAGGCTGCAAAAAAAGGCGTCAACTTGGTAGATGAATATAAAAACCTCCACAAGTGAGAATCATGAGCAAGGTGAAATGGCATGCGTTTGCGAACCCAAAACGAGGGCCCCTTTTAAGAACGTGAAAAGGTAGGGGCACCGTCAGGCAGGCAGAAGGCAAGTGACGGCAGCGGGGTCTGCAGCCGCCTGCCTGAAACCTGGCATCCCGGGAGGCCCCGGCCGAGCGCGGAGAGAGGAGGCGGGAGGCGAGGCGAGCCGGCCCGACTCCTCCCCTCGGTCCTCTTCGCATCAAGGGGAACGAGCTCCGCGCGTGGCCCTCGCGGGCGTGGAGGAGAGGAGCGGGGCGCGGAGACGGGCCGGCCCCCCGAACCTGCCCAGCTGTAGGCCGAGACCCGGACCCCGGGCGGAGCGCCTCCAGGTGAGAGAGGGGGCGGGCCGTGGGCAGGTGCTCGGCGCCGGGGCTAGAGCGGGGCCGCGCTGGAGCGGGGTGGGCGCCCGCAGCTCTTACCCGGTGCCGCAGTCCACCACGCAGGGAGGCAGGGAGCCCGCCATGCTCGGCACGCGCGCCGCTCCGTCCACGCCGGCTGCCCGGGAGGTCCCGCCGCTGTCCGCTTGCCGCGCTAACCCCACGCCGCCCGCTCCCGGGAGCCTCCGCAGCGCCTCTGCCGGGAGCCCGGATGCTCTCCTCAGCCCACGTGACGCCTCTCCTGACTGACCAATCACGGCGCGGGCACGCCCCGTGTCCCCCCCCGTCCCCGCCCCCTGTCCGCCATCTTTAGTGCTGGCGGCGGAGCCTCGTTGCCGATACGTCCAATCTTGCTGCTGGAGAGCCTGCGGGCTATTTTTAACTGACTTACGGTGAACGTGACCCCGTTTCCGAAGGCTGACTCCTTCTCATCCTTTAAGTCTCCGCCTAAATGTCACCTTCTTAGATTAGTTGTCTGTGATCACCCACTAGGTGCCCTCCCTGCACCTTACTCTCTTATCTCAACAATCTATTGCTTTCATTCACAACATTTGGAGCAAATTTATATTTTTATTTGTAGTCTGTCCTCCCATTGGAATATAAACTCCGCTAGGATAGGGCTCCTGAATATCTTAGCATTGATCACCGGATGCTTAGCACAGTATTTGGTGCATTCATGGGAGGCACCCAAATGTTTTTTGAATGAATAAAGAAAAAAATTGCCGTTAGAATTCTTATACCTACCAGAACACTGCATGCCTTCCTCTATAAAAGAAAAACCTATAAAACAAACGCATGGTCAGCCTTTAGGAATGAATGACCTTAGATTGGGTTGACACTACCCCAAGATCATTATGAAAAATGTTTTCAAGTATCAAAGATGGGATGATGTCCAAAAGTTCTTACTGGAACCCTGGGATCAAAGTAGGCAACCACTCACTTACCGACTATGTTATAAAGGTACTGAAAGTCCCACTTCCTTCCTCCTCCCTCCCTATAATAAATTCCTGACATTATTTTTTAGGAGCTTTCTGGAGACATAGTTCCATGTAGTTTAACTGGTATTAAAAGCACGTGGGTTTTTTTCTTGTTTTTTGTTTTTTTGGAGGGTCTTGCCAGACGGCTTGTGGAATCTTAGTTCCCCCGACCAGGGATGGAACCCATGTCCCGTGCAGTGGAAGTGTGGAGTCCTACCACTGGACCAGCAGCTTTTAAATCCCTTAAAAGCACTTTTAAACTGCTTTTTCCCTAGGAAAAGTAGTAGATTAGTTGGTCATGCTAGGTAACCCATGATCATTCCTTTTTTTTTTTTTAACCTATTCAGTTCAAATAAGAGCCAGATCTAGAAATTTTTTAAGGGAACTAGAAAGAAAAGTAGAAGGTGGGAGGAAAAGGAAAGGTCAGGAGTGTGGAGGAATCCCAGTATAGGACCCAGAGGCTGGGGGCAAAGGCTCACTCCTTTGTATTTTGCCAAAGCCCTGCCCAGCCCCACTTTTCCATGGCCGTCATCAGAATGTTGTAAACTCTAGACTGCAGACTGCCAGCACTGCCACGTCTTTCATTCTCTCAATACATATTTATCAAGTGCCTACTATGAGACAGGCCTTGTATTAGATTGGGTATGAAACAGTAAGTGGGACATTTACAGTCTCTGCCCCCAAGACTTTAGAGTCTAGTGAGAGATAGCAACAGTAAACAGGCAGTTGCAATACAGTGTAATCCAAGTTGGCGCAAGTCCAGGGTGACCAGAAAGCCATTAACAGGGCACCTAAACCTGTCTTGGGAGTCAATGAAATCTTCTCAAAGCAATGGTGTCTAAGCTGAAAACCAGAAGGTGGGTGGAGAAGAGCTTGATGGTGGAGAGGGTGGGGTGGGAGAATGTTTCTGGGATGGGAAACACATACAAAGGCCTGGAGGACCTCAAGACTCATATATGGGCCCGTCCCCTTCACCAGGGAAGAAGCCTTAATGGAATTTGGAACTGGCTCGTAATAAAGGATGTGCCTTTTTGGGGAGTGTCCCTTTTGCATAGGACTTATTGGAAATGGTGACCATGGCCAGTAGCTGGTAGTAAACAAAAGACTTCCTGACTTCAATTATTTCCTCTAGACACCACTAACCCTTGATGTATGAGTTAAGGTGTTTTCCCTTAAGATGGCACAGGAAATAGCAAATTTTATTATTTCATATAATAGAAAATCCAGAAATCCCAGGATAATTCAACCATTCCATGACATCACTGTGGGCCTGTACATTCTGTTCTACCAGACTCTGCAGATTGGCCTTGGTGCTCAGACAGATCCCCTTGCTGTTGTGGAAATGGGTATAGCCGCTCCATCCACCATAACTGTAATGGGCAAAGACAGAGGGAGAAATGCCCCATCTTGGCTCTTTTCTAAGAAGGAGAGGGAGGAAGGTGTCCCTAGAAGTCCCTAGCTGCTTTCTCTCATTTCATTATCCAGCTCCATGAGTTTCCCAGGGCTACTGTAACAAAGTACCACAAACTGGGCAGCCTAAAACAACAGACATTTATTATCTCACAGTACAGTAGAAGGTCAAAATCAAGATGTCAGCAGGGAGCTTCCCTGGTGCTGCAGTGGTTAAGAATGTGCCTGCCAATGCAGGGGACACGGGTTCGAGCCCTGGTCCAGGAAGATTCCACATGCCGCAGAACAACCAAGCCCATGCACCACAACTACTGAGCCTGTGCTCCAGAGCCCACGAGCCACAACTACTGAGCTTGAACACCACAACTACTGAAGCCCGTGTGCCTAGAGCCCATGCTCCGCAACAGGAGAAGCCTCCGCAGTGAGAAGCCCGCACACAGCAACGGAGAGTAGCTCCCGCTTGCCGCAACTAGAGAAAGCCCGCGCACAGCAACGAAGACCCAACGCGGCCACAAAAAAAAAGATGTCAGCAGGACCAGCCCTCTCGAAAGACTCTAGGAGGAAAGTCAGAAAACCCTGGTGTTCCTTAGTTTATAGATGCATCTCTCCTGTCTCTGCCTCTTCATGACGTGGTGTTCTCCCTGTGTGTTTCTGCATCATCAGATGGTGTTCTCTTCTTATAAAGACCAGTCATGTTGGATTAAGGCCCACCCTAATGACCTCATCTTACCACGATTCCATCTGCAAAGGCCTTGTTTCCAAATATGATCACATTGGGCTTCCCTGGTGGCGCAGTGGTTGAGAGTCCGCCTGCCGATGCAGAGGACGCGGGTTCGTGCCCCGGTCCGGGAGGATCCCACGTGCCGCGGAGCGGCTGGGCCTGTGAGCTGTGGCCGCTGAACCTACGCGTCCGGAGCCTGTGATCCGCAACGGGAGAGGCCACAACAGTGAGAGGCCCGCGTACCGCAAAAAAATAAAATAAATATATGATCACATTTACAGGTACCAGGGTGAGGATTCCAACATATCTTTTTGGGAGACAGTTCAACTCATTAACACCAGCCTATGCCAAAAACAGTCATTGGTAAGGGGAACTGATAGACTGTGATTGGTTTAGACTATTAAAGACCATACTCTTGGGCTGGAATGGGGCCTCAAGTCCTCAGAAGCATATGGTACCAATGCCTGATGGGAATGGGATTTAATGAGCAATAAGGGGAATGACAACAGTCTCTGCCTCACTCGCTATTTTCCTAATTAAACCGTATATTCTAACTGATTCTATGCCTTTTCACTCCTTTAGCCTCTGCTTGGAATTGTCATTTAAATAACTCATCCTTAGGGACTTCCTGGCAGTCCAGTGCATTCCAGACTCTGTGCTTCCACTGCAGGGGACACAGGTTCGATCCCTGGTCGGGGAACTAAGATCCCCCATGCTGGGCGGTGTGGCCAAAAAAATATATAAATTAAATAAATAAATAAATAAATAATTCATCCTTGCTGACCCAGGTGGAGATCTGCCCCCTCTCTGAAGCTTTCCCTCAACTTCCAGAAAGAGTAATCGCTCTCTCCTCTGGGCTCCCAGAGAGCCTCCTACATCTTTCCACATTTTCACTTATCTGATGGCATCATTATGGTTATGCTTCCATAGCCCTTGGTACACCAGGAGCTCTCTGAGAGTAGAACTATGTCTCGTATAATTTTATGTCTCTAGTTCATCGGACACTTCCGGCTTTTTGTAGCCACCCAGTGAATGGCTATTGAATAAATGAAAGTCATCCAGCAATTTTTAAGCCTCTCAATTATACATGACACTTGCTTTTATTTGCTGTCATCATCAAAAGCAAATAAAAGCAAAGGTTATGTAATAATTTCTGTGTTCGTGTTTTTACTGTTTTTTCTATACATTACAACCCATTCTTCTGTGTTATTCTTCTTATATCATAAACTCCTATAGATCAGAGACTGATGGCATCCCTTTTGACAAAGGCCAAAACACCAACAGAGAAATAAACCTCCCATTCTGTAAGAAGCACTTCAAGTACAGTCTCTATTAATTATATTGCTAAGGTTTGCTCCCTCCAACATACTTAGCAAAATTCTACCGTCTCCTTGTAATGAGAGGAATGTTTCATCAGTAGCTGGCTTTCTGTGGCAGGAACGAGCATCTCTTTATGGTGCTTCTACCCAACAATAGCCTTTTACTCCCAACCCCCAAAAAGGCAGAAACAGGGGAACTGGAATGCTTCCTGTACAGAATTCAGCATCACTTCCGTGGCAGATGATGTGACCGTTTCCTACTCTCCTGAGGGCTGCATAACCCAGCATCACTCTCAAATGAACTTTTAATAAACATCTTTTGATGGTGGTTACAATGCATTTTTATGCATATGAAGACAACTTAAAAACAAAATAATCAGGACTTATAGAGATTGTCAATCTAATGGAATTTAGTCAGGGCACACTCGGACAATGTGATGTTAATTTCCTGCATTTAACTAGTCGTGCTGGGCCAAGAAGGGAAAAGAACACAAAAACTAAAGGCTGTCTTGAAAAACTGCCCACCTAGCAGCTCTGTGAATCTTAATTTGCAGAGCTGTGGGTAGGAGCGATCTGTGTGTTCTCTGTTGCCATGAGCATACAAATAGAGAACGGAGTACCCAAAAAGTAGGGCCCGTTCCTTTGAAAGCAGCTGGCATTCTCCTTTAAGAGGAAGGGCCTGTCACTGCACTCAAAGGACCTCCCAGAGGTCTTGGCAATAGTGTGAGAAAATGGTCCAAGCTGGAGTTGATTGGCCGGAGTGTGCTGAATTGGTAACAGACATAAAACCACGAGACTGGTAAGGAAATCACCTGAAGCGCTGACCTTATTCAGATCAACTCTGCTGTTTCTGCCTCCACCCGTGGCAATGATTCCGACTGGAAAACTCCATCCCCTACGCCTCTTCCTGCTCCCCTCCTGTGCCGTTCATTCAATCCCTTGTGTCTATGACCCTGCTTTTTCTCCTACTGTCACTCTTGCTAAACTACTCCATAGCTTCCTGCCAGCCAGCCTATCGCCATGTTCTGCCCATCCAAGACATCTTGGGGTGAATTATGCTGCTAGGAGAAGCAACATGGGAAAACCCAGACAGTTTGTACCTCGTGTCAGTCTCCCTTCCCCACGGCCTTCAGTGATTCCTTATTGTTATGGAACTTGATCCAAACCCTCAAGCTGGCATTCAGGGCCCTCCATGATCTGTTCCCAAGTCACCTTTCCAATCTCATCTCACATGATGCCCTTGATGCGTCTGGGCACAGCCGACCGCGGACCAAACCACTGCTACTGTCTGGTCTTCGTGCAGGCTCCTCAGTCTAGAACATTCTTCTTTACCTACCCCATCCTCTACATCCATTCCATTCAAAGCTCATTCGACCTTCCAATTTCAGTTCAAATCCACTTCATTTATTCATTCAACAAAACAGGATGCGTGCTTCCTCACGGCTCTAGTCAGAATCAATCACCAATTCTATGTCAGAGTCTACAGATGAAGTCTGCAGATGTGCATTTTAATGAGGTCTTCTGCTCTACTAAACAGTCTTATGGTTTTATTTGTAACTACTCCCTATCCACTTCTCATGGAGAAAACGAAATTATAACAGTATCTTAGTTTACAAAGCATTTTCACTCCATCACACATTTAATCTTCGTAACAATCCCATGAAGGAGATATAAAAACCTCTCTGAAAGAAAGAACTGGAGACTCGTACTTTTCAAATTAGGATATATTAAAAGTTTAATTTTGTTCTGGGCACTTTCTTTAGGCGCCCTTGAGAAAACAGGAAAATGCTAAAGTGTTCAAAGCCAGCATCTGGTATGCATAGGTTCAATATATGTTAGAGCCAGAAGGAATCTCAGCAGTTGGTCCTTCAGCCGCCTAACCCAGTCCTTTGATAATTTCAAAAACACTTTGAAATTTTTGAGCTCTTCACCTTGAATGTTTTCTATTTCCAGTAACAAATGCCCATGAACTCCCATTAGGCAATTACTATGTTCTAGAGACTGAGTAATATCCAATAAAAATCTAATTCTTTTGCCAATCGGAATGAAACTGCTGAGTAGCGGAATTGGACGCCAAGCAATCTGGACGGAATGTACTGCCAAGAGCTCTAAGTACAAACGTTTCTCGCCATTGTGCAATCTCACAAGCAACAGGTTTTGGAGGAGTTGTCTTCCCAGGGGCCTCTCCTTTCCTTTTTAATGCTCATTCTAGAACATTTTTTAGAAGCATCACAGAACTCATATAATTATAAGGGAATAAAGGAAGCAAGACTGTTCCATTTCAACATGTCTTCACTGGGTATTGACTTGGTCCCTTTGGGCAGGAAAAGATGCGCGGGGAAACTTAAAGAGTTTCTACCTGAACAGTGACAGGTAGGAGGGTGCAAAGTGAGAACCCATACCTGCTGAGTTTGTCTTTTCATCCAGCTGAAACTCTGGTTGCAACAAAGTGTATCTGAAACTGGACACACAACCACAATGTTTCCATGTCTTATCTTACTATTTCTTGTGCTTCTTATTTATCAACGTACAATATGAATTCTAAGCAAGAGTAGTTTGCAGAAAAACATTTGGTCACTGTGTTCCCAATAATTATAACTGATAAGAAATAGCTATCAGTAGCTAATGGGAAGCAGCCGCATAGCACAGGGAGATCAGCTCGGTGGTTTGTGACCACCTAGAGGAGTGGGATAGGGAGGGTGGGAGGGAGGGAGACACAAGGGGGAAGAGATATGGGAACATATGTATATGTATAACTGATTCACTTTGTTATAAAGCAGAAACTAACACACCATTGTGAAGCAATTATACTCAAATGAAGATGTAAAAAAAAAAAGAAAAAGAAAAGAAATAGCTATCAGTTAAGATAAAAATTATACTGTATTCTTTTTTTTTTTTTTTTTTTTAAGCGGTACGCGGGCCTCTCACCGCTGTGGCCTCTCCCGTTGCGGAGCACAGGCTCATGACGCGCAGGCCCAGCGGCCATGGCTCACGGGCCGAGCCGCCCCACAGCACGCGGGATCCTCCCGGACCGGGGCACGAACCCGCGTCCCCTGCATCGTCAGGCGGACTCCCAACCACTGCGCCACCAGGGAAGCCCTATACTGTATTCTTAATCCAGATATTTTTAGTTGTATTAGTTTGTACCTAAAAAAATGTATAAAATTAAATTTACTTGTTTATTGGAGTATGGAAAGAGGCTAAATTTTGAAGTCTTTCAGAACTGTGTTCAGATCTCATCTTAGAAACTTAAATATGTTTCTGCATGAGTTATTTAACATCTCTAAGCTTTGGTTGCCTTATCTGTAAGGAAGGATTTTTCTGAGTTTTCAAATTAGCTTATAAAAATACCAGGCATTGTAACATGTAAAGTGTTCAATATCATTACTGCCCTGATTCTCAGTGACTGCTTTCCTCTGATTAGTAATTCTCTTAACCTTAGATTTTTGTGGCCACAATCACAGCTCTGTTCCAGCTATTTGGATTATAACTAAGGGATTAAAAAAAAAAGGATTGACATAGACCTATCGTCACTAATACTTAAGATTTGAGACATTTTTCCATTAGTGGAGATGAGCTATGTTGAATCATTCATGTCCTCTTACCAGCTCTCCCTTGTGACCAAGGACACTTTATTGTCATGGTGCTAAAGATTTTGTGATTCAGAGCTAAATAGTCTGTATTGGTGAAAGGTCCAGGCTTGGAAGCCAAATTCCCTTAGTTTGAATTTCAGCTCTGACTTTATGCATTTATTAGCAAATACCTTTTAGATGCTGGCAGTGGGCTAAGTGATTGGGGTCTAAAGATGAACGCCTGTGCGGGGACGGGTAGAGGAGGAAATGTATACATGTCAGCCTCTGAACATGCTAGGATAGATGGGGACATTGTAGGGAACGCCAAGAAGAGAAGAATTAATTCTCATCAGGAGACCTAAGACAAGCTCCACAGGGGGAGAGACATCTAAAAATAAAACAATGAAAAGTGAGAAAAGAAGAACAGCATTTGCAAAGGCACAGAGGCTTATTCCAGGAAATGACTAGTCCAGTGTGAGCCAATGCAGGATACGTTCATTGGTTGAGATGAAGTTAGAAAGAAGAGTCTGAAATCAAATTGGGCAAAACCTTCAGCACTATTGTATGACATTATAGTTTATTCTAGACAATAAATGTCCAAAGATTTTGCAGGAGGAAAGTGTGTGTGTGTGTGTGTGTGTGTGTGTGTGTGTGTGTGTGTGTGTGTGTCTCGAGGGAATAGAGAGGATGAGATTGAATGCAAGGATGTTAACTAAGGAACCAATGAAGTAGTTGAAATAGAGGGTCATGATGGCAGTAGGAATAGAAAAGATATTTCAGTGGTAGAAATATGGAAATAAAAGGTCTCAGGGACCAGTTGGCTTTTTTTTTTTAAGTGAGGAAGAGGAAGACAAAATAATTGCTATATTTAGCTTGTATGGTTCTGTGTATGGGGAAGCCATGAACTGAGGTCAAAGAAGGACCAGCAGGTTCCCTTTGAAGCACTTCCTGGACATCAAGGGAAAGATGCTCAGGAAGCAGTTGGAAATGCTGGTCTGGAGCTGAGCAGAGAGGGGAGATGCTCTTCATTCCTCCAGTGCCATAAAAAGGATGTCACTAACTCTCTGTTATGTTTGGAAGAGGCAAGGTGGGGCTTTGGGTTATTCATCTTTGTCTTTGCCTATGGCACAGGGACATAGAAATGTCAAAACTCTTCCCACTGCACCACAAGGCTACTCTCTCCAGTTATCTGCCCGGCTCTTTCAGCTATCATAAGTTTGACGTGCATCCCAGTTTCAATTATTTGGTCCCATTGTCTCCATAAATTTATTTGTACTTAGATCATGTGTCCTAAATTTTAGCTTGGACAATACAGGAACCTTACTCTTCAGCTATCTGTCACCCGCACACTCTGTCACTGGTTTGCATATCCTTCTTGTGTTCCGCTAACACAGCAACAATCTCTTAGTCACTGAACAAGCACATACCCCATCAGAGGTCCCAGTTTTTACTAGAGTCCGTCTACCTTACAACTATTTTTTTTTTTAATCCAGGAGCTCTTAGAAAAACTGGTTTAAGGAATGGAAGAAGGAAAGAGGTGATAAAGAAAACAAGGTCAGCTTAAGAGAGATGATCCCAGGTCAAACTTCCAGGTTAAGCTGGTCTGCCTCAAAGTACCTTCCGTCATACAGGTATTATGTAAGAAAACAGATAGTGGACCCATTACCCCTGTCTGAGGGAACTTCATTCTTAAAACGACATTGTAGGAAGGGCATCATTAATATCCCAGTGCTACAGATTCTGGGATCGCTCTCTGTGTCGCTGCCTGAAACTCTAGATTCCATTTCTTCAAAAATGTAAACAACTCTGGGTGGTTAAGAGGTTTAGGGCTTTCACAGATCATCATAAATTAGCTGTTGCTTTCCTGAGCCAGCTACTGAGGAAATAGGATATTTGATGCAGGACACAGAGGGCAGGCGCGGCGGGGAGAAGAGGATTGTTTGTTTTTTTTAAGGTTTGGACAACTGCCAGAGGCACTGAATGTTTAATTACTACTGCAGGAAGAGAATAATATCGAAGCAGAAAACCTCATAGAACCATAGAAGAAGGGCTTAAGGCAGCTTGAGGGCTCTAGGACCTGGCCCCCCAAGGAGAACAACCCTGGGATAGAGTAGATTGTGCTGTGCTCCTTCCTTACCCTGCAGAGCCCCGGCTTCTGGGATGCAAATCTAAGTCCATACATTGCCAGCGACACAATAATAGTATTTATGGGTAATCAAATAGAACATCTAATATTCTTCATATGTTCTGAGTCCAAACAACTGAATGTAAAATGAACTTTTGGAACTCCATCCATATTTACATGGGGAACTGTCTAATAATAAAAATAGCTATCATTTTAAAATTTTGTTTTATTGAAACATAGTTAATTTACAATGTTGTGTTAATTTCTACTGTACAGCAAAATGATTCAGTTTTACATATATACATTCGTTTTCTTATTCTTTTCCATTATGGTTTATCACAGGATATTGAATATAGTTCCCTGTGCAAAATAGCTAACATTTAAAAAAACTTACTAATCACTGTGCTAAATGCTTTACGTGAGTACTTTTATTTAATCCCTAAAACAGCTCTGGGAGGTTGGTGCTATTGTTAATATGCTCATTTTGTAGATAAGGAAGCACGTTTAGAACTAAGTGGTGGATCCAGGATTCCGAGGCAGCAATCAGACACACTCATCAGGCAAGACACTTGTGTTCAATGATAGTCACTGGTTTTCATTCCGGAAAGAAGAAAATCTTGTCAATCAGCCCGGCAGTTCTGGGTGTTATCTTCACAAGAGATGGTGTGAGTAGTGATTAAAGGTGGGGATCTTGATCCAAGTGGACATGGGTTCCAGTTCTGACTCTGCCACATGCAATCTGAGTTACCCTGGACAAGTTCTCACCCTCTCTGAAACTTAATACATTCATCTGTAAAAGAGGGGGAAACAAGGCCGACCATGTAGAAATGGTGTGAAGATTAAATAAACTGACAGAAAGTGTGCCTGGAACTTCATAAGCATTCAATAAATGGCAATAACTCCTCTGTCTGCCATCCCTGCTTTGACGGCAGACATATAAGCTCTGGAGTATCTGGAAATATGCAATATCTACCAAGAAATTGCAAGGATTTCACCAAAACAGTAGAGGTAGATCATGCCTTCTAGTTCTTCTCTGGATTCTTACCTAGAATCCCCACCGTGACCGCGCCCCCCCCCCCAAGTAATATACAAACAGGCAGATGGTCAGAAGCATTTCACAAAGCCTATAGCAGTAGCCATCCTCATAGTGATGCAGTTATATTTATAACCCTCACTGAGATTACCTACAGTTGACAAAAGAGAAAAATGATGCAAGTTCTCAAGCTCAATTGGTTGGGCCGGTGAGATCAATTGCTAGGTTAAAAAACAAACAAACCACAACAAAAACCCAGCCACCTCTTGTATTTGCCTTTGCTACTTTGTCCATGGAGTAGAAGGTACTGGAAAATAAGGGGGAAAACACAAAGGATGACAAGCTATTCCAGAAAAGCATACGGTTACGTATGCTAGTCTTAAATAGCTCAGTTTACAAGCCCTGCTCTGCCACTGACCGGCTCCGCTGTCTTGGACAAGTTACTTAACCTCTAGTTTCAGTTTCCTCATCTGCAACTTTGGAATATCGAAATGCCCTCTTTACAGAGTTGGAAAAGTTAAATGATCAGCAAACATTTAATAGCTCCTTCAACTGTTCTTCCACACACCTGTGCTGTGCTCCAGGGAAGCAGTGATGAACAAAAATAGACAACACTCTTTTGCACAGAGTGTATTGCCTCTCTAGGTGGGAGTGTTGCCCACATGTAAAAAAAGGTTGGGCAGGACCTTTCTCAGGAGTGGGAGCCATGGAGAGAAGTGAGTGTTAAGGATGCAGTAGACACTCCGGTTTTTTCATAAAGTCTACCTTATTTGAACCTAAACTTCAAGAACCCTCTGAAGATGCATTGTCATCACTTTATAAATGAGGGAGCCAAGTCCCAGAGAGGTTAAGAAATTGCCCAAGCGCACAAGGCTGGTGAGCAACAGAGTAGGAATTTGAATAGGTCCCTCCCATCCCACACTTCACAATGCTAATGCATTTTAGCAAATGTAAACCCATTAAACTGTCATCTCTCTCTGGGAATATTTTTGCATTTTTTTCCAGATTGGTATTTTGGCGTTAATAACGAAAACGTTCAATCCAGCTATAGAGAATCAGGGTCAGATATCATCATTCCAAGGCAAGATGGGGTCAGAACCAGGGACACCTGCTGAGGGTACAGGGCAGGAGCTGGTCCTGGGGCAGTGGTCTCCAAATGCTTGATCATACACTGCTATAAAAAATGTTTGAGGGCTTCCCTGGTGGCGCAGTGGTTGAGAGTCCGCCTGACGATGCAGGGGACACGGGTTCGTGCCCCGGTCCGGGAAGATCCCACATGCCGCGGAGCAGCTGGGCCCGTGAGCCATGGCTGCTGAGCCTGCGCGTCCGGAGCCTGTGCTCCGCAACGGGAGAGGCCACAACAGTGAGAGGCCCGCGTACCGCAAAAAAAAAAAAAAAAAAAAAAAAATGTTTGAACTTGCTTTGTGTGTGTGTGTGTGTGTGTCTGTGCATATATATATTGTTTTGTATATACGCTACTGCATTAATATTATTCTAAAACATATACAAAATTTAAATGTAAAAGAAAAAAATAAATAATATTTTTAAATAATTTTATTTCATCTATTAATGGAACAAAACACACTTTACTTTGTGATTAGTTGTGCTTATTTCACAAGATCTTGATTTAAAGTCTGATGTCAAATTTGGTTTCCTTCTGTACTCACTTCATTACTAAACCTTGCCCAACTTGCTGAAAAAGATACTTCACAAAAGCTAAGAAATGAATAGCTCCTCTTTAAACTCGAAGACTCTTTGAGCTACTCTGTGATGAAATGACCAATGAACCTATGTGTGGTACAAAATATTTCCAGGGTCATTCCCCATCTCATTACAAAACTTTTGTGAAGATCACACAATTTAAGATAATACATGGTACATATATAAATTGGAATATTACTCAGCCATAAAACGACTGAAATAATGCCATTTGCAGCAACATGGATGGACCTAGAGATTATCATACTAAGTGAAGTAAGTCAGACAGAGAAAGACAAATATCATATGATATCAATTATTTGTGGAATCTAAAAAAATGATACAAATGAACTTGTTTACAAAACAGAAATAGACTCACAGACAGAAAACAAAGTATGGTTACTAAAGGGGAAAGCTGTGAGGAAGGGATAAATGAGGAGTTTGGGATTAGCAGATACAAACTAATATATATATATATATATATATAAAATAGATAAACAGCAAGGACCTACTGTATAGCACAGGGAACTATGTTCAATATCTTGTAATCAACTATAAGGGAAAAGAATCTGAAAAAGAATATATGTATATATATATATAGTGTATAACTGAGTCACTTTGCTGCACACTTGAAACTAACACAACATTGCAAATTAACTATACTTTAATAAAAAAATGATAAAAATTTTTTTAAAAAATTTAAAGATACTACAACGTATAAAGCCACTTAACCCTGTGCAGGTAAACTGCCGTCTTCACGATGTGCTGACAGCAAGGAGGCATGGAGGGGTTGTGTCAGCCCCTTGGAGTGTCCCCTCTTCCTCCTTTTCCAGCAGTGTCACATCACCAGCTACAGTGCTGACCCCTGGCCACCAGGCTCTTAGATATCAGCAAAGCTTTGTGTCTGACTATGTAAAAAATAGATACAATCAGAATTCTATGTGCCTTGCAACCTCATGGATTTTCTTACATATACCCAGCTTGGATGTCCGAGCTCCAGGGAGGTGACAAGCTCTCGACAGGCTGTGAAGGCCCCGTGCACCAAGCTTCAGGCATGTAAACCAGCAGGTGCTCCTGAGTGGATGCCGAACCCCGAGCCCTGACCGCGGAGCCCCAGGTCTGGGTCCCAGGTCCCAGGTCGCAGGCGTGATGGCAACTAAACCAAGTCCTCACCCCACCCACTGGGGATGAAGGGAATCCTAATCATTTTTTATTTTGTTTTGTGCTGTTTTCTCATTAATTCGGGGGGGTAGGCAGGACCAAACTAAAGGCTACAGATGTTCGATTCTGCAGTTGGACAGGGCCATTTATAGGCAGCGACCTGATTGATAATAAGTCGCTGAGAAAATCATTTTGAATGTCCTCTATGGGTCTTGGTTTTGATTTTAATAAATTTATTTAGTTATTTTTGGCTCCGTTGGGTCTTCATTGCTGCATACGGGCTTTCTCTAGTTGCAGTGAGCGGGGGGGCTACTCTTCATTGAGGTGCGCAGGCTTCTCATTGCAGTGGCCTCTCTTGTTGCGGAGCACGGGCTCTAGGCGCACGGGCTCAGCAGTTGTGGCTCGCGAGCTCTACAGCGCAGGCTCAGTAGTTGTGGTGCATGGGCTTAGTTGCTCCGTAGCATGTGCGATCTTCCCGGACCAGGGCTCGAACCCATGTCCCCTGCCTTGGCAGGTGGGTTCCTAACCACTGTGCCGCCAGGGAAGCCCCTCCTATGGGTTTTGAAATACAGGACCTTAAGCAAAGCACGTAGCCTCCCTAGATCTTAGCTGCCTCATGTGTGAGATGAAGAGGCTAGACCAGGGGATCCTTCTCAAAAAGTCTTTTAATTCTATGAAATACAAAGGAGGCCAATGTGAACTACTTCTGGAAATTTAGTATCATTCATACGTATTATTTGTGCCTTCTTAATCCTTTCTTTTTAAAAAGCTAAGAGAAAATATTTAATACTTTTCTACAGTCCTTTATCCACAGCCTTTAGTTCCAGGTGCATTTCAGAATTCAGAATTTCGAGGCCTCAGAAAGGAAATAGTGCAGGTACAGCTCGTCGGGTAACACCAGAGGGGGTCGGAGCAGCGTGCTGTAATCAATCATTCTAACGTTTCTGCAGTGAAACATAGGACTTCTCACACTAAGTAGTATAAAGACTAAAACTAGCCTCACGTTGGTTCAGGTCAAGTTTTACAGCCAAAAAGTTTGCCGCATACTGAACAAAAACCCTTCTGTTTTCAGAGCCCTTTTGAACTTCAGAATTGTTGCAAGGAATCACAGCCCTGTGGTAGCTCATGCTAACCCCCAGGTAATCATTTTATGTGTGTGTGTGATGTAAATCAACCTAATATTAGTAAGTGCCAAATATTTCACAACCTACTAGGACGTGTATTATTCAGAATTTAAAGGCCAAAAATTCCCTAAAATTGAAATGTCTCATACCCATTCTAAGCTCTTCTAGTAGTTAATCACTATTGTAGAAGAAAATTAGGATTGGTCTGATAAAATGTGTCCTTTACAAAGCCAATGTTTGAGATTTTCGCAACTGGCTTTCTGAATATTTTTAGAATTAAAATTAAGTAGACTGGACTATAATCTCTAGTTATACCCTTTGTCCTCATTTTCTAAATATAGCCAGTGCATTTATCAGCTCCAGCTCTCCCCCCCTTTGGATTTCTAACAACTAGTGTCCTTCAACATCTTACATTCTACAAGTTCCTAGAAATTCGATATGTCAACAGCGTCTCACTCAGATGAGCAAAAACAAACTGGAGAAAATGTGGACAAAGATATTCCAGAAGTGTCTTATCCTCTTCTGGAAGAAACCTTCCCATAATTTGTTTCATTTCTGCCTATAAATAGTGAGCAAGGACAGTAGGTCTTGTCAAACGTTCCCTTCTACCAGGATTGTGTTCAGACATGTACAACCTTACCGCTCACTTTCCATTACCAACGTGGGATGGGGGAGACACGTGTATTTTAACTGACCATTTATTATAACCATCTGTTCTCAGAAATATTAAAAGGCAGCAAGATGAACTAGTTTAACTTCCCATTACTGTCACTGTATTTTCTCAGCTCACCTTCAAGTGGAAATCCTAATGACTTTTGTTTCCTTTTTGGCCATGCCGTGAGGCTTGAGGAATCTCAGTTCCCCAACCAGGGATCGAACCCAGGCCACGGCAGTGAAAGCACTAACTTCTAACCACCAGACCACCAGGGAATTCCCAGAAATCCCAATGATTTTAAACTCTCACCCCACTGGCTCTTCAGAGGAAGAGAAATGAAAAGCCTTAATCAAGATGTGTAACTATGAAGGGACCATTTACCCACCCACCCCTTACTTTATAATGATGTGACATCTAGAACAAAGATATGTACTCAGAGACATATATATATATAGTATATATAGAGAGAGACATATATATATAGAATATATATTATATTTTTATATATTTTATATTTATAGCTGCTGATGACGGTGTTACTCAAAATATAAAACTTAAGTGCTCCATGAAAATCAAAATATAGCATGTCTTTTGCTTTGCTGTATCTAGCAATCAAAACAGTACTCCATTGGAGAAGAAAATTAAAAGGGACTAATGAGTCTTAGTCTCATAATTGTGCTTTATAACTGATTGATTGATGGCTGTCAGCCATTGATATCACTCTCCTGTCAATGTCTTAGGTGGATAAATGGAAAGTTAGAAGATTTGATTAGTTAACATGAATACTTACAAGGATATAAGTAAAATTCAACTAAAATAGTACAATGTTTCCTTAATCGAAGGTGCCCCATCAATTCCTGCTTTAAATTAAGTGTTCAGGAAATTTAACGAGTGAAAAAAAGTGATACCTTATAACTGAAGAAAAAATTTAAGTGCATATTCTCGCAAAGTGCCAAACGTTTATTACAGTGCCGTATCCTCTCCCTGTAATCAACAGTGAAGAGCGAGTCGAAGTACATCCTCTTGGACAAACCCTCAATGAGCTTTCACCTTTTTTGTGGCTTTGAAAGGACATGTCACCCACCTTTTGACCCTATATCCAAGTTCTGGATAACTTTTTAAGTAGTCTCCCACCTTGTGAACAAGTAATATCCGAAGATTATTTTTGACGACAAGCAAAAGCTGGTATCATTATGTTTGGTCTGATTGTTGCATGGTTGCAGCAAGAGTGTTATATTAATTTGTCAATGAAACTCTCAAAATATTTGTGGATTGAAAGTAATTATTCTGCTGTTTAATTTGATTTTTAAATTAGTTGGTAGACTCTCCATCTCAGCATATGAAGCTTGAGGAGCACTCCATTTTTCTGATGAAAAAACAAATTAGCAATTAGCAGTAGTTTTGTCCTGCCCCTGTGAGTGTGTGTGAGTGTGTGTATGCGTGTGTATACTCTGCAAGTATACTTGCAGAGACCACTCCAACGCTCATCACACTCAGTTACTTATTTAGAGCCTCTGCCTTTCCAAAATTGCTGTGGCCTCACTCCCTAAGTTCTTTCCTGTCTCCAGGAAAGAAGGTCAGTAGACATTTACCTCTGGATACCACAAGGACACCTCAAGTTCAAGCACATAGAAAGAGATGTTATTATCTTTATCAACAAACTAGATATTCTCTCGGCGGACCATCCTCATTCTCCACACTGTCACCAGAGTCAGATACCCAATGTCCTGCATGCACTTTACTAGATTATAATTTTCAAAATGAGAAAATCATGACTGTCATGTAAATGTAAAATGAACATTTGCCAAATATATTATTCAACTCACTACTTAATGCAGGAAATAGTAAGATGTTAATACTGGTGCAAAGACGGAATGAGAAGGTAGGTACGTATAAGTAAATTAATGAAGAAACATTAGAATAGGATTGATGGATTGGATTAAAAACTGGCTAATACACTAGAGGGCAATCAAACATAAACTTTAGGGTTTTCTTTTCCACTGGACCGAAATTATTTGCCTCTCTACCAGACAAAAATCTACAAGTTAACATGTAACTTCTTTACGTCTGGGAGCGTCAGTCGCTAGTGAACAATGAGCTAAACGAAGTACATTCTGTGATAATCATTGGGTGGGTTTCGCCCTTTTTTGTCGTTTACATTGGGGCCACTTGTGGGTCCTTGTCCTGTCAGAGTAAATGAGCTGCTGGCCCTATGGGAAAGTAAATCGAGGTGCAATCCCTCTCCTGAGGGGAAGGTGGAGGATTTGTGCACAGCTGACTCAGAGTTCCGCAACTCAAGTTCAGTGAGTTCCTTAAATCGCTTTGGGCCGCTCTATTCACTGAATCACCTTGACTGATCTTTGTATTTGTTTCCTGTGGCTGCTGTAATGACAAACGTGGTGGCTTAAAACAGCAGAAATTTATTCTCCCCCAGTTTTAGAGACCAGAAGCCTGAAATCAGTATCACTGGGTCCACATCGGGGTGTCAGCGGGGCTGCACTCCCTCCGGAGGCCCTAGAGGAGAGTCTGTTCTTTCCCTCCTCCAGTTTCTGGTGGCTGCCGGCACTCCTTGGCTGGGGCTGCAACACCACCAAGCTTCAGACCAGCATCTTCACATCTCTCTGTTCCATCTTTACATCACGTCTCCTCTGTGTGTCTCTTTATAAAATCTTCTTCTGCCTCTTTGCCTTTTATAAAGATACACATGGGGCTTCCCTGATGACGCAGTGGTTAAGAATCCGCCTGCCAATGCAGGGGACATGGGTTCGAGTCCTGGTCTGGGAAGATCCTACATGCCATGGAGCAACTAAGCCCGAGTGCCACAACTCCTGAGCCCACGTGCCACAACTCCTGAGCCCGCAAGCCACAACTACTGAGCCCGCGTTCCTAGAGCCCATGCTCCGCAACAAGAAAAGCCACCGCAATGAGAAGCTGGTGCACTACAATGAAGAGTAGCCCCTGCTCACCGCAACTAGAGAAAGGCCGCGTGCAGCAACGAAGACCCAACGCAGCCAAAAATAAAATAAACAAATAAATAAATAAACTTATTTTAAATAAATAAATATATATATTTAAGGGACTTCCCTGCGGGTCCGGGGGTAAGACTCCACACTCCCAATGCAGGGGGCCTAGGCTGATCCCTTGTTGGGGAACTAGATCCCACATGCATGACGCAACTAAGAGGCCACATGTCAAAACTAAGACCTGGCACAGCCAAAATAAATAAATAAATAAATATAAGTAAATTTTAGTAAAATAACTGGACTTTTTAAAGAAAAAACATCCATTGAACAGCTAGGTAAACAAATATACATAAGAGAAATAGAATTAGATTATGATCAAACTTTTGGCAGTAACACTTCATATCAGAAGAAAATGGAGTACATGTGAGCCAAGGATTTCTTATTTGGCAAAACTAACCCTCAAGTATACATGCCACAGATGGAGAATATTGTTTTCATTGGCCTTTCCTAAGGGATTCACTAGAGAATGGGTGTCAAACAACAAAATAACTAGAGAGAGAGAGAGACATAGCAGTAAATAGTGAGCATTAATTATATAGTTAGTTGTAGAACTAAGACTAAATGTGAGTTTAAAAGAAGAAATATGAGGGGTTATTGGGATAGTGTATGTCAAAATTTTTTACTGTTTTATTCATCATAATTGGTGGTAGTGGAATTATTGTTCTTTAGAGAATGTTGTGTATAGTTAAGAGGTGTTAATTCCATGAGTCGGTAAGGAATATTCCAATTCCATATTCCCTTGAGAATCAAAATTCTTACTGTGGAAGAAATACAATACAAATGCAACACAGAAGAGGTTAAGGAAAAACCCTATAGTCCTGAATTTGATTTGGAAATAGCAATATGAACTCATAAGGTATTTTATCTTTATATAATTCCTACATCTGTCCAATGTAAAAAACTGAACAACCCAGCAGCAAAAAGCATGCCTCGTTCTCAGATCATAGTCTTGAAAAACCATTCCCTGTTAAAATAAATCTGAGCTTCTTGGTGAAATGCCTGGTTCAGGGCTGGGTCAGGAAAGGTATAAGAAAAGCCTCAAATATCTTCTCATACTAGAAAGCAAAAAAGCTATCGAAGACTTTAGAGTTATGGCAAAGCACTTAAGAGTCAACCTAAGGCCACCTTGCCTGCGCCCGCCCGGAGCCAGCGGTCCTTCACGTACCTCGCATCCAGTGAGACGCGCTGCGCACCGACGGAGCGGACATGGGCAAAGCGATGGTGGCCAGGCTTGGACTGGGGCTGCTGCTTCTGGCACTGCTCTTACCTACGCAGATTTATTCAAATCAAACAACTGTTGTAACGCCTCCAAGTAATTCCTCCCAGCATACCTCAGCTGCCCCCAATCCAGCGAATGCCACCACCAAGGCAAGTGCCGGTACTCTGCAGTCAACAGCCGGTCTCTTGGTGATCTCGCTCTCCCTTCTACATCTCTACTGTTAAGAGACTCAGGCCAAGAAACATCTGTACTTCCCATCCTCTAAACCCAATTCAGATGGCATCCAGACATCCAGTGTGACAAGGGAAAAAAGAACAGGTCTTCATTGAATGAATCTGCTAGTTCCACACCTTATTTTATTGACAGAAACTGTTGAGGATCCCAAATTTGATTGGTTTGAAGAGCGCATGTGAAGGGTTTGACTAGATGACGAATGCCAATATTAAATCTGCTGGAGTCTCCTCTACAAGATGAAGAGAGACAACATCCAAAATTAGTTAAGAGATGATTTCCTTAAATGTGGCTTAAGAAGTATGGACACATAAAACTCTACCTTGAAAGTGAGAATAGATTTTATCTTACCTAGAGATAAAGAATGGGATGTGGAACAGAGATTCAGTTTTCATTTGTTCATTAAATTTATAAGGCCGTAAAACAATGAGGTAAAACAAAGCTTCTGTGATTCTATTTATATGTACATTAGAAGGAACTTCCAGGTGTTACTGTAAATCCTCAATGTGTTGTTTCAGCAGTACTAATTTAATGCTGATGTACTCTAGAGAAAATTTTATGTTAAGCTATCGCTGTTCTCTTGGGAACTGAACTCTTTCTTTCCCTTGGGGTTTGGGTTTGACATTGCATTTGAATTTTTATATAGTCATTGATATGTACCAGGGCAATGATGGATTGGAATCTACCCCAAATCCAAGCATAATGAGTACATTTTGCTTATATATTTATCGACTATTATTCAAAAAGAGCAGTAGATTCATTTAGCTAAACAGATAACAAAGAGTAGAATTACATTGATCTCAACTAATTCAAAATGCTTTTTATTTCTGCATATGTCGGATACTTTTTACAGTTTAAAAAATGATCTGCTTTGAAGGTAAGATTGACAAATCTTGAAATTAAAAAGGCAATGTGAAGGAGCTAAACTATAAATCAAATATATTTGGCAAGGGAAGACTGGAAGCTTGCTTACATTAAATTCAGAAAAACTTTTGTACTCTTTTCTGTAAATACTTCTTTTTAAACTGAATCAGAATAGCCACATTTGGAACACTTTATGTTATCATTCAATATTTTTAGATAGTTAGAACCTGGTCCTAAGCCTAAAATGGGCTTGATTTTGGAAAGTAAATCTTTTCACAACTGCCTTGATGCACAGAAACCTTTTTAAAAATAGACACTCCCTAAAGTCTTTTGTTCGCATGGTCACACACTGATGCTTAGATGTTCCGAAATCTAATATGGCCACAGTAGTCTTGATAACCAGTCATTTTTTTTCCATCTTTAGAAATCTACACTGGAACAACCATATCCAACAGATCTCAAGCTACTGTGTGTGTGAATGAACATTCTCTTTTGTTTCATGCCTGAATGCTGTACATCTATTTTGGATTGTATATTGTGTTTGTGTATTTATGCTTTGATTCATAGTAACTTCTCTTGTTATGGAATTGATTTGCATTAAACACAAACTGTAAATAAAAAGATGGCTGAAAGCAAAAAAAAAAAAAGAGTCAACCTAAGGAGGCCCCCACTGGCCAAAGGTGGGACGATTTGAGTTTCAATAAAGATGAGAACTACAGTAAATTAAAACCCATCAAATATGCTTAAATCCAGGAGTTCATGATCATATTTCAAACACGGGGACTTCCCTGGTGGCACAGTGGTTAAGAATACACCTGCCAATGCAGGGGACATGGGTTCAATCCCTGGTCCGGGAAGATCTCAGATGCTGCAGAGCAACTAAGCCTGTGCACCACAACTACTGAGCCCGCATGCTGCAACTACTGACGCCCACACGTCGAGAGCCCGTGCTCCGCAACAAGAGAAGCCACCACAATGGGAAGCACGCGCACCACAACGAAGAGTAGCCCCCGCTCGCCGCAACTAGAGAAAGCCCGCGCGCAGAATTGAAGACCCGACGAGGATATCATCTGAGGATGGCAGGAAACCATTATTTGGAAAGTCAGTAAATAAAAGGAAATAATCAAACATTTTCCCTCACTTTCCTGTATGAACTTTATTAATGGGTTACTTAATAGTAGATGAGGGGTAGCTTTCTTATAAAATCATTTCTGCTTATCCATTAAAATGAAAGATAAAATTAGAATATCATTATTTTGCAACCTCTAATAAATTAAGGGATCTTGGCATTGTGTATCAATGGCTGCTAACATGAAAGAAGAAATAGAAATAAAATGAGATTATGATCAAACTTCTGGAAGGAACACTTCATACCAGAAGAAAATGGAGTAAATTCTTGTGAGCCAAAGATTACCTATTTAGAAAAACTGACCCTCAAGTATAAATGGCACAGATAAACTACTATCAGGAAAACTTGAAACTAGGTGTGTTTTGTTGAAAGAACACAACATCACCCCCAGGCTTGCTGAAATGATCACAGCTCAGTGAGATAAAGCCTCTGGCTGCGCTAACCAGTGTAGGGAGGCTGTGCAACACCTAGACATTTCCTACATTGCTGGTGTGAGCGTGCAATGGTCCAGCCTCTTGGGAAAACTGTTTAACAGTATTGATTAACGTTAATGTATGCCTACCAGGTGACCCAACAATTCTATCTATCCCCAAGTATATATATACCCAAGATTAATACTACATATATCCTCCAAAGACATGTATGAAAATACTCATAGTGGCTTTGTTATAATAACCCAAAACTGGAAATAACCCAAATGCCTATTTACCTTGGAATGGATAAATTAATAATGGTGTAGTCATTCATGGAATACTACACAACAGTTAACAAGGACAAACCACTGCTGCACACAACTTGGATGAATCTCACAGGGATTGTGTTGAGCCAAATTATAAACCCTCTGGTTCCATTTATATGAAGGTGAAGAAGAGACAAAACTCATGTGACAAAATTATGAATAGCTCCTAGCTCTGGGTGGAGGAGTGCCTGGGACGGAACCTAAGAGAACATTCTCAGTTGTTGGAAATAGTCTGTATCTTGTTTTGGGTGGTGATTACTCCATTGTACACACTATAAAAATTCATTGAACTGTTTGTACTGAATGTATGTTATATACAAACAGGCACGTATAAATGAAAAACAATAAACTGAAACATGTACTCCCACAATTTCCAATCCTCAGTAACCATGCTAATATAGTCTCACTCATTTCTCAGATTATCATTTCCTATTTACCCTACAAATTTGTCTACAAATTGGGCTAAAGTTCTGTTACAATTTATCCAGTCTTTCACTCTGAAACAAGAGTCCACAATTTCCTCCCCATTCCCCTTATATATAAAGATTCCGTGACTCACAAACCAAGCAAAAACAAAACAACATTTCTAGGTGAAGTACCCAGGCAGTGGAAGTCGATAGAAATGGTCATATCTTGGCATATCTTGGTCACTAACTGGCAAATAGGGACTTCAGCCAAGTCCCTTCATCCTTGTGTACCTCTTTCTTCACATGCCAAAAGGAGAGAATAATATCTATGCTGTCCATCCATCTCAGAGGTTATGAGAGTAAGGGGGAAAATGAGTATGAACATGCTTTATGTTTTAAGCGGTTTTTTTTCATTGAAATATAGTTAATTTACAATGTTGTGTTAGTTTCCAGTGTAAAGCAAAGTGATTCAGTTATACATTAATATATATATATACTATTTCATATTCTTTTTCATTATACTTTATTACAAGATATTGAATATAGTTGCCTGTGCTCTATAGTAGGCCCTTGTTGTTTATCTATTTTACATATAATAGTGTGTATATGTTAATCCCAAACTCCTAATTTATCTCCGCCTTCCCCACTGCCACAAACATGCTTTAGAAACGAGTGATGCAATTGTCAAATGTTAAGCTTTTATAACTGGTGCCTATCACAGTGCAGAAAACAAAATAAATGCTCAATAAACAGTTGAATTATGGATTGACAATTACTTGCCAGCCTGCCAGGCTGCTTCAGGAAACCCTAAAAAGACACATATTCCGTAAAAATTATTTTTATTTTTATTTTTTTAAACATCTTTATTAGAGTATAATTGCTTTACAATAGTGTGTCAGTTTCTGCTTTATAACAAAGTGAATCAGTTATACACACACATGTGACCCCATATCTCTTCCCTCTTGCATCTCCCTCCCTCCCACCTTCCCTATCCCACCCCTCTAGGTGGTCACAAAGCACCGAGCTGATCTCCCTGTGCTATGCAGCAGCTTCCCACTAGCTATCTATTTTACGTTTGGTAGTGTATATATGTCCATACCACTCTCTCACTTTTTCCCAGCTTACCATCCCCCTCCCCGTATCCTCAAGTCATTCTCTAGTAGGTCTGCATCTTTATTCCCATCTTGCCCCTAGGTTCTTGTGACCATTTTCTTTTTTTCTTAAAGATTCCATATATATGTGTTAGCATATGGTATTTGTTTTTCTCTTTCTGACTTACTTCACTCTGTATGACAGTCTCTAGGTCCATCCACCTCACTACAAATAACTCAGTTTCATTGCTTTTTATAGCTGAGTAATATTCCATTGTATATATGTGCCACATCTTATTTATCCATTCATCTGTTGATGGGCACTCAGGTTGCTTCCATGTCCTGGCTATTGTAAATAGAGCTGCAGTGAACATTTTGGTACGTGACTCTTTTTGAATTATGGTTTTCTCAGGGTATATGCCCAGTAGTGGGATTGCTGGGTGGGGTGGTAGTTCTGTTTTTAGTTTTTTAAGTAACGTCCATACTGTTCTCCATAGTGGCTGTATCAATTTACATTCCCACCAACAGTGCAAGAGTGTTCGCTTTTCTCCACACCCACTCCAGCATTTATTGTTTCTAGATTTTTTGATGATGGCCATTCTGACTGGTGTGAGATAATATCTCACTGTAGTTTTGATTTGCATTTCTCTAATGATTAATGATGTTGAGCATTCTTTCATGTGTTTGTTGGCAATCTGTATATCTTCTTTGGAGAAATGTCTATTTAGGTCTTCTGCCCATTTTGGGGTAGGTTGTTTGTTTTTTTGATATTGAGCTGCATGAGCTACTTGTACGTTTTGGAGATTAATCCTTTGTCCGTTGCTTCATTAGCAAATATTTTCTCCCATTCTGAGGGTTGTCTTCTCGTCTTGCTTATGGTTTCCTTAGCTGTGCAAAAGCTTTGAAGTTTCATTAGGTCCCATTTGTTTATTTTTGTTTTTATTTCCATTTCTCTAGGAGTTGGGTCAAAAAGGATCTTGCTGTGATTTATGTCATAGAGTGTTCTCCTATGTTTTCCTCTAAGAGTTTGATGGTGTCTGGCCTTAAATTTAGGTCTTTAATCCATTTTAAGTTTATTTTTGTGTATGGTGTTAGGGAGTGTTCTAATTTCACTCCTTTACAGTAGCTGTCCAGTTTTCCCAGCACCACTTATTGAAGAGGCTGTCTTTTCTCCACTGTGTATTCTTGCCTCTTTAATCAAAGATAAGGTGACCATATGTGCGTGGGTTTACCTCTGGGCTTTCTATCCTGTTCCATTGATCTATATTTCTGTTTTTGTGCCAGTACCATACTGTCTTGATTACTATATCTTTGTAGTATAGTCTGAAGTCTGAGAGCCTGATTCTTCCAGCTCTGTTTTTCTTCCTCAAGATTGCTTTGTCGGGGCTTCCCTGGTGGCGCAGTGGTTGGGAGTCTGCCTGCCGATGCAGGGGACGTGGGTTCGTGCCCCGGTCTGGGAGGATCCCGCGTGCTGTGGAGCGGCTGGGCCCGTGGGCCATGGCCGCTGGGCCTGCGCGTCCGGAGCCTGTGCTCCGCAACGGGAGAGGCCGCAGCGGTGAGAGGCCTGCGTACCGCAAAAAAAAACCAAAAAAACAACAAAAAAAGATTGCTTTGTCTATTCGGGGTCTTTTGTGTTTCCATACAAATTGTGAAATTTTTTGTTCTAGTTCTGTGAAAAATGCCAGTGGTAGTTTGATAGGGATTGCATTGAATCTGTAGATTGCTTTGGGTAGTAGAGTCATTTTTACAGTGTTGATTCTTCCAATCCAAGAAAATGGTGTATTGCTCCACCTATTTGTATCATCTTTAATTTCTGTCATCAGTGTCTTATAATTTTCTGCATACAGGTCTTTTGTCTCCTTAGGTAGGTTTATTCCTAGATATTTTATTCTTTTTGTTGCAATGGTAAATGGGAGTGTTTTCTTAATTTCACTTTCAGATTTTTCATCGTTAGTGTATAGGAATGCAAGAGATTTCTGTGCATTAACTTTGTATCCTTCTACTTTACCAAATTCATTGATTAGCTCTAGTAGTTTTCTGGTAGCAATTTTAGGATTCTCTATGTATAGTATCATGTCATCTGCAAACAGTGACAACTTTACTTCTTCCTTTCCAATTTGGATTCCTTTTATTTCTTTTTCTTCTCTGATTGTTGTGGCTAAAACTTCCAAAACTATGTTGAATAATAGTGGTGAGAGTGGGCAACCTTGTCTTGTTCCTGATCTTAGTGGAAATGGTTTCAGTTTTTCACCATTGAGGACGATGTTGGCTGTGGGTTTGTCATATATGGCCGTTATTATGTTGAGGATAATTCCCTTTATGCCTACTTTCTGAAGGGTTTTTATCATAAATGGCTGTTGAATTTTTTCAAAAGCTTTCTCTGCATCTATTGAGATGATCATATGGTTTTTCTCCTTCAATTTGTTAATATGGTGTATCACATTGATTGATTTGCGTATATTGAAGACTCCTTGCATTCCTGGGATAAACCCCACTTGATCATGGTGTATGATCCTTTTAATGTGCTGTTGGATTCTGTTTGCTAGTATTTTGTTGAGGATTTTTGCATCTATGTTCATCAGTGATATTGACCTGTAGTTTTCTTTCTTTGTGACATCTTTGTCTGGTTTTGGTATCAGAGTGATGGTGGTCTCATAGAATGAGTTTGGGAGTGTTCCTCCCTCTGCTATATTTTGGAAGAGTTTGAGAAGAATAGGGGTTAGCTCTTCTCTAAATGTTTGATAGAATTAGCCTGTGAAGCCATCTGCCTGGGCTTTTGTTTGTTGGAAGATTTTTAATCACAGTTTCGATTTCAGTGCTTGTGATTGGTCTGTTCATATTTTCTATTTCTTCCTGGTTCAGTCTTGGAAGGTTGTGCATTTCTAAGAATTTGTCCATTTCTTCCAGGTTGTCCATTTTATTGGCATAGAGTTGCTTGTAGTAATCTCTCATGATCCTTTGTATTTCTGCAGTGTCAGTTGTTACTTCTCCTTTTTCATTCCTAATTCTATTGACTTGAGTCTTCTCCCTTTTTTTCTTGATGAGTCTGGCTAATGGTTTATCAATTTTGGTTATCTTTTCAAAGAACCAGCTTTTAGTTTTATTGATATTTGCTATCGTTTCCTTCATTTCTTTTTCATTTATTTCTTATCTGATCTTTATGGTTTCTTTCCTTCTGCTAACTTTGGGGTATTTTTGTTCTTCTTTCTCTAATTGCTTTAGGTGTAAGGTTAGGTTGTTTATTTGAAATGTTTCTTGTTTCTTAAGGTAGGCTTGTATAGCTATAAACTTCCCTCTTAGAACTGCTTTTGCTGCATCCCATAGGTTTTGGGTCGTCGTGTCTCCATTGTCATTTGTTTCTAGGTATTTTTTAATTTCGTCTTTGATTTCTTCAGTGATCACTTCGTTATTAAGTAGTGTATTGTTTACCCTCCATGTGTTTGTATTTTTTACAGATCTTTTCCTGTAATTGATATCTAGTCTCATTGCGTTGTGGTTGGAAAAGATACTTGATACAATTTCAATTTTCTTAAATTTACCAAGGCTTGATTTGTGACCCAAGATATGATCTATCCTGGAGAATGTTCCATGAGCACTTGAGAAAAATGTGTATTCTGTTGTTTTTGGATTGAATATCCTATAAATATCAATTAAGTCCATCTTGTTTAATGTCTCATTTAAAGCTTGTGTTTCCTTATTTATTTTCATTTTGGATGATCTGTCCATTGATGAAAGTGGGGTGTTAAAGTCCCCTACTATGAATGTGTTACTGTCGATTTCCCCTTTTATGGCTGTTAGTATTTGCCTTATGTATTGAGGTGCTCCTATGTTGGGTGCATAAATGTTTACAATTGTTATATCTTCTTCTTGGATCCATCCCTTGATCATTATGTAGTGTCCTTCTTTGTCTCTTGTAATAGTCTTTATTTTAAAGTCTATTGTGTCTGATATGAGTATTGCTACTCCAGCTTTCTTTTGATTTCCATTTGCATGGAGTATCTTTTTCCATCCCCTCACTTTCAGTCTGTATGTGTCCCTAGGTCTGAAGTGGGTCTCTTGTAGACAGCATATATATGGGTCTTGTTTTTGTATCCATTCAGCCAGTCTATGTCTTTTGGTTGGACCATTTAATCTATTTACATTTAAGGTAATTATCGACCTGTATGTTCCTATTCCCTTTTTCTTAATTGTTTTGGGTTTATTATTGTAGGTCTTTTCCTTCTCTTGTGTTCCCTGCCTAGAGAAGTTCCTTTAGCATTTGTTGTAAAGCTGGTTTGGTGGTGCTGAATTCTCTTAGCTTTTGCTTGTCTGTAAAGCTTTTAATTTCTCTGTCAAATCTGAATGAGATCCTTGCTGGGTAGAGTAATCTTCATTGTAGGTTTTTCTCTTTCATCACTTTAAATATGTCCTGCCACTCCCTTCTGGCTTGCAGAGTTTCTGCTGAAAGATCAGCTGTTAACCTTATGGGGATTCCCTTATGTGTTACTTGTTGTTTTTCCCTTGCTGCTTTTAATATTTGTTCTTTGTATTTAATTTTTGATAGTTTAATTAATATGTGTCTTGTTGTGTTTCTCCTTGAATTTATCCTGTATGGACTCTCTGTGCTTCCTGGACTTGATTAACTATTTCCTTTCCCATATTAGGGAAGTTTTCAACTATAATCTCTTCAAATATTTTCTCAGTCCCTTTCTTTTTCTTTTCTTCTTCTGGGACCCATATAATTTGAATGTTGGTGTGTTTAATGTTGTCCCAGAGGTCTCTGAGACTGTCCTCAATTCTTTTCGTTTTTTTTTTCTTTATTCTGCTCTGCAGTAGTTATTTCCACTCTTTTACCTTCAGGTCACTTATCCGTTCTTCTGCCTCAGTTATTCTGCTATTGATCCCTTCTAGATAATTTTTAATTTCATTTATTGTGTTCTTCATCTCTGTTTGTTTACTCTTTAGTTCTTCTAGGTCCTTGTTAAACGTTTCTTGTATTTTCTCCATTCTGTTTCCAAGATTTTGGATCATCTTTACTATCATTATTCCGAATTCTTTTTCAGGTAGACTGCCTATTTCCTCTTCATTTGTTAGGTCTGGTGGGTTTTTGCCTTGCTCCTTCATCTGCTGTGTGTTTCTCTGTCTTCTCATTTTGCTTAACTTACTGTGTTTTGGGTCTCCTTTTCGCAGGCTGCAGGTTTCCGTTGTTTTTGGTGTCTGTCCCCAGTGGCTGAGGTTGGTTCATTGGGTTGTGTAGGCTTCCTGGTGGAGGGGACTAGTGGCTGTGTTCTGGTGGATGAGGCTGGATCTTGTCTTTCTGGTGGGCAGGTCCACGTCTGGTGGTGTGTTTTGGGGTGTCTGTGGCCTCATGATTTTAGGCAGCCTCTCTGCTAATGGGTGCGGTTTTGTTCCTGTCTTGCTAGTTGTTTGGCATAGGGTGTGCAGCACTGTTGCTTGTTGGTCGTTGAGTAGAGCTGGGTCTTGGTGTTGAGATGGAGATCTCTGGGAGATTTTCGCCATTTGATATTACACGGAGCTGGGAGGTCTCTTGTGGACCAGTGTCCTGAAGTTGGCTCTCCCACCTCAGAGGCACAGCCCTGACGCCTGGCTGGAGCACCAAGAGCCTGTCACCCACACGGCTCAGAATAAAAGGGAGAAAAAAAAGAAAGAAGAAGATAAAATAAAATAAAGTAAAATAAAATAAAGTTATTAAAATTATTAAGAAAAAATGTTTTTAAGTAATAAAAAAAGAAAAACGGACAGACAAAACCCTAGGACAAACGGTAAAAGCAAAGCTATACAGACAAAATCTCACACAGAAGCATACACATACACACTCACAAAAAGAGAAAAAGGGGAAAAAATAATATATCTCTGCTCCCAAAGTCCATCTCCTCAATTTGGGATGATTCATTGTCTATTCATGTATTCCACAGATGCAGGTACATCAAGTTGATTATGGAGATTTAATCCGCTGCCACTGAGGCTGCTGGGAGAGATTTCCCTTCTCTTCTTTGTTCCCACAGCTCCCGGGGCTCAGCTTTGGATTTGGCCCCGCCTCTGCGTGTAGGTCGCTGGAGGGCGTCTGTTTTTTGCTCAGACAGGACGGGGTTAAAGGAGCCGCTGATTCGGGGGCTCTGGCTCACTCAGGCGGGGCGGGGCAGGGGGAGGGGCACGGAGTTGGGGGCGGGGCTGCGGCGGCAGAGGCTGGCGTGACGTTGCTCCGGCTTGACGTTGCGCCGGCGTGACGTTGCATCAGCCTGAGGCCCGCCGTGCGGTCTCCCGGGTGAGTTGTCCCTGGATCCCGGGACCCTGGCAGTGGCGGAAAACAGAGGCTCCGGAAGGGGTGTGTGGAGAGTGACCTGTGCTCGCACACAGGCTTCTTGGTGGCGGCAGCAGCGGCCTTAGCGTCTCCCGCCCGTCTCTGGGGTCCGCGCTGTTAGCCGCGGCTCGCGCCCGTCTCTGGAGCTCCTTTAAGCGGCGCTCTTAATCCCCTCTCCTCACGCACCAGGAAACAAAGAGGGAAGGAAAAGTCTTCTTGCCTCTTCGGCAGGTGCAGACTTTTCCCCGGACTCCCTCCCGGCTAGCCGTGGGGCACTAACCCCCTGCAGGCTGTGTTCACGCCGCCAACCCCAGTCCTCTCCCTGCGCTCCGCTCCGACCAAAGCCCGAGCCTCAGCTCCCAGCCCCGCCCGCCCCGGCAGGGGAGCAGGCTGGTGAGTGCCGGTCAGCCCTGATCCTCTGTGCGGGAATCTCTCCGCTTTGCCCCGCGCACCCCTGTGGCTGCGCTCTCCTCCGCGGCTTCGAAGCTCCCCCCTCCGCCACCCGCAGTCTCCGCCCGCGAAGGGGCTTCCTAATGTGTGGAAACTTTTCCTCCTTCACAGCTCCCTCCCACTGGTGCAGGTGCCGTCCCTATTCTTTTGTCTCTGTTTTTCCTTTTTTCTTTTGCCCTACCCAGGGACGTGGGGAGTGTCTTGCCTTTTGGGAGGTCTGAGGTCTTCTGCCAGCGTTCAGTAGGTGTTCTGTAGGAGTTGTTCCACGTGTAGATGTATTTCTGGTGTATCCGTGGGGAGGAAGGTGATCTCCGCGTCTTACTCTTCCGCCATCTTGAAGCTCCTCCCCTATTTTATTTTTAAATTGGCAGTCTGCACTTGTTAACAGATTGGGTTTATTTTTTTAATTAATTTATTTATTGGTTGCGTTGGGTCTTCGTTGCTGTGCACAGGCTTTCTCTAGTTGGCGGCGAACAGGGGCTACTCTTCGACGCGGTGCGCAGACTTATTGCAGTGGCTTCTCTTGCTGCGGAGGACGGGCTCTAGGCACGCGGGCCTAAGTATTGTGGCTCACGGGCTCTAGAGCGCAGGCTCAGTAGTTGTGGCGCGCGGGCTTAGTTGCTCCGCGGCATGTGGGATCTTCCCAGAGTGGGAATCGAACCCATGTTCGCTGCATTGGCAGGCGGATTCTTAACCACTGCACCACCAGGGAAGTCCCACAAATTATTTTAAAATATTTCACCATCAACACCAGTACCGAATCGTCGACTTTGTTTAAATTTCCAAATCAGCCTTACAAAGAGTCTTCACATGAGAGTCAAACACATGATCCATCTGTTCAACTGGGTCACAGGCCAGAATGGGCTGGATTATGTCAGAGGGAAATAAGCACAGTTGAAGTGTGGGTGGAAGGCTATCCTCTCCACCCGACAGCAGGTTCATACCAGTAGGGAAGAGATGGGAGCAGCTAGGAGTAATGTAAAGACCATGGGTGGGACCTCATTTAGCAGAGGAATCTTTTTCCATTAAGGTCAGCTCGACTCTGGCTGTTCAACAGAGATATTCTTTTCTCATATGCATGCTTTCATCTCTCTGATTTCACAGTTCTTAACTTTAAAAAAAATATCTCCACCATTTAAATTCTAGCTCTTCTCTACGGTAATATTTAAATCCGGAGTCTTCTGTAAAAAGAAGAGGCTGTAAATTTAAAACTGCTTGAGATTTGATGTCCATTAATAGAAAATTTTCTCCTTATTGTCTCTCCTTCCCCTTTCACCTCATTCTTCCTATTCTTATCTATTTCCTCTATGTCCTAGGATCACCAGTCCACTTTAAAAAAATTTTTAAAGTTATTGCTTACTGATAATTAGAAAGACTTCTTAGTATCAACCTCTTCCGTAAGTAGACATAAGACTGGAGTTCTCCTTCTGCTGCTTACTTGACCTTCTGCTACTTAATTGACCCTGATCAACTCACTCATCCTTGCTGTCAGCAGGGGAGCTAACAATGCCTACCCATCTACCTGAAGGGATTATTGGGAGGTCAAATGAGATAATACACATGAGAGTGTTTTGATGAAATGAGTGATACATATGTCAGGTGTTATTATTAATAATTCATGAACTGAAACACTGACTAATATTCTCTAACCAGAGAAAACTGATTCTTGGATTTAGATTTTTTATTCCATTTAGTCTTAGAAAATGGCTTTCACTCAAAACTGGAAATGTAAGGGTGGCTCATTCTCAACAAGTTGTTTGCATGCAAGACACTAAAAATTAAAGACTTAATATGTCAACAGAGACAATTACCACAAGGCTAAATCTTATTGTACAACGTCCGAAAAAAAAAAGTTAGAGCAAAAGGCTTTTAATAATCTTCTCTGCTGAAGCTTTTGGGAAGGTGCTGATTGCCATGGGGAATCAACAGTCACTTAGCAGGATCTAATGACATCAGTGTGAGTCATGCTAGTATGTAAAACTAGTATGAGGTCATTTTAAGCTAATCAAATGGGTGGCTGGAGAAAGGTGCCATTCACTATTAATTACCTCAACCAGCAACAAAAGGACTGGATTTAGTTAATGGAAACCAAGGGCTTAATGAAACAGACTAAATGAGGAGGGTGGTGGTAATTGTGTCATTAGGGCCCTAATGCTGAGAATCTGTCTACCTCTGATATTGGCCCTAAGGCAACTTTTCCAAAGGTGATTCTATGGTCATTTAAAAAGCTTTCTGCTTTCAACTGTAGAGCTTTTCTTAATGTGGTCACTGAAAAGTGGTTTCTGGGTTACTGGGGGTTTGTTCCGGGTCATTGGGGATGTTCGTTATTGGTCTGCAAAAATGTCGGTGATGCCCATCAAATTCTCTTCCAATGGCAGATGTCTAATCAGCCAGCTGATTGACTACATTAAGAAAAAAAAAAAACCTAAAAACTAAAGCTGATTATATTGAATGGTTTCTGGAAAGCAGTCTCATTTTCTTACCGTGCCATCGCTCCAGACAAGCACACAAATTATTACAGCTCAAGGAAGTACCATAAAAGACTCGTAAAGAGCCGTGGGATGGGGAGGCGCCAAAGGACTGAGATTTTTTTTCTTTTCTTTTTTTTTTTTTTTTTTGCGGTACGCGGGCCTCTCACTGCTGTGGCCTCTCCCTGCTGTGGCCACTCCCGTTGCGGAGCACAGGCTCCGGACGCGCAGGCTCAGCGGCCATGGCTCACGGGCCCAGCCGCTCCGCGGCACGTGGGATCTTCCCGGACCGGGGCACGAGCCCACGTCCCCTGCATCGGCAGGCGGACTCTCAACCACTGCGCCACCAGGGAAGCCCCAGGACTGAGATTTTTTTATATCTGATGGGTGGGCTCCGGAACTGCTCTTTAGAATGACTCTTACAGACATTCTAGAGTTAAAAGGCTAGAAGTAATAAGAAGCTGAGAAAACTGGTGTTACAGCTAGAAGAGCAGGATGAAAGATGGTATAAGATGATATATATGGGGTAGCAAAGGCAACAAAAGGTAAAGAGAACTTCAGACTTCCGCTTGAGTATATGGTAAAGAAGTGAAATAATTAACCAGAATGAAGACGTGAGGGAGGGCCATGTTTGAGGAGAGGAAAAGATGATTTGGGTTTGGGATATGCTACTTGAAAAGGCACAGGGAGAGAGAAGGCAGAAAGGCAGGGACCCAGAGCCAGGATGCAATGTGCCCTTTGCAGCGATGTTCGTATTCTAATGCATCTGGAGTGAAGAGGGCAGGATTCAGTTTAGGGACCATCTGAGGGTCCAGAATCTTGGTTGCCAATTCCAGGATGTAGAGAAGGCCGACAGGAATGGGATACAACATGGTGGTTCTCAAACTTGAGTGTCCCTCAGAGTCACCCTGAGGGTTTGTTCAGACACAGTTTGTTCAAACTCTGGGCCCACCCACAGAGTTTCAGATTCAATAGGTTTGAGGTGGTGAGGCCTAGAATTTCCATTTCTAACCAATTTCCAGGTGCTGCTCTGGGGACCACACTTTGAAAACCGCTGGTGTAGAGGAAGAAGTGTGGGCTTTGGGTTCAGAAGAATCTGAGATGTTTCCAACTCCATCAGATTACCTAACCTCTCTGTCAGCTTCAGTTTTCTCAAGTGGAAAATGAAGAAATAAACTACTGACCTTGAAGACTGAAGGGTATGTGTGTATAAGTTATTAGTAGTGCCTGGTACATAGGTGGTGTTCGGTGTGTGATCTTATAGGCAGGTAGGTAGGAGGAATATAGGATGTTGGTAGGTAGGTAAGTAGACAGTCACACAGGAGAGCAGAAACCTGCCAGATGTGGGCAGGGAGGAGGATATGACAAGTTGTACAAGGAAATTTGTGATCGAAAGGAGGGCTTCCCTGGTGGCACAGTGGTTAAGAATCTACCTGCCAATGCAGGGGACACGGGTTCAAGCCCTAGTCCAGAAAGATCCCACATGCTGCAGAGCAATTAAGTCCATGCACCACAACTACTGAGCCTGTGCTCTGGAGCCCGCGAGCCACAAATACTGAGACCACACACTGCAACTACTGAAGCCCGCGCACCTAGAGCCCGTGCTCCACAACAAGAGAAGCCACTGCAATGAGAAGCCCACACACCACAACGAAGAGTAGCCCCGGCCCACCACAGCTAGAGAAAGCCCGCTCACAGCAAGAAGACCCAACATAGCCAAAACTAAACAAACAAACAAACAAATAAATAAATAAAGGAGATACGTTAGTAGAGAACAGACTTGTGATTACCAAGGGGGAGGAGGGATGGGGGAGGGATGGATAGGGAGTTTGCAACTAGCAGGTGCAAACTATTATATAGAGAATGGATAAACAACAAGGTCCTACTGTATAGCACAGAGAACTATATTCAATATCCTGTGATAAACTGTAGTGGAAAAGAATATGAAAAGAATGTATATATATATATATGTATAACTGAATCACTTCGCTGTACAGCAGAAATTAACACAACATTGTAAATCAACTATACTTCAATAAAATTTAAAAAGTCTTTTCGGGCTTCCCTGGTGGCGCAGTGGTTGAGAGTCCGCCTGCCGATGCAGGGGACACGGGTTCATGCCCCGGTCTGGGAAGATCCCACATGCCACGGAGCGGCTGGGCCCGTGAGCCATGGCCACTGAGGCTGCGCGTCTGGAGCCTGTGTTCCGCAACGGGAGAGGCCACAACAGTGAGAGGCCTGCGTACCGCAAAAAAAAAAAGTTTTTTTTGTAAAAAGGAGCTACGTCAGAATAGTAGCCTGCGCCTAAGAGCATTCAGCCCCAGGTGCTTCTTTACCTGATACCTAGGTTTGCCAGTATGGTTATTGACTGTTTAAAGGTACAGCTGGGGAGCAAGAATAAACATGGTAGCCAGACAGGGTCTAATAAGAGATGATGGGTCCAAACTGTGATGTTTGAGCTTCACTGTCCGTGTTGTGGGGTGACCGTGGCAGGTGCACTTCAAAAGAAGACACAGACTCCTAGTCTCAGAGGCTGGGGTTGAGAATCAAAAGATGGGTCCAGACTACCATCACCGAGACTCTTCTCTTTCTCCTGGCAAGGCTTGGGGCGTAGCATGGTGCCAAGAACATAGAGTAGAGGCAAGAAATGGGGAGAAAAGAAAGTAGAAAATTCTATCAAATGCACGATGAGCTACATAACTTGCAGGTCCCAGTGCAAAATGAAAAGGTGGGGGCCATGGTTCCGAAAGTATTAAGAATCTCAAGATAGCGTCAGCATGTGCACCCAAGTGTGGGACCTTCTAAGTGTGGAACCCTGTGTGTACCAGTCATGCATCCTGGTTACAAGACCACAGTATCCCTAACCCTGCCATGTGTCTGCGGTGCACAGGCACTGGGAAAACAAGTAGCCTGTATTTGCAAACTCTGGAGCTCAGTTCACTGGCTCTGGGAACTTCTTAATCAAACAGAAACTCCAAGAGAAAGAAAATCTCTTTTCTCCCACGCAGAATCGTTTAAGTGCAAACTGATGACTTAGCGTCTGATGTGGTCCTCTGAAGTGTTTTTGGGCTCCCATGACACTTTAAACATTGAGAAAAGTGAATGCCTTTATAAGGGGCATGCCTCTGCCACAGCTCCTGCAGTCGCACCCCTACCTGCCAGGCTCAGGAAGGGATATGAGTTGGAAGACCTGGTTTGAATCTTGGTTGTGAAAAGTCAGAAGTTCCTTGCTTGGGATCCATTTTGTGATGAAACTTTCACTGTCCTTAAGGTTTCTGCTGGCGGGTAAAAACCCACTCAAACCTGCTCCAAAACCTCCGTCTCCAATCCACAGTGGCTTCCCGTCCGCGGATGTGAGGCAGTACCTATGCTAGACACTAGGAGGCAGTGTTGTCTGTGTGAGGCCACATTTTAAGGATTTTTTTTTTTTCTGTCTCCGCTCCAGTTGCTAAAGGACTCTGAACCCTTATTGTAAAGAGATGACGGGACACTCAGTTGTCTACTTCACAGCAATTTAAATATATTAGCTTTATGAGGAGTACTGCAAAAAAAACAAAAATGCAAGGGTACTTTTGACTGCCGGGTGCCGTTTTTAACTCGATTACATAAACCGTTCGACCTAAAACCACAGGGTCAAATGCTGGTTTGAAGACGGGCTGAAAGAGATTCTAGTGAATGACAGTCCTGGAACTGGAGAAGAGCTCAGGTTTTCTACCTCCCCCCAACCTTCCCACCCCACTCCGCCAACGCCCCCAGGTAAACTTGGAATGCAATGTAGCCCAAGGACTGGCTTTGTGATTCCTTATGGCCTGAGGCTTAAGAGCATTCCTTTGTTGGCAAAACAAAGCAGAAGTGATACGTCTAAGGCTGTTCACTCACCCCCACTGGGGCCACAAATCCCTCCCCATCCCACTTCCCAAAAAAGCCAGCAATCCCTGTCTTCTGGAAACACTCATCAAGTTCCTGTGATGGGTATAGAAAGAGCTGTACATTGTTTTCTACCATCTTATAGGATATGAAAGGAGACAATTCGTGTACACAAATAACTCTACGTGATAGTGTATCTAAGGAAATAATATGAATTACACAGTCCCTGCCACAAGATTTCCAGGCATGGTGGCAAGAAATCCCTCCAGACAGGAATAATCTCGCTTCACAAAATCATGGCCCTCGAGAAAGGCCTTTTGGTCAGAGGAAAGGGAACAGTAGAAAAAGCACAACTCGGGTTCAAGGAGCAGCACAAGGGTACATCTCTATGAGATAGTCTAGAGAGATGAGTGGGAGCATATTTGAAAGATGCTGAATGCCAGGTTAGAAATGCAGAGTTTAACATGTGCAAATCAAGAGCCAGTTGAGATTTTTAACAAAGAAAGATTCCATAAGTGTCTTAAAGGAAGATGCGTAGAATAGAATGAAGGAAACACAAGCAAGGAAGCACTTAAAAAATATTATCCCCCCAAATACCCCTGAGTTGGGGGTGGGGAAGCCCAGACTGTTTGCCTGTGAATTCCCACTCCCTCACTTTGGGCTGTGTGACCTTGGGCAAGCTAGTTAACCTCTCTGAGCCTGTTGCTCATTTGTAACACAGGTTAATAAGAGTATGATCCTCATGCGGTTGATGTGTAGATTACTTAGATCTTCTGTGTGAGGCACTTAGTACGGTGGCTGGCATATAGTAAATGCTCACTAAATACTGGTTATAATGTTATGATGCAGATAATGGTATTGTGAGGAAATTGCAGCTCAAATAGATAAAAAACTAACAAGAGGTAAATCTGGGATACAAACCAAAGTCTTCTAACTCAGACCCAGTGTTTTTCTTCCTTGCACACACATTTTAAGAATTTGGGAAAGTCCTAAAATATTTCCTGCAATCTTGTGTTTTGATCTTTATGTCGAAGCACAAATTCTTTCAAGCACAAATTCTTTCATAAACAGAGACCCTGTCGAAGCTCCATTTTCAAAACTCTGAGGAAGAGAGCCAAATTAATTCCTACAGTTAAATGATTTCCAGTTCATAGAGATTTTATATAGCTGAGGATTTAAATTGTCTTTCAGTTGAATCCATTGATTTGCATTTCAATAAGAAAATTTGATAGTATCTATAAACATGCTGTAGAACAAAATATATTTAAACTTTTTTCTGCTCTAAGAGATACACTGTACACTTTGTTTTTAAGTTATCTTGATTTTGAAAGTTTACTTTTTCAGCTGCAAAAAAATCACATGAGTATTTGACTTATTTATGCAAGTGAAACTCAGGTAATTGAGATAGAGTCTTCAGAAGGTAACCATCTATAACCTAGTGCTATGATAGCATAATATATGCTATGTAATGGCATAATAAAGTTATAATGGCAAAAACAAACCTTTCACAAAAGAAATTAACTCATTTTATTTAATTCCAAGCAAGCTTACTACTATGAATGTTTTTCTTTGGCAAGAAATATGTACAATTATTTTAGTTCTACAATGCCACATGAGGGATAGAGAAACTCAAAATATTTTGGCCAGAAATGAATCCTGTGATAAAGGGGTGGGTGATGGGAGAGAGAGACGTGTACCCAAATGCAGGTTCTGCCGCTGGCCACTCAACAGCCAATAAATTGAGGGGCAAGCTTCAGTAGAGAAGAAAGTTGCTTTATTCAGAAAAGCCGGCGATCTGGGGAGAAGGCGGACTTATGTCCAGAGACCAACTCCAAAGATTCTGCTCAGCCATGACAATTTTTTTTTTTTTTTTTTTTTTTTTGCGGTACGCGGGCCTCTCACTGTTGTGGCCTCTCCCATTGCGGAGCACAGGCTCCGGACGCGCAGGCTCAGCGGCCATGGCTCACGGGCCCAGCTGCTCCGCAGCATGTGGGATCTTCCCGGACCGGGTCACAAACCTGTGTCCCCTGCATCGGCAGGCGGACTCTCAACCACTGCGCCACCAGGGAAGCCCAGCCATGACAATTTTTAAAGGGAAAAAAATCTCAGTTAATTGTTAAGGCAGGAGGTCAGATTCTGCGTCAATTTTCCATTGCGTGCAGGACTGCTGACTTCTCCTAGTCTTCCTTGCCACGCTGTCTTGCTCACGTGGCCTGCCTGCAACTGGTTGTTCTCTTGCCGACGTAATCCGCCTGCGTCCTCAGGCTTCACCTGCAAATTTACTTAGGGGAAGCTAGGGTAGGAGAGTTAGTCATTCTTTAACAACTTAATTCTTTATTCTTTTTTTTTTTTTTTGAGGCATTTGCTGTTTTAATAGATGGCTTGTTCCTCTCTTTAATTACAAAAAGAATGAGACCCAAATAAGAAGACTCCTACATTTTTAATAAATGAAAATGTACAAAACTCAATAGTTATTCATATTTACTAGAGCTACAAAGTATAATCACTATCAGAAAATTCTAAAATTAAAATTTGTATTCTCCTCTCCCCTTACTAATCTAATATTTATCAATATTCTAACTAAGCAGAGCATGTAATCCCACATTTGTCTCAGGAGTTACTCCAAGCACTAGATATGACTGGATTTTCAGATAATGAAATGTTTACACTTCATGAGGAACAAAGAAGTTCACCATGAGGCCTATCTTCCCTTCTCCTTCTAAGGACTTCCATTTCTCATGGTTGCCTCCATATTGGGTAATGGTGGCACCATGGGAGACACGACAATCCATGTATTCTTGTAATACATACAGAGTTTTATTAAGAATCCCTGGAAAGGGGGACATTATGTTATATATTGTCAGAATACTTTAGAAAAATACCAGTCATTTACTTTTTAAACAAGAGAATCTGATTGAATTAAATGTGGGTTAAACTCAGTGGACTCTTTCTTTTTTTTAATATTATTTATTTCATCAGAAAATATGTGGGAAAAAATTATCTTTTTATTACTGTTAAGAGTGTCACTAGACACTATAGGGCTCAATTCCATAAACTTAGATATTATGGTTCTATATCCCAAATCATGAATTCCTAGAACTTCTAAAAAAGGCACCAGACCTAAGTTCCTGTGAGGTTCCAGTTTCCCTAATTTAACTAACTCTTCTGGTATTTTAATTCACTTGATCTGTTCCTGACCTAACAACAATTATATGAATCCCATTTAGGTTTTCCTGTTATTAACATTTTCATGATTACAAGCCCTCCAATACATTTTATTACATTCATCCTTTTAAAATATCCTCTGTTCAACATAATTTTGACAATCTCCCTTTTTTAAAATTTTACTCTCATTTATACTAATCGAATGAAACCAAAGATTTGGTTTTTTCTAAGTTTTCACCCTCTTTACATCTGTACATAGATTACTAAATATTTTCAATTCAGAAATATTATCACAAAATAATAGAACCACACATGCATCATAATTATCTTGATCCTGTGAGAAACCTGGTGACGTCAAAATAAACACTTTTAAGGTCAAGAGGAAGAGACTTAGCAGAGCTTTTTTTTTAAATTTTTATTTTATTTATTTATTTTTAACTTTGTTTATTTTTGGCTGCATTAGGTCTTCATTGCTGCACGTGGGCTTTCTCTAGTTTCAGCGAGCGGGGGCTACTCTTCGTTGCGGTGTGCGGGCTTCTCATTGTGTTGGCCCCTTTTGTTGTGGAGCATGGGCTCTAGGTGTGTGGACTTCAGTAGTTGTGGCTCGCAGGCTCAGTAGTTGTGGCTCGCAGGCTCAGTAGTTATGGCGCACGGGCTTAGTTGCTCCATGGCATGTGGACCAGGGCTCAAACCCGAGTCCCCTGCATTGGCAGGCATATTCTTAACCACTGCACCACCAGGGAAGTCTGAGACTTAGTAGAGCTTTCTCTGGCATGGCCCATCGTAGTCCAACTTCTGATTGTGATGAGCATTTTAGTCTCAGAGCCCAGAATCCAAATTTTCTTAGAACTCACCGGTGTCATCACTTCTTTTTTTTTTTCCTTATTTTTTCATGACTATTCCTGGGGTTTTCTTTTTTTTTTTTAATCGAACTTTAGTGATTTTCTCATTTGTATAAGAGTATCAAAATGCAAGGTCTTAACATCATGATAAATTGTCTAGAAACTCATTTACTAAGAATGCATAAGACCCTGAAAAGGTTGTCCTGTGATGCCTGAAACATGTTCACAGCTGATTTATGCCAGAACAGAGGCCATGAAGAACTCTGAAGGATAGTCACCAGCTGGTAAGGGTTCCCATTTCCAGGTAAGTACGCTTCTCCATTATGTGCTGCACTTACCAGGTAACATCAGTCTTTTCTTCATCTTCCTTATTTCTTTATGTTAAGGTGATCATCAACTTTATATAAGCACCCACAGATAACTATTCATTATTAGAACACTCATCATATTTAGGCCACTTCCTGAAGACATGTAGAGCAAATATTAATGCTTTCACTGAGATATTTCCAATATAAATTGTAAAGGAGATATTTTTTTTTCCTACACAGGAAATTACTTAGTATCATCAACAGTATGTATAGATGATATTATACATCAACTATACCTCAATTTTAAAAATTGAAACAGAACAGTATGAAGGTTCTCAGGTTTTCGTAAGAGATGAGTAAAGTCCCTTTACTCACCTGCTTCCTAACAATGACCCTGGACATTTCAGCTTAGGTCTTGAGGTACATATTCTTTTGGGTCTCCTCAATCCTATTCTCATATTTTCAATCTGGTAACAGAAAATAAAACAGGAAATTTATTTTATTATTATTATTTTTGGTCACGCCACGTGACTTGGAGGATATTAGTTCCCTGATCAGGGATTGAACCCAGGCCTGCAGCAGTGAAAGCGTGGAGTCCTAACCACTGGACTGCCAGAGAATTCCCAGGTAATTTTTTTAAAAAAATGATTTAATCTTTGGTCTAATAACTCCAATGTGCAAGTAACGAAATGGAGAATACCCACTTATATACTAACTCACACACTCCTTCTCAACAGGGAAAATGTACTTGTCTAAAAAGGAACATACTAGTTCATTATTTGTGTTAATAATGGAAACAGTAGAACATGTCTGAGAGTGTCTTTTCAAGAGTTGCACTAGGGATGGAAATCCAATTTAAGCTTTAGAATTTCAATCATCTGAACTGACACTGTACTGAAAAGCAGAAAAGCAAACAATGCTGACAGAAAATATTCTACATTCTCTCCTGTGGCTTTTACAACCTTTGAAGGGAAATTGGTGCCCACTGAAACTACCAATTTATACTAAAGGAGTATTGGTGCCTTGTATCTGCTCCCCTGTTGAAAAAGTTCTCAGTAAATGCTTTGACTCCCTCACAGCACTGATGGGACTTTTTCTCCAGCATGTTTTTTCCTATGTCTGAAAAGATTCGAGCTCTGACTAAAGGCTTTCCCACATTCATGACATTTGAAGGGTTTCTCCCCAGTGTGGATTCTTCGATGTTGAATCAGGATTGCACTTCGGCTGAAAGTATTTGCACACACGTCACATGTATAAGGTTTCTCTCCACTGTGGATCCTCTGATGTAGATTAAGGGCTGAGCTCTGACTAAAGACTTTCCCACATTCATCACACTTGTGTTGTTTTTTCCGAGGATGGTTTCCCTGTCTTCTTTCAAACTTTCTATCTTGTTCACAGGTTTCTCTAAATGTGAAACTCTGGGAAGCATTCATTTGAAGAGTGTTAGAAACTTTGTAATGCAGTTCTTTGCCTGAAGAAGTCTTTCGCCTTGAAGCTGATTTCACATTTATAGTTCCGGTGTCTCTATCATTTTGTCTTAAGGTGTGAAGCTCCTTTGATGCCCACTGCAGTTGCTTTTTTGTGGGCTTAAGCTGGCTACGTGTTGTCTCCTGAGTGATTTCACAAGTTGGTAGCTTCTTTGCAAGCATGTCCTCATTTTGTCCAAGAAAGACCTGTTCAGCCACCATCTCATGCTCTTTCTCCAGCTCCTCCAGCATCACCACGGCTTCCTCTCCACTCTCTGGTCGGTTCTCTTGAAACCAGGCCTGCAGTTCCTCAGGCAACATGGCCAGGAACTGCTCCAGCACCAGCAGCTCCAGGATCTGCTCCTTGCTGTGCACCTCTGGCCTCAGTCACTGACAGCACAGCTCGCGGAGCCAGCTCAGAGCCTCCCAGGGCCCAGGTGACTCCTGGTAGTCAAACTGCCTGAACCGCTGGCGGTAGGTCTCTGAGCTGTAGTAGCTGCTCCAGTGGCGGCTGGAGACCATATTACAGGCCTGCCCTCCCTCTTCCACCTTCATTACCAGAATGCAGTCAGGGTCCCCTGAAGTTTGTGGAAGGAGTTTTGATGTCTCTCTCAATTTTGCAGACATTTGGACTGGGAATAGCTCAGAACTGCTAGGTTTTAATCTTCAAGAAGGTGAAACTCTCCTTATGGACACTCCTCTGGCCTAGGAAGGACGACCCCACGTTTTGGGGGAGAAGCCGGGGAAGCAATTCTTTATTCTTATTCCTTCTAATCCAGGAAAGGAATCGACAGGTTAGGCAAGGTGTTGTGTATATTTAGAAAAGCAGAAATCAGGAGCTAACTTAAATGTTGCCTAATGATCTCATCTTTATGCTTAAGATCTAAGGAAAACAGGGATGAACAAACACAAAAGGGGCAAGGAGCTGCTTACAGAGGGTTGGAGAAGATAAATGAGAGAAGATCGCTGTCTTGATGTTCTTGCAGAACCATCACTGAGTAGAAGAGTTCAACTCATTCTGTAAAGTTCTAGAAGCCCAAATAAGGACTTAACCATTTGAAATCTGCAGAAATTCCAGTTCAATTTTAGGTACAACTTTCTGTCAGTTAGAGTGCTCAAAAAGGAACTTAATATAGAACTATGTTGTCATATGTATTAAAAACAAAAAAAAAGGTGTGTATGGTGCTGGTTTAAGGAAGGGTGCTACACGCATATGAACACATGTACAAAACCCTCCTGCTACGATACAACAGTGGAGGACTTCCTTGGTGGTGCAGGGGTTAGGAATCCGCCTGCCAATACAGGGCACATGGGTTCGGGCCCTGGTCCGGGAAGATCCCACATACCGCAGAGAAACTAAGCCCGTGCATCACAACTGCTGAGCCTGTGCTTTAGAGCCCGCGAGCCACAACTACTGAGCCCGCGCGCCTAGAGCTGGTGCTCCGCAGCAAGAGAAGCCACCGCAGGGAGAAGCCCGCACACAGCAACGAAGAGTAGCCCCCACTCGCCGCAACTAGAGAAAGCCCGTGCGCAGCAACGAAGAACCAACGCAGCCAAAAATAAAATAAATAAATATTTTTTAAATACAACAATGATTCCACAGGAAGGAGACTGAGGTAGGATGGAGAATTACCCTGTTCAGCATGCTCTTTTGTTCTGCACACGTTTTTTGTTGTTGTTGTCGTTGTTTGTTTGTTCCTTTTGGCCGATCAGCGTGGCTTGCGGGATCTTAGTTCCCTGACCAGGGACTGAACGTGCGACCTCGACAGTGAAAGTGCCGAGACCTAACTGCTGGACCTCCGGGGAATTCCATGCATGTGTTTTTTTTTTTTTTTTTTTTTTTTTGCGGTACGTGGGCCTCTCTCACTGTTGTTGCCTCTCCCATTGCGGAGCACAGGCTCCGGACGCGCAGGCTCAGCGGCCATGGCTCACGGGCCCAGCCACTCTGCGGCACGTGGGATCTTCCTGGACCGGAGCACGAACCCGTGTCCCCTGCATCGGCAGGCGGACTCTCAACCACTGCGCCACCAGGGAAGCCCTTACATGTGTTTTAATACAGAGTAAAATGAAATGAAAAGGAACCCCCTAACAGTTTTCCTGACATTGATGGTACTTAAGCAGAGTCTTGTCAATGAGTTGATGCTTTAAAAGGAATTCCTGGGCTTCCCTGGTGGCGCAGTGGTTGAGAGTCCGCCTGCCGATGCAATTGACGCGGGTTCGTGCCCTGATCCAGGAAGATCCCACGTGCCGCGGAGCGGCTGGGCCCGTGAGCCATGGCTGCTGAGCCTGTGCGTCCGGAGCCTGTGCCCGCAACGGGAGAGGCCACAACAGTGAGAGGCCCGCATACCGCAAAAAAAAAAAAAAATTGGAAATCCTGCTTTGGGTAAGGCCCAGTTCATGACAGGGTCAATACCTGGCCTTTTCATTTAGAGATGCTACAAATGAGGTAATTGAGGCAGGGAGCCCGGGAAAGTGGGGAGCCCTTGATCTACCCCATTTCCTTCCAGGCTCCAGGAGAGAAGGGGTGTTAGCCTCTCAGTTGCACAACCCAGACTCAGCAGTGGTTATCTGAGGCAGACAGAAGCCTGCAAGCCTGTCTTGATTTTTTTTTTCCTTATGCTTTTCTGCTTGAACATTTAATCCCTCTTTTAGTTTCAAATCAGCACAGTGGCAGATATTATCAACAACCATTATCCCTGTCCTGAGGTAGTTGTCAACCCGGGGAGAGAAATAGGATCAGCTCTGGGGAAATACCGCCTGGGCTTTGCTTCTGGAGGCTGTAATTGCCTCTGTCAGGAGAGGGATAAAATTCCACTTCCCTCTCTGCCCACAGAAACCAGTGTGAAATTCTCTTCCCCTGCATTCCTCTGGGCTGGTCCTATTGAGAACGAGGCTGGCTCCGGACAAGAAGGAAATTAAAGCAGACTGCCCCAGTTACAAGGTCTCACCAGATCCTTGCAGCTGCTGTGGCCTTCTCCAGGTCTGCTGACCTCCCCCCAGGCACCATGGCCTGCTGACTGCCAAGGCCATCTCACATCCTTAGCTCGTGTCCACTCTGATGGACTTGCCCTTGTCCAGGTTGACTGATGGATTTAGCACTGATCCCTGACTTGGCCATAATCTTTCTGATGAGGTCACCTTCCTGGCTTTGCACCTTCAGCCTGGTGCTACCTCTGCCTCCTGTGAGTCAAATGGTGTGCACACCCACTTGTCATCGAGGAAGCGAAAAACAAGTTCTTTCCCTCTTGATGAAATACCTGATTACTTTATGCTTTGCATAAAGAGAAATTTGCTTCAGGGAGGACATAATATATAAATGCTGGACTTCCCTGGTGGCGCAGTGGTTACGAATCTGCCTGCCAATGCAGGGCACACGGGTTGAGCCCTGGTCCGGGAAGATCCTACATGCCGTGGAGCAACTAAGCCCGTGTGCCACAACTACTGAGCCCTCACACCACAACTACTGAAGCCCACGTGCCTAGAGCCTGTGCTCTGCAACCAGAGAAGCCACCGCAATGAAGAGTAGCCCCCGGCTCACCACAACTAGAGAGACCTACGTGCAGCAACGAAGACCCAATGCAGCCAAAATTTAATTAATTAATTAATTAAAAAAATATATATATATATATAGGGCTTCCCTGGTGGCGCAGTGGTTGAGAGTCCACCTGCCGATGCAGGGGACACGGGTTCGTGCCCCGGTCCGGGAAGATCCCACATGCCGCGGAGCGGCTGGGCCCGTGAGCCATGGCTGCTGAGCCTGCGCGTCCGGAGCCTGTGCTCCGCAACGGGAGAGGCCACAACAGTGAGAGGCCCGCGTACCGCAAAAAAAAAAAAAAAAAAAAAAAAAAAATATATATATATATATATATATAACAATGGTGAAAATGGGATCGCCTTTTAAAAGGGAGAATGTCTATTCAACCTAATTCGGGGACTGTTCCTTTTATCCCCATTGTTCAGACTAACTCTACAGTTTGTGAATTAACCAGATATTTTCCCTTATCTTGTTTGGCCATCTGCCTTGCTTCTCAGTTGTTTAGAAAGTGTTTTAATAACATCTTTACCAATAAGTAAAGAAACAGAAAATGACATTTTTTTGACAGAAGCTTTTTTTGTTTGTTTGTTCATTTGTTTTTTACTATTAGATTATGTGGGAAGAGTAGAATTTTACTAAGGATTGACTTGGATATCTTCTGAAAATGGCAGGCTAAATCATGGGGAACAACTCTTTCACTGAGAAGATTTAGGAAAGCTGCACAAAATGTAAGAATACTTTGCTTACAGGCATCAGGGGGACTAACTGCACAGTATGGACTTACAGGGCTGAGATCTATACAACAATTGAACTGAAGGAGGAGCACCCAGCTGTAGGCCTTCTGTTGTCCCAGGGCATCTGCTAATGCCTGAGAAAGTGACTGAAAGATTGAGAAGCTGAGCGGTTACTATGAAAGCCTTGGGCGGGGACCTCCCGTCTTCATACCTCTCCCTGTGCCTTCAGTGAAATCCTACGTATGGCAGGCTCAGTGCAGACTTAGTGATTGGTGAGTACAGGTCACTGATATGAGCTAGTCTAGTCTGTCTTCCTCCAGCATAACTAGAAAGTAAGACTTTGCTGTAGGAATACATGGTAGGTCCTGGCTAAGCTCAAACTAGAACTCAGAGTATGGAGTATGGGCATCTGGGTATTCCTCCAGGTGCCCTATTGGCGTGAACTGGTATGAACAGAGACCTTGGTCTGGGGGCTGGTGGGGGATGAAGGGTGGGATGCGTGGATGCCTGAGGAGAATGGGCAGAATGAGGATAAAGAGTGAGGATGGGTAAGCACATGTCACCATCACTATTTTTTTAAATTTTTATTGGAGTAGAGTTGATTTATAACGTCATTAGTTTCAGGTGTACAGCAAAGTGAGTGGGTTATACTTATACATATACACACTCTTTTTTAGATTCTTTTCCCAAACAGGTCATTACAGAGTAATGAGTAGAGTTCCCTGTGCTGTACAGTAGGTCCTTACTGGTTATCTATTTTGTATATAGTAGTGTGTGTATGTCAGTCCCAGTTTATTCCGCCCCCCACCCCCGTCACTATTGACTGAGGGGGTAGGGCCCCACAGGGGAAGAGATGTGCTCCCCAAAGGCTCTGTCGCAGAGCTGGGAGCCTCTAAGGACCAGGTGACAGACTGAATCACAAAGCTGGTGGGAGGTCCATCCTCTACGGTCTGCACATTTGGTCTTCCATGGACCATTGCAGCCACCTGCAGAGGACAGCAGGATCCAGTCGAGCTGGGTACCCAAGAAGGGTGCAAGCAGCAAAGGCCAGGGCGAGATAACTCAGAAGAAAGCCGGGCAGAAGGACATAACCCAGCCCTGATGGATCCCAGAAATTCCCTGGGGAGTGAGTGGGGCTGGGGAGAATAAAAGGTGCTGAGTTGTCTCATGAGCATATGGGAACTGAGGCTCTTCATGTTCACAGTGTTAATTCAGTTACACGCTGAGTGGGGCCCGGGACCTTTCGCTCCGGATGAGAAATAATAATTTTGGGTGGTGGGGAAGGATAGACTGGGAGTTTGGGATTGTTCTATACACACTGCTATATTTAAAATAGATAACCAACAAGGACCTACTGTGTAACACAGGGAACTCTGCTCAATATTCTGTAATAACCTAAATAGGAAAAGAATTTGAAAAAGAGTAAATACATGTACATGTATAACTGAATCACCTTGCTGTATACTTGAAACTAACACAACATTGTTAATCAACTATACTCCAATATAAAATAATTAAAATAAATAATTTTATGAAGGAAAAATTTTCAGACAGAGATCACTCTTTCATAAATGTATAGAAATTCAAGTTTTAAAAATTATCCTTTTTTGGGACTTCCCTGGTGGCACAGTGGTTAAGAATCCACCTGTGCAGAGGACACAGAGCAGGGGACACAGGTTTGAGCCCTGGTCTGGGAAGATCCCACATGCCACGGAGCAGTGAAGCCTGTGCACCACAACTACTGAGCCCACATGCCACAACTGCTGAAGCCCACGCACCTAGAGCCCGTGCTCCTCAACAAGAGAAACCACTGCAATGAGAAGCCCATGCACCACAACGAAGAGTCACCCCCGCTCACCGCAACCAGAGAAAGCCCGAGTGCAGCAACGAAGACCCAACACAACCAAGATAAATAAATAAATTTAAATTTTTTTTTAAATTATTAGTTTTTTTTGCTATTGAGTTATAGGAGTTCCTTACATATTTTGGAAATTTATCCCTTATCTGACATATGGTTTGCAAATATTTTCTCCCATTCTGTAGGTTGACACAGCATTTTATTGTTTCCTTTGCTGTGAAGAAGCTTTTCAGTTTGACGTAATCCCACTTGTCTATTTTTGCTTTGTTGCCTGTGCTTTTGGTGTCACATCCAAGAGGTCATTGCCAAGACCAATGTTGTGAAGCTTTAAAAAGAATGAGCTAAAGAGTTGAGTAGACATTTTTCCAAAGAAGACATACAAATGGCCAATAAGTATACGAAAAGATGCTCAATATTACTAATCATCAGGAAAATACAAATCAAAGCCAAAATGAGATATTACCTCATACCTGTTAGGATGGCCATTAAAAAAAAAAAAGATAAGTGTTGGTGAGGATGTAGAGAAAGGGAACTCTTGTACACTGCCAGTGGGAACGCAGAATAGTGCAGTCATTATGGAAAAACAGTGTGGAGGGGTTACAAAAAAAATTTAAATAGAAGTACCATCTGATCCAGCAATTCTACTTCTGGGTATTTAGCCAAAGGAAAATCAGGATCTTGAAGAGATATCAGCACATCAGTAACTGATTAGCACAGGAATTCTGGGAATTCAGAATTGCAGCATTGCAGCATTAGTCACAATAGCCAAGATGTGGAAACAACCTAAATGTCCAGGATGGATGAATGGATAAAGTAAATGATATAATGGAATATTATTCAACCTTTAAAAAGAAGGAAATTCGGAATCTGTGACAACATGGATGAAGCTTGAAGATGTTCTGCTAAGTGAAATATGCCAGTGACAGGACAAATGCTGCATGGTTGCACTTACACCACCCAAAACAGTCAAACTCATAGCATCAGAGGGTAGAATGGTGGTTGTCAGAGGCTGCAGGAAGGGGAAAAGGGTGTATTGTGAATCAATGGGCATAAAATGTCAGTTTGCAAGATGAATAAATTCTAGAGATCTGCCTTGCAACATTGTCCCTATAATTAACAGTACTGCATTGTAGGAACTTCCCTGGTGGCGCAGTAGTTAAGAATCCGCCTGCCAATGCAGGGGACAGGGGTTCGAGAAGATCCCACATACAGCAGAGCAACTAAGCCCGGGCACCACAACTACTGAGCCTGCGCTGTAGAGCCCGTGAGCCACAACTATTGATCCCGTGTGCTACAGAGCCCGTGCTCCGCAACAAGAGAAGCCAACTGCAATGAGAAGACCGCGCACCTCAACGAAGAGCAGGCCCCACTCGCCACAACGAGAAAAAGCCCGCACGCGGCAACAAAGACCCAACGCAGCCAAAAATAAATAAATAAATTTATTTTAAAAATACTGTATTGTACACTTAAAATTTTATTGTTATTAGATCTCATTGTTAAGTGTTATCATAATAAAATTTTAAATCATACTTTTTTCTTCAATTCATTTTCAAGTTTCTGCTCTCAACCAGATTTTGTTGAAATTACAAAGGAAGATTCTATCCTCAAAGAGGCTATGGTCTTACCAGAGAGACATTCAAGGAATTTTTTTGAAAATAGCAAGGTACACTGACTGTTTAACTGGCAGTGAAACTGACAACTGCTATTCCTCTTGTTGCATTTCAAGTTTCATAATTCTAATCCACAGTGTCACTTCACTTCCCAATTCCAACTGACATCTTTTTGATGTACATTTTGGGTTGATGCCTAAGGACATTTAAAAACAGTTTAGTGCTGAACATAAGCTGAATATATTCCCAGAATTCCTGTGCTAATCAATTATTTATCCCTTAAATATGCTAAGACCAAAAATGAAAAAAAAGTTCTATATTTCAGGTTGACAGGAGGTTTTGGGAGACTAGCAAGAACAAAATACTTTTGAGTTTTAAGTCTTAAAAAATGAGCTTCCCAGTTCACTTATACTTTATCTAAACAAGGCAAAGATTATTCCTTTGCCACCAATAGTTAAAAATAAACATAAATTATGAGGAACTTATACTTTATATGGAGTGTTTTAGTCTTTTAACATGAGAGTTATTGGGATTTTCTCATACACCTAGTACACATACTGTGATTCTTTGGTTTTAATTCAAAAGGTAATAAAAATGCTAAATTGCCACTTCAATAGGGTCTTTTTATCCATGAACTTCTCATTTTTGTATACATATATATTTTTTTGGTTGGACTGCATGGCCTGTGGGATTTTAGTTCCCTTGACCAGGGATCAAACCCAGGCTCTCAGCAATGAGAACACAGAGTCCTAACCACTGGACCACCAGGGAATTCTCCATACATTTTTCAATAGACTTTATATTTTTAAGTAACTTTAAATTTACAGGAAAATTGAGAAGATAGTATTAATACAAAGAGTTCCCGTGTACCTGGCACCCACTTTCACCAATTATTAACATCTTAAATTGGTATGGTATACTTGTTACATTTAATAAATCAATATTAATACATTATCATTAACTAAAATATATACTTTATTTGGATTTCCTTAGTTTTTTCCCTAATGTCCTTTTTCTGTTCCAGGATCCACCCAGGAAATCATGCTGAATTTATTTTATTTTATTTATTTATTTTTTTAAAGGAGAATGATTTATTTACTTTAAAATTTATTTGTTTATTGATTTGGCTGCGTCGGGTCTTAGTTGCGGCACGTGGGATCTTCATTGCGGCATGTGGGATCTTTCGTGGTGGCGCGTGGGCTCTCTAGTTGTAGCGTGCAGGCTCCAGAGTGCGCAGGCTCAATAGTTGCGGTGCATGGGCTTAGTTGCCTCCTGGCGTGTGGGATCCTAGTTCCCCAACCAGGGATGGAACCCACATCCTCTGCATTGGAGGGCGGATTCTTTTTTTTTTTTTTTTTTTTTTTTGATACGCGGGCCTCTCACTGTTGTGGCCTCTCCCGCCGCGGAGCACAGGCTCCGGACGCGCAGGCCCAGCGGCCATCGCTCACGGGCCCAGCCTCTCCGCGGCATGTGGGATCCTCCCGGACCGGGGCACGAACCCGTGTCCCCTGCATCGGCAGGCGGACTCTCAACCACTGCGCCACCAGGGAAGCCCATGGAGGGCGGATTCTTAACCACGGGACCACCAGGAAAGCCCCCTCGTGCTGAATTTAGTTGTCATCTCTCCTTAGGCTCCTCTTGGCTGTAACAGTTTACAGACTTTCTTTTCCTGGGTAACCGTAACAGTTTTGAATAGGACTGGTCTGGTATGTTGAAGGACGCCCGTCTATTGAAATGTCCTTGACGTTTTTCTCGTGGTTGGACTGAGTTTGTGGGTTTTGGGAGGAAGACCACAGAGGTAAAGTGCCCTTCTCATCACATCATATCAAGGATACATACTGTCAACATGGCTCACCACGGTTGGTGTTGACCTTGATCATATGGCTGAGGTGGTGTTTGTCAGGTTTCTCCACTGGAAATTATTATTATTTTTTTAAGATTTTAAATTTTATTTATTTATTTTATTTTATTTTATTTATTTGAAAGCCTGCGCACAGCAACAAAGACCCAATGCAGCCAAATAATAATAATAAAAATATATAAATAAATAAAATTAAAACACAGCTGTAAAAAAAATGTGTTCCAGTTTTGGCCATTGGGAGCTCTTTCAGTTGGCTTTTGTGCACCTTTGATACCCCTCCACCAACTAAGAATTTTTTTTTTTTTGGCTGCACCATGCAGCATGTGGGATCTTAGTTCCCCATCCAGCGTTTGAACCAGTGATCCCTGCATTGGGAGCATGGGAGCACAGAGTCCTAATCGCTGGACCACCAGTGAAGTCCCGCTCCAGGCTCATTTTGTATATTTCCTGCTAGAATCGCAGAATCAGCCATTTCTCCAAGGAGCCCTGGTTCCTTTTATAGGAGATGTTATTCACAAACCAACATATGTGTGATCAGTGCTACTGTAGTGTCATTTCTTTCTTTCTTTCTTTCTTTTTTTTTTTTTTTTGCCGTGTGGCATGTGGGCTCTTAGCTCCCCAACCAGGGATAGAACCCATGCCCCCTGCAGTGGAAGCAAGGAGTCACAACCACTGGACTGCCAGAGATTTCCCTTGTCATTTCTTTTAGACCCTCGTATTTGAGTATACTAATCTCTCTGTCTCTCTGCCTCTCTCTGTCTCTCTATATTTCATATTTCTCTATGTTACTATCTGTATCTATATTAAGCTAAACATGAGTTCTTACTAATGTCTCCAATTCTAATGCATTACCGCATCAATCATTCCAACAATAAGAAAACTAGCTACCATCATCTACCATCCATTTATTAATGCTTAATTTTTCAATTCCTGTATATACACAATACCTCAGGCCCCCAGTGGAAACAACTTTATCAACTAGACTGCAATGCTTAAGTGCAATTCCCTTTGGCTTTAGTGTTAAAGACATTTCCAGAGTTACTAAGTGCAGCACATTTCCCCTCATCCCCTTCAGTGAGGATGTTTTCTACATTTGTAATTCAGTTAGATTCTTTTGTCATAATCTGTATTCATTCCTGGGATCTTCCAACCTTGTGGGTTTTTTCTTCCCTTTTAGTATGCCTTGTACTTTTTCATTGAAAGTGAGACATGATGTATTGGGTAATAGGAATGGAGCTAATTAGGCCTTTAGTTTGAGGTTTTTACGTTAATCTGGCTAAGAATGGGCTTCGTTCAATGCTTGCTATAGTTGTACATGGCTGAGTCTTCAGTTTCCTCTAGTGTCTTTGATTTTGGGTTTCCCTGGAGACTCCTTTTTATAAATATTTTAAAAACATATATATATATTTAAAATATATATTTAGTTATATATATATATATATATATATTTTTTTTTTTTTTTTTGGCCATACAGCATGTGGGATCTTCCCCCACCAGGGATCAAACCCCTGGCCCCTGCAGTGGAAGCCTGGAGACCTAACCACCAGACCTCCAGGGAACTCCCAAATATTAGTCCTTTAGTGAACCTATATTCACAAATCTTTTTTTAGCTTCCCCCCGCTTCTTAGTGAGACAACTGGGAGGAACTGGGAAATACCCTTTTCCAAGGCTGGATGAGGCTCTGGTAAAGACTTTTACACTGGAAAGTAAGCCTTTGTAATGGAGAATATGTTATTTTACAAGGTTACCCCCCACCCGCTGTGACCCCCAAACAAGAAGGGATCTTTCTTGGTTCTGCGCTATGAGAACCTAGTGGAATTGCTGGAGGTAAGACCCACAAAGCTGTGGGCATCCTCTAAGACTGCAGCACCCTGGAGTTTCTAATTTTCATACTAGTCCACACTCAGCCTCCAGCAAATCATCAAAATTACCAGAGTTTATGGCTCTAGCAGCTTCTGTTCCAGTAAGCAGATCTCACCTGTGCCTCTGGTTTCACCTGTTTCTCCAGATTTCAGAGTGATTTCCCCCTGATATTTTAGTTCTTTCATGAGTCTAGGAGAAGTTATTGATTTTCAATTTATTCAGCTTTTTTCTTGCTGTGGGGATAGCGTGGTGACTTCCAAGAACTTTAGAAGTCGGAGATGAAACAGGAAGTTGCACGTGCATTTTTAAAGCTGGATTACCATACATTTTCACAGAAGCTTTTTAAGCAATAAATGAAAAGCAGTGTATCATGAGTGACTAGGACAGGAGGACGCAGATTGCCAGATGTGCACTGGCTATGGCTTTCAAAGAAATCACTGTTCCCAAGGCCTACCATTACGTAGCTGAGCATGAAAATAAAAGACCTGAAGCCCCTGAGGACTCATGTCTGTTCTCTTCCTTCCAACCAGGTCATACTGAAACATTTCAGCCACATAAAAAAGGCATGGTCTTGGGAGTGACATGTACACACTGCTATATATATATTTTTTAATGCATCTTTATTGGAGTATAATTGCTTCACAATGCTGTGTTAGTTTCTGTTGTACAACAAAGTGAGTCAGCCATAAGCATACATATATCCCCATATCCCCTTCCTCTTGAGCCTCCCTCCCACCCTCCCTATCCCACCCCTCTAGGTGGTCACAAAGCACCGAGCTGATCTCCCTGTGCTACGTGGCTGCTTCCCACTAGCTATCTATTTTACATTTGGTAGTGTATGTATGTCGCAATGCTACTCTCACTTCACCCCAATTTCCCCCTCCCACCCCATGTCCTCAAGTCCATTCTCTATGTCTGTGTCTTTATTCCTGCTCTGCCACTAGGTTCATCAGTACCATTTTTTTTTAATTCCATATACATGCGTTAGCATATGGTATTTGTTTTTCTCTTTCTGACTTATTCACTCTGTATGACAGACTCTAGGTCCATCCACCTCACTACAAACAACTCAACTTCATTTCTTTTTATGGCTGAGTAATATTCCATTGTATATATGTGCCACATCTTTATCCATTCATCTGTGGATGGACATTTAGGTTGCTTTCATGTCCTGGCTGTTGTAAATAGTGTTGCAATGAACATTGTGGTACATGACTCTTTTTGAAGTATGGTTTTCTCAGTGTATATGCCCAGTAGTGGAACTGCTGGGTCATGTGGTAGTTCTATTTTTAGCTTTTTAAGGAACCTCCATACTGTTCTCCATAGTGTTTGTATCAATTTACATTTCCACCAACAGTGCAGGACGGTTCCCTTTTCACCACACCCTTTCCAGCATTTATTGTTTCTAGATACACTGCTATATTTAAAATGGATAACCAACAAGGACCTAGTGTACAGCACAGGGAACTCTACTCAATATTATGTAACAACCTAAATGGGAAAAGAATTTTAAAAAGAATAGATACATGTATCTGTGTAACTGAATCACCTTGCTGTACACCTGACACTATCAAAACATTGTTAATCAACTATACTCCAATATAAAATAAAGTTAAAAATAACAGCAACAAAAAAAAGCCATGGGCAATGCAGTATGTGTGTGTGCATGTATGTGTGTGTGTTAAGTTTTTTTGAGGGGGATGCTTACAAGTAAAGAAAAGCAAAACTTAATTGGCTTGGTTTATGTAACAGGAAGTTGAGGTCTGGATTCAGGTGAGCTAATTGCAGTGATTCAGATGATGTCACCCAGGATCCACCTTCTTCCCATCTCTCTCTGCCTTTAGAGGGTCTGGGCTCTGCCCCAGACTCCACCTCCAGCTGCCCTCCCTGTTGCCCCTCCTAGGCCCCCCTTCGTGGTTTCAGCTGCTGTCATGTCGGAGTTCAGACCCTCTGACCATGCCATGCTCTGCCTCTTGCTGTCCTACTGAACAATATTGTGTTCATATCTTTTTCATGTCTGTATATAGGCTACCTTCCACTATGAGTGAATCACCATAATTTATTAAATTAACAACCTATTTACAGACATTTGTATTATTTTACTTTTCTCTATTACAAGCAAAGCTCTAGTATTTATCCTTGCAAATATACCTTAACTGGTATTTTCGAGGACAGATTCTTACAGGGGTATTAATAGGTGTAGGGGTACTGATCATACTCCTTTCAGCCTCCCAGAGATAAAGAGTTGACAAAAGCTGTTTTATCAGTCAGATTTTATTTCTCTACTTTATTCACAAACTAGTAAATGCTTGGTCTAATCAAAATGTGTTACGTCTGGGCTCCCCTGGTGGCGTAGTGGTTGAGAGTCCGCCTGCCGATGCAGGGGACACGGGTTCGTGCCCCGGTCTGGGAAGATCCCACATGCCGCGGAGTGGCTGGGCCTGTGAGCCATGGCCGCTGAGCCTGCGCGTCCAGAGCCTGTGCTCCGCAAAGGGAGAGGCCACAGCAGTGAGAGGCCCGCGTACCGCAAAAAAAAAAAAAAAAAGTGTTATGTCTATGACAATTCCACGACCTAAGGGACTTATTTTTGAAGACATCTTCCTTTGGTCTTATTCTCTTTTAAATTAAAATTCTCTTTTTAAACCACAGGGTTATAGCTTTTTCTCCCTCCTCTAAAATTCTACTATTCTTAGGTTCAGGACATATCTGACTGGACCCAGCATTTCCTCTAAGATAGTGTGGTCATTTTCCACTACATCCCTCCCACGTGGTCAGGACTAAGCTTTGTGTAGCAGTTACTCTCATCTAACGTTTCAATTTGAGCAGTTTGGGACTTTCCTGCTGGTTCAGTGGTTAGGACTTGGCGCTTTCACTGCTGGAGTCTGGGTTGGATCCCTGGTCAGAGAACAAAGATCCTGCAGGCTGTGCAGCCTGAGCAAATTAAACAAACATCAAATAAATAAATAAATAAATGTTAACAGTTTAATTTCCAACCAAGAAAGTTGAGGACATATCTGATGCTCCACTTTCAACAGAATGAGACTTTTCATCAACGAACAGACAATTCAATCCTCTTTGTGTTTCTTGTGCTGGTTTTGCATCTCATTTGGGGAACACATGACTCATTTTCTCCATGTGGTCTGGTAGTCTCCCTCCTGGTGCATACCTCCTGCACCCCCTTCCTCATTTCTGCTTTCCCAAATGCTTTCCACCATTTCCCTACTAGAATGTGTATTTCCCCAACAGGTGTATATGTTTTGGATAGAAAGTACCAGGTCATCTCTCTTTTAATATGTTTTTTTTAGAACAAAGTGTACTCCCTTATTTTCTTATTCATATGATGAATTTGATATAGCTCATTCTCAGTGACTTTATAAGACCATTTTCCATATTCATGTATTCCAAGTTCACTTTGCTTAGTACCCAGGGTCTGGACGTGGCATATCGCGTGTTACAGGGATACGGATTCATTTAAACCCTGTTGTCTTGTCCCAAGAATTACCGGAACAAGGGTTTCCACTGTTTTCTCCTATATTATTAACATCTGAACTAGCCCGGACTGAAATCTGCTTCTTTCCTGCTGTATTTTCAATCTGTCACACAAGGACTGAAAACCATTGGTTCTAGCCTCTGGGCTTCTACTAGAAAGCATGTCCAAAGTTGAGTAGAAATGCAGTGTGCTCTATATGTGGAGTAGTTGACTGCAAACCATCAGGTCATTCAGCAGGATTTTCTTTTTCTGCTAGCCATTCCTCCTCCATGATCAAAATGGTTTCCATATTTTCACAGAGCGAAAGTAAATGTTTAGTTTTGAGGCAGAAGCTTCATTACTTAATCTTTGTACATATACCCAGGCATCTGTGCACATATTTTGAGATGTAATTATTAAATGATGATCCTATTAGAATGAAATGTGGAACCTAGTCAAAGGAGCTGCTATCAGGAATTTAGTGAGCACTAAACCCCTGGTTCCCACAGTATGATCTAAGAGCCCCAGGGAACCCCAAGACCTTTCAGGGGTTCACGAGATCCAAACTATTTCACAAAAGAACTAAGATGCCATTCTCCTTTTCCGTGGTGCTGACATTTGCACTGTGCTCACATCACAACAGATTGAATTCAGAAGCAGGTATGAGATTCTGTCACAGAGAGTTTGCAAAATGTGGACCGATGCTACTCCCCTCACTAATTTTTTATTTCAGAAAATAGTTTTTTTTAAATGAAATACATTGAGGGACTTCCCTGGTGGTCCAGTGGTGAAGAATCCGCCTTCCAATGCAGGGAATGTGGGTTCCATCCCTGGTCGGGGAACTAAGATCCCACGTGCTGCAGGACAATTAAGCCCGAGTGCCGTAACTACTGAGCCTGCACTCTAGAGCCCACGTGCCACAACTAGAGAGAAGCCTGCAATGAAGAGCCCGTGTGCCACAACTGGGACCTGTCGCAGCCAAATAAATAAAAATAAAAACTTTACAATATAAAATAAAATAAAAGACGTTGACATGTAATGGGTTGAATAAGTATATATTCAAAACTTTTTTCAATTTAATTTGTAATACAGTACATATCAATAGATATAATTCACCTAAACAAGAGCTCTTCGGGGTCCTTAATTTTTAAGAGTGTAAAGGGCTCCTCAGCCCAAGATCTCTGAAAGCTGCTGCACTAAAATGATTATTCAAATTCAGTCTGGATCTTACATCTTCTTTTGAATTTTTTTTACCTCACAAAGGTGAGGAAATTCTATCTACTATTTCCATCCTCACCTATATCATAGGCTTTTATTATAACAACTCTTATATGTCTATAAATATAAATAAAAAGGAAAAGGGAATTGGAAGCCCCATCCCATAGAACCCAGAAAATACATACCCGTGAGTAAAACATCTGTCCCTGAGAAATACAAATTTCTTCTGGTATGAGCTGAAGTGTATATAATTGTGTGTCAAAGTAATTAAAATGTTACTTTAAAAAAAAAAAAGAGGATAATGTCATCCTAGTCTATTCCCAACTCCCATTTCTGTAAAGTCACAATCTCATAGCCTTTTTTTAAACAGCCTTCCTGAAATATAATTCATATATCATATAGTGTATAATTAGATGGCTTTTAGCATATTTAAGAATCGTGCGTCCATCACACAATCAATTTCTGAACATTTCCATTACCCCAGAAGGAAATCCTGTACCCATTAGCCATCGCCCCTCAACTCTCCCGCACCCTCCAGCCCTTGGCAACCGCTAACCTACTTCCTGTCTCTACATTCACCTATTCTGGACATTTCTTATAAATGGAATCACGCAGTATGTCATCCTTTGTGACTGGCTTCTTTCACTTAACATCATGTTTTCAAGGTTCATACAGATGTAACATGAGTCAGTATTTTATTTCTTTTTATTGCCAACTAATATTCTATTGTATGACTATACCACATGTTAGGTATTCATTCATCAGCTGGTGGGTATTTGGGTGGTTTCCACTTTATGGCTCTTATGAAAAATGCTGCTATGAACAGGAGTGGACAAGTGTTTGTGTGAGTATGGGTTTTCATTTCTCTTGGGTATAAACCTAGGAGTGGAAGTGCTGGGCCAGATGGTAACTCTATGTTTGAGATTTTGACAAACGGCCAGACTTTTCCACAGGGGCTGAGCCATTTTACATTCTAACTAACAACACACAAAGGTTCTAACTTCTCCAGACCCTCACCAACGCTTGTTATTTTCCTTTTAAAAAATTCTAGCCATTCTGGTGGGTGTGAAGAGGCATCTCATTGTGGTTTTGGTTTCTCGTGGTCTTTTCATTGGGAAATGAAGATTGGCAATCGGCAAATTCTAGCATCTCAGGTTTTAGATGCCCAAATTCCTAAAACTCTTATTCTAATGGGGATGCTAACCTCAACCGTTTCACCTCCTAAGTAATTAAATTTAGTGAAATTTTATTTCTGTAGGTCATTTTGATAACCCTGTTATCTGTCAGCATGATCCAGAGAATTCAGAAGCCGCATGCGTAGTCACAAGCTCGCTGAGTTGGTTCTCTGTTCTCCTGGACATAGAATCTATTAGGCAGCGCTGTGTGAAGTCAAGAGCACTGGCTTTGGGTCAGACCCAAGGTCAAAATAATCTCTAACTCTTCCCAGCCATGTGAACTTCATTGTGTAATTTATTTCCTCTCTCCAGTCTCAGTTTCTTCATCTATAAAATGGGACATCACCACCTATCTAAGATCAATATGCTGTAACAGTCAGAGTCATGAGTTCTGGAACCGATCTGCCTGGATTTGTAATCCAGCTCCACAACTTCTCAGCTCTGTGACCTTGGGCAAGTTGCTTAACCTCTCTGATCCTTTGTTCATTCATCTGACACCTACTCACAGAAGTGAGATAAAGACCAAATGATGAAACTATGTAAAGTGGATGGCATATAGTAAAGCACTCAACGAATGCTAGTTAGTGCTGTTATCTAATAGTAGTATTATTATGAAATTAAATAAGGCAAAAATGGGAAAGTTGGATGATGCCAAGTGTTGGGGATACGAGGAAAGAGTAACTTTTGTTGACCAACCTGGTAGAACTTAGTCAAGTTAAACATGTGTTTACTTTATGACCCAGCCATCCCATTCCAGTGTATATATTGCAGAATAATTCTCAGAAAAGATCCACGAAGGAACATATGTATGAGAATGTTCATCAAAGTGCCGTGGGGCGGGGGGCAGGAGTTGGAGACACTTGTTACGGAGGACACGGATAAATAAAATGTGGTGGATACACGGTAGTTGACTATTCAGCAGTTAGAGAGCTACATATGCAACTAAGAACAGAGACAGACCTTAAAATACGGTGTTGCACAAAAAAAGGGGAAAACCAAATATATTAGCTGGGGATTTAACCAGGAAAGCAGAAAACATTTTAAGCATTTTAAAACAGACAGGGAATTTAATATGGGGAATTGGTTACACAGGTGATGGAATATTTGAGAAACCACCAAGGGACAGGTGAGGCAGCCTAGGTGTTCACAACAGCAGGAAGTCATCACCACCATCCAAGGTTGGAGGGACAAGGGGATGAAATGATGTGACCTGAGTCCAGGGGCTGAGGTCATTGGGCAGAAGCTGGACCCGTGGCAGGGGGAGCTGGAGCTATGGGGAAACACAGCTGCTGCAGGAGATCCTAAAAAAGAGAGACAGAGGAGCATGCACCCTATTCTCCCTTCGCCCATCCTCAGAGCTCCTGCCGTGCCCCCCACTAGCTAACCTCGGCCAGAGGCTGACCAGGGAACCTGGCAATGCTGCTTGCAGATGTCAGTCCACCTCTACCTCCCCACGTCACACCACCCTGCACTGCCCTGTGATCCCAAGCAGAGCACGGAAAGAACAAGAAATGGATTTGAGAGTCAAAGACACCAGCCAGGCATGTGCCGCAGAGCGGCTGGGCCCGTGAGCCATGGCCGCTGAGCCTGCGTGTCCGGAGCCTGTGCTCCTCAATGGGAGAGGCCACAGCAGTGAGAGGCCCGCGTACCGAAAAAAAAAAAAAAAAGACACCAGCCAGCACATAGTTATTTATGTAAATTACAAATACATACACATTCAAAAAAAACTTCTTATTTCACAAAGAACCTACAAAATGAGGGACACATAGAAAACACACGAGAATAATTGTCCATGCAGGGATGAACCAGGGAGTACGAAATGGGGCTAAAAGGGAATAAACAAATAAATGAAACAAGAGCAGGGCTTTGCAGGAGCCGAAAGATACCTGCTCACAAACCGAAAAGTAACTAACACCAAGGAACATAAAAAAGAGGTTGAGCTGAAAATGACTGTAGGGTAAGGGAATGTGATACCAGCTGTTGTTTAATTCCAATAGAAAAAGGGAATGAACATTTAGGTCATGAATTATTAGCACCTTAGCAGATATGTCAATTCTTACCTTCTTGCTTCTTAACAAAGAATCACAGAATCTAGAGTTGTAAAAGGACTTATATCCTTTGCATCTTCTGGAAGGAACTTAATGTGTTAGGAAGACCACAGGGTTTACAGTCAGGGAGACTTGGGTTCTTACTGGCGGGAGGACTGTGTGCTTGCTAAACCTCTTGGCACCTCAAAATCCTCACCTATAAAATCAGGGTGTAATAAACACCTTGCAGAGAAGGGTTGGAAACGATACACATACAACAGTAAGCAGAGTGTCTGGGACACAGTTGACTTTCAATAAATGGGAGCTATCATCTAGTCCAAATCCCTCACTTCGCAGAGAAGGAATGGACACTACCATCTCATGGAAGTTGGAGGCATATCCAGGATCCTATAGGAAGAGCAGAGTTGATTACGGATTTTATTTTATTTATTTATTTTTGGCTGTGCCACTCAGCTTGTGGGACCTTAGTTCCCCCATCAGGGATGGAGCCCAGGCCACGGCAGTGAGAACATGGATTCCTAACCACTGGACCGCTGGGGAATTCCCTAAATAGATTTTAAATATGGATACTTAAAATCCATCATCCGGAATTCCCCGGCGGTCCAGTGGTTAGGACTTGGTGCTGTCACTGCCATGGTGCAGGTTCAATCCCTGGTCAGGGAGCTAGATCCCACAAGCTGAGTGGCACGGCCAAAAAAAAAAAATCTTTTTAAATGGATTTCATGGGTATATACCTAGGACTGGAATTGAAGGTATGATTTTAGGATAAATTCCTAGAAGTAAGATTGCTGTGTCAAAAAGTTAATAAATGTATAGTTTTGTTAGATACTGCCAAATTCCACCCCCCAAAAGACTGTACGTGTTCGCATTTCTACCAGAAATTTATGAGAGTGCCTTGAACACTTTTTTCCATTTATTTATTTATTTCATTTATTTTATTATTTTTGGCTGTGTTGGGTCTTCGTTGCTGCGCACGGGCTTTCTCTAGTTGCGGCGAGCAGGGGCTATTCTTCGATGCGGTGCGCGGGCTTCTCACTGCGGTGGCTTCTCTTGTTGCAGAGCACGGGCTTTAGGTGTGCAGGCTCAGTAGTTGTGGCTCATGGGCTCTAGAGCGCAGCCTCAGTAGCTGTGGTGCACAGGCTTAGTTGCTCCGCGGCATGTGGGATCTTCCTGGCCCAGGGCTCGAACCCGTGTCCCCTGCATTGGCAGGCGGATTCTTAACCACTGCGCCACCAGGGAAGCCCCAAACACTTTTTTAAAAGAGAAAACATCCTGATTTATACAGTGAGCAACTTCAGTATTACCTATAAGAAATATTTCATACGTACATGACATCCCCTAGGTTTTTCAAAGAATAGATGGGTGAAAAATTTCTGTATCTTTTTTTAATTGAAGTATAGTTGATTTACAATGTTGTGTTGCTTTCTGCTGTACAGCAAAGTGACTCAGTTATACATATATACATACTCTTTTATATTCTTTTCCATTATGGTTTATCGCAGGACATTGAATTTAGTTCCCTGTGCTATACAGTAAGCTCTTGTCCACCCAGAAAAATATATATCTTTGCATGAAGCTTTTTCATTCCACAAAACAGCTTGTCATCTTGATATTAACAGCCAATGATACTAGTTCCATATTCTTGCCTCTTAGAACTTGAAGTGGGGATTCATATTGCCAGGTCTAAATTGGTAGTTCTCAAATCCTAGAAGTTAGATTCAAAACTTTATCAAGAAAGTTTAACAAGGCATGAAACATCTTTAGGTCAGAATGAAAGACATATACATCGATATCGGCTGCACTTTCCCACCATTTTGAAATAGTCTTCCTGCCATTCTCAATGACAATTACATTCCCGCTTCTCGGAGCCTCTGCTTTGCTCACTCAAAACCGTTAATTTATCCTGTTACAGATTGTTTAGTGTGGGTTGTCAAGACCTATAAAGAGCTTGGGAGTTTACTCTTCCTGCAAGCTAACAAGTCAGCCTACCACAGTTTCATGGATGCTGACAGACCACACAAAAGTCCAAGTCCGAGACGGAAGATTTTATGACTCACAGTAACAGCAGCAGGCAGAATACCAGCATTTTCTTGCACTGCTTCCCAGAGCCCTCGTAGCCACAGGGCAATGGGAGAAGGGTGAGGTCACACCCGCACATGGAATGGGCTGCATTACAGGAGAGGAAACTTCAGCTTAGGGAGCCCAAATCTTTTAGAATGGGCGTAAACTTGACTTTGCTCTGGTCACTCTACAAATGACTTTGACATCCTGTAGAATTAAAAAAAAAACAGACTTCACTTGTCTAAGATAGGAAATTCAGGACCCCAGTACAAAAGGGGTAATAGCTCAAGTCATCACCATCATCAATACCATCCGAATTGGATTAAGATTTATGGACTTGGTTGGGGGAGCAAATAATATAATTTGGCATATTAAAAATATTTGTCTAGGGAAGTCCCTGGCGGTCCGGTGGTTAGGGCTCGGCACTTCCACAGCAGGGGTTCAATCCTTGATCAGGGAACTAAGATCTCCCAAGCCACGTGGTGCGACCAAAAAAAAAAAAAAAACTGTATTCAAAAAAATTCTCGGTCTAATTTTAGAGATTCATAATCCTGCGTGTATGGGTGGGAGTGGATGGGGAGAGGCAGAGGAAGCAAATTTTGGTTCAATCCCTGGTCAGGGAACAAAGATCCCACAAGCCTCACGGCACGGCCAAAAAACAAGAGTTTTTCCATATCACATTTCTGCGGCAATTTAGTGCCTAGAGAAGTTTTTGCACTCTTTATCATGTGCCACTCTGAACTACTGCCATACAGGTTCATCTCTTAATCTGGCCCTAATCACTACCATCACGGTGAACAGGAGCTATCTACTGAGTATTTATTATATCTTTGGTGCTCTGTTAAGCGCTGATCTAAGAAAGGTAGGGAGGTAGGAAGGGAATCGATATTTTGTGTCAGGTGCTGCGCTAGTACACAGTTTCCCTTAGTCATCACAGCTCTAACTAACTAAGGCCCAGAAGGGCAAGTAACTTAAATGATGGTAGTAAGTGACAGAACCGGGTTCAAAATTTTGACATCAAAATCCATGGTGAGTTCAGAAAATTCACCTTGGAATTCAAGAACATTGTAACTCAGGGAAGAGCTCTGTGCAATGAAAGAATAGTACTAATGTATGTTGAATATTAAATGTGATTATAGACAATTACAGGACAATTTCCCTAGTTAGAACAATTACTGCCATAATCTAGGGTAGTAGTTAGGTCTATCACCCACTGCTCCGTGTACTCAAGTGGACCAAGAATGGTTTTCTGAGGAAGGTTTAGCAGAGTGCGTAGGTGGGTAACATTTGTTTAGGGATTTGACTCGGGTGCGCACTTTAATTTTCACCAGAGGAATTTAAACTCAAATCTTACATTTCTACTACCTTGCTTTTTACTTCAGAGAAAAAGCATAAGTCCTCAGACTAGAACTTCCTCAACCTCTTTGAGCTCCCCATCCCAAACTGTATCTGGCATTTGCACCCCTTTTTTAAAAATTGAAGTATCGTTGATTTACAATGTTGTGTTAATTTCTGCCGTATAGCAAAGCGATCAGTTATACACACAGAGACATTCTTTTTTGTATTCTTTTCCCTTATGGTTTATCACAGGATATTGAATATATAGTTCCCTGTGCTATACAGTAGGACCTTCTTGTCCATCCATTCTATATATAATAGTTTGCATCTGCTAACCCCAAACTCCCAACCCATCCCTCCCCCACCGCCCTCCCTCCTGGCAACCACAAGTCTGTTCTCTATATCTGTGAGTCTGTTTCTGTTTCATAAATAGGTTCATTTGTGTCATGTTTTAGATTCCACATATAAGTGATATCATGTGATATTTGTCTTTCTCTGTCTGACTTACTTCTCTTAGTGTGATAATCTCTAGGTCCATCCATGTTGCTGCAAATGGCGTTATTTCGTTCTTTTTTATGGCTGAGTAGTATTCCATTGTGTGTGTGTGTGTGTACCACATCTTCTTGATCCACTCACCTGTTGATGGACATTTAGGTTGCTTCCGTGTCTTGGCTACTGTGAATAGTCTGCACCCATTCTTGACTCCTTGCCCCTGCTCCTGTTGAAGAGATGCCCTCCCCTATCTAGAGCTGATATCTACACCCAGCACCCTCTTTCCTCTTCCAGTCCAGCTCCATCAAGTATCCTTTCTCAGATGGTGTCTTTAACCTTTAAGTCTCTACCAGCTCTTTCCTATCAGCATTTAAACTTGAACCAGGCTTTGCCTCCTTAAATGACTCTTCCTTTATCCTATACATATTTTTCTGTGTAATATGTTATTTCCTTCCTTCACAGCCAAGCTTCTGTGAAGAACTGTCTGTATTCATGGTCTTTGCTTCCTATTTCCCATTAAAATGTCGACCCACCACAATCACTACAACAAAGTAAAATGGGCCAAAATTGGTGCCTCAGTTTTCTCATCTCTAAAATAAGGATAATAACAATACCCACCTCAGGACTGTGGAGATTAAATGGATTATTATATATAAAGACCTTAGGACAGTGCCTGGCACATAATACGCTCTGGAAGTGTTACCTATCATTACTAATATTATAATCGTTTCTTACACAGCTGCAAGCGTAAGGATAAGAAAAAGAGAACCCTACACTGACAACCTCACGGTTTTGCCCAACTAAACAACAGCTACAGCTATTGGAAAGCGAATTTTTTAAGGACACATTCCAGTAAATGGCTTAATAGGCTGTAAACCCCATTCATGCATGTCTCTTATTCTTTGTTCTGTTCCCAGAGCTCGGCACAAGGTCTGGCATAGAGCAAATACTCAACATCCATCTATCTTCTATCATCTGTCCATCTAATATTTATCTATCTTAATGGATAGGAACTGGGTAACAAACAGTAATAGAATTATTCTACCTCCAAAAAGAACTGGATATATCTGCCGGCTCTCTTTATTCTAAAAATTCGTTTAAATTTAGTATACTTTTTTCGTTTATTCAGAATCAACCATAAACTACACCCACAGCCAGCCAGAGGCTTTTAACCCAAGAATGAACAAAAAGGCCCGTTTGCTCAGTAAGTGTTCTGTTAATACTTAAAAAAAAAATACATGCTTCTAGTTCTACCCAATAAAAACAAATGGAAATTCATGAGAGGGAAGAAAAGAAAATCCCCAGTTACCTCCCGGTCTCCTAGGAGACGTGGTCTGACGTCAGTGAGCGGGGCGGGGGGCGGTCGCACGCCCTGCTGCGCATGCCCGCCGGCTCCCCGGCCGAGGGCGGGCGCAGTGCGCATGCTCGCGCCCGGGTCAGCGGGTTAGCGTCTCTGACTGGCTGCGGGGCCGAGGCCGCGCAGTAAATGGTGACGCTGGCGGGAAAGTTGAGCGGCTGTTGCGCCGAGCTTCCGGGGCGATGTGTAGTGACTTCCATAGGTCTGAGTCTGGGACGGAGGTGAGAGCTGCCGAGGTGGGAGCTAGGGAGACGAGAACAGGGCCCTGGGCGGGCGAGGGAGCCCCGAGGGCGCGGGAGGCCGGGGCGCCCCGGGGAGGGGGAGGCGCGCGGGGCCCGGACGCCGGCGAGCCTAGAGCCCCGCCCCCAAACCTGTGTCCCCGGAGCCGGCCCCCGAGACCGCTAGCATTACGGGCCAAACCTGTCATGCGTGAACCAGTCAGACTTGGTACGGTGTGCAAGAGAGGCTAGGAAAAGCAGGGGATCGCCAGGCGGAGTGCTCATAGACTTTTCTAGAACAGTGGTATCTGAGTAGGTGGCTCCACCTGTTGCCTCTGTTCTGTACATCTTTTGCTTGGGGCCTTCAGCCTCGCTATCGCAGCTTACATTTCCAGCCTGAGCGTCCGGGGCCACACAAGCCATGTGGTGTCCGCAAAGATTATTCAGGAATTCAGCCAGCAAGTATCAAGCACTTACTACGTGTTAACCGCTGATTAAGAAACGCAAGAAACAGCTTCTGCTTTTGCAGGACAAGTGAGGGAGGCTGCCTGCAAATTACAGGACGGTTGGTAAATCGTGCCGTCCAGTCGAGGGGCGGGCAGCCTGGAAGACTAACTGGGAGGAGGAGGGGACAGCTGAGGTTTTTAGGGACCTTTGGATGGTCGGTGGCTTGGCAAGGAGGGGGTGGCATTCGGGGCAGGGAGTTGCAAGTATGTGGGTTCTGCCTTGAGCAAGGGCGTCACTGATTTAAGGGAACTGCAAGTGGTTCTCCGTAGACGGACAAAGCTAGTGGGGAAACAGTGTTGGGAAGTAAGCCCTGAGAAATAGGCAGAGGCAGGTTATGGAGGATCTTTTATACAGAGGAGGGAGGGGAAGCGATACCTTCTTAAGCGATCAACAGGCTCTTTCTGTGAAGGACTAGAGTAGATAGTCTATATTTAGGCTTTGTGGGCCATTCGGTCTCGGTCACAGCTATTCAGCTCTGCTGTTCTAATGTGGAGGCAGCCAGAGGTGTGTAAACAAACGAGCATGGCTGTGTGCCAGTAAACCTTTTATTTTTTAAACTTCAGGATTTGGCCCACCGGCCATAGTTTGCCAACCCTTGGGCCTTCAGAGTAGAGGCGCTGCTCGTTGTAAGAACTGCTACAGTTACAACCTTACTGATTGAAATGATAATTTGAAACGCAGGTTAAACTCAGATGACTTTTGCAATCAGAACAAGCCTAACATCCAGAAAATGAGAGCCCAGTGCAGTCGACGCACTGAATAAAGAATTTAGCATCATATCGTTTGCCTGCCACGGCTGTCTGGGGATCCTAAGCAAGATTAGCTCACTCATATTACTTTGGAGTACAGTGGGGTGGAGGGGAGAAGATTAGGGAGCTGGGCGGTTGGTGCCGCTTCATTCTTTTTCCTCTTTGTCATCAAAACCAACTAAGCAGCCCTCTTTTCCCTTAAGTGCTGGGCTCTGTATGGCCATGGCTTAATTTCTTTGGATTCTATTGTCTTTCTTTGTACATCAGTCTACTAGATGGATCCTCCCTGGAGGCATTGTGTTGAGGAAGATATCTGAGGTCACAAATTATCCCAAGAAGCTGAAATAAACTACTTAATTTGTTTTATTTTTTTAAAATATTATTTTATATATTTATTTTGGCTGCGCCAGGTCTTAGTTGCGGCATGCGGGATCTTTAGTTGTGGCATGTGGACTCAGTTGTGGCATACATGCAGGATCTAGTTCCCTGACCAGGAATCGAACCCAGGCCCCCTGCATTGGGAGCGTGGAGTCTTACCCACTGGATCACCAGGGAAGTCCTGAAATAAACTACTTTAGATTTTCAATTCACAAGAATAACCACCTTATAAAATATCTAACCTTTCCCACATCTTGTGAGTAGTAGGGAAGAGACATTTCATACAGGGTCTTCCAAGAAAACAGTGGCAAAGAATTATTTTCCTTTAACAGATTCTAGGGATGCAATTTAGGGTAGGCCAGATAGCTGAGTGGAAAACTTATATAAGGAGCCCTTGATTTAAAGAAGACACACATTGGAATGCAATTTACAGTAGAATAATCTGTTCTTTACCTTACTTTTGCACAGTAACAATGGCATTTTTTACTTTTACATTCCTCTGACAGTATTAGAAAAGATTTTGGCAGTATTTTGGTATCATCCACCAAATGGCTTCATTTGCGCATCCTTGTTAAGTAGTGGTGTCCTAAAGCGGTCCGCAGCCTTTTGGGCATCAAGGACCGGTTTCGTGGAAGACAGTTTGTCCATGGATGGGGGTAGGGGTGTTGGTTCAGGTGGTAATGCAAGCGTTGGGAAGCAGCAGATGAAGCTTCGCTCCCCCGCCGCTCACTTGCTGCTAACAGGCCTCGGGCCCAAACCCCTCCGAGGCCCGGGGGTTGGGGACCCCTGGTGTACTTTACATTTTCTCAAAAATGCTGAAAATGCCTTGGCGTTTAAAAGTAATCAATGGATAGATTCAAAGTGTCCAGTTTTGGTTGTCATGCACAACATACTGTTTCCTCTCTTTAACCTTATTATAATAGTTTATGTTAAAGTAGTACATGCTTATGACAGAAAATTCCAGTAGTACTGAAATGAAAAGTAGGAAACTTCTCCATCCCAATTATCATTTCTCAGGGTGGATTTTTACACATTTTCCCAGAGGTTTTCTAATGGCATCATTTTGGGGGCTGAGATAGAGAACCCTGGACCATGGCTGTAGTCTTGGCTCAGCCGGGAGCAAGCTGGATGATTTTGGATAAGTTATTAAACCTTGGCTTCTACCTTTGTAAAAGGAGGGCGGTAGATGATGATTTCTCAGTTGTCTTTCAGCTGTACTCCTAGGAGGTGGGTCCCTATATTTCTGTGTGTCCTTTCGCCTAAGCACAGTATTCCCTGCACGGTAAACACTTGATAACTATTTATTAATAATAATGACTGCTTTTCTTTTTTTTAATTTATTCTTTGGCCACACCGTGCGGCTTCTGGGATCTTAGTTCCCCGACCAGGGATTGACTCCACGCCCATGGCAGTGAAAGTGCAGAGTCCTGACCACTGGACCACCAGAGAATTCCCTGGTTTTCTTTTCTTAGAAAAGGTTCAGGGTGGCCTTTTTGCCAGAGGCAAATATTAAATAAGAAAATATTTAGCATTTAATAATATTCTGGTCTCGCATGGTAGACTTAGAACAACATCTGTCCCCGTCTCTCTTTGCTTCCCTTCTTACCCAGAATAGAATCAGTGCTCCATCATTACCGTTCCTCCATTATGAGTACTTTCAACTTCCCTGTCCCTTTCAATCCTAACCTACTTTCCTAACTGCGGTTAAACCCAGCTGTCTACTTTCACTGTCTACCCACTCAGCTGAATATTGCTAAAGAAAATCACAACCAGGCCGACTGATTTCATTTTAAATTTGTAACCATCAACTTCAAGTGGACTCCCAGTCCACTTGTGTTTTTCTAGAAAGTAATTCACTTTCTCCCTACAAAACACCTGTCATCAAATCCAACCTTACGCCTGAATTCCAGACACACGTGTTCTAGTATCTTCTTGACATACCCACATGGATGTCTCATAGGCATCCCAGACTTAACATGCTCATCATGATTGACTCCTGGATGCAGAGAAAACATGAAAAAAATTTTAATATGCCCTACACTGCAGTCTTGGTTTACCACCACACATGTACACCCAGCCCCAACCTGCTTCCTCCCAGGGCTTCCCTATCTTGTCAAATGGTGAATTTGTTCTACCTGTCGCTCAAGCCAAAAACTAAGTCATTCTTGAATCCTCTTTTCCTCTCATATCAGCCCACATCCATTCGCACATCCTGTTTTCTCTACCTTCAATATATGTCATGGGTTTGACCATGTTTCACTGCTTTTTACTGCAGCCATTCCTATTCCTAGGAACTGTCACCTGCTTGATCACGGTAACCTTCTAACTCGGCTCTGCTCCACCCTGTTCACACTTATTCTAACATATTTTCCACATAGTATCCAGGGTGATCCATTCAAAATGTAAGCAGACTCTACTGTTCAAAGTTTTCCAGAGGCTCCTGTATCATTTATAGTAATATCCAGAATCCTGTTTCCTCCACTGATGCATGATTTGCAGATCGTATGATTTGCCCTTCATTCCCGCCTCGGATCTCTTCTCCTGCCTTTCTGATCTCCTCTTCCACTCTCCCTCACTCTTCTTCAGACACACTGTTGTCTTTGCTGTTCCCTGAATGTGCCAAGTGTGCTTCAGCCTCAGGGCCTTTGCAGTGCCTTCAGAAATTGACACGGTTTGCCTCTTCACTTGCTTCATGTTTCTTAGAGGAGAAGCTTTTCCATCCAGTATAAGGAGGTCCTTCCTACTGTTAATCTTTATTCCTTTACTCTGTTTCTTTTTCTTCTTTACACTTACCACATCTGACATCTTATATTGTTTATATGTTGTCTTCCTCCCCACCTCCCACCCCTGCCAATGAAGGGTGGTGACTGCTCTCTGTTGGGATTACTCCTTTAAGTCTCAGTGTTTAGAACAATATTTAGCCCACAGTAGGTGCTCAATAATTGTTTAATGATAAATTTCATGCCTTCCCTTCTCTTCCTTCTCCTTTCTGCCTTGCCTCATGTGTCATTGAGAAAACAAAACAAAAAAAATCACAGGAACTCCCTTATTTTTTCCTGTTGTCTGTTACTCATCTCTAGTTTGTTTCCATTATAGTCAAACATACTCTGTGGGGGCTTCCCTGGTGGCGCAGTGGTTGAGAGTCCGCCTGCCGATGCAGGGGACACGGGTTCGTGCCCCAGTTCGGGAAGATTCCCACATGCCGCGGAGCGGCTGGGCCCATGAGCCATGGCCGCTGAGCCTGCGCGTCCGGAGCCTGTGCTCCGCAACGGGAGAGGCCACAACAGTGAGAGGCCCGCGTACCGCAGGAAAAAAAAAAAAAAAAACAAAAAAAACCATACTCTGTATGACTTCAGTTCTTTTATGATTGTTGAGGTTTGTTTTGTGGCCCAGGGTGTGATCTAGCTTGATGAACGTTCCATGGGCACTTGAAAAAAAATGTACACTCAGCTATTGTTGGGTCAAATGTTCTGTGTATATGAATTAGATCCTGTTGGTGTGTTGTTCAGATCTTCTAGTAAGTCTTTTGGTTTCTGAGAAGTGGGTGTTGAAGTCCCAACTAGTGAGTTTGTCTGTTTCTCCTTTCAGCTGTATGAGTTTTGCTTCGTGTATTTTGAGATGTGTCTGATACGTACACATTTAGGATCACATGTCTTCCTAGTGGATTGATCCTGTTATCGTTATGTAGTGTCCCTCTTTGTCTCTAGTAATTTTCTTTGCTCTGAAGTCTACTTTATTGGGTAGTAATATAGCAATTCCTGGTTTTTCATCAAGTCTGTATTGATAAAAAGTACATGTACTGATTTTCTCTGAATTCCTTCCTGTAAAGTAGAATATTTTTGCTTCTAAGAAAGGGCAGGTTCTCCACTTGTGATATGAATTCCATCCACCCCACTCCACTCCCTCAAGGACATCACTCCTGCAGGTATCCCCACTTTTTCTGTCTTCTGCATCTGCAGTCTTCTTTCTACCAATCACTTCTATCAGTATCCTAACATAAAGCAGTCCACACAAAACAAACCAGAAGACTCCCTACACACCAGCCCCTACCAGCCCCATTCCCTTCCTCCTCTGTAGAGCCCTCCTCCCTTGTGCTCTGGCCTGAGCCTACTTTTCTCTCATTCACTCTTCAGCCCACTGTTATCTGGCTTCTGTCTCCATATTCCACCAAAAGTGCTCTTGTCAGGGTTACCATCGAACTTCATGTTGCCAAATGCTCATTTCTGAGCACCCCTCCTCCTACACTAGAAACAGCAGAATATGCACTTCCTGCAGGCAAGCTGTCAGGACCCAGGATGGGGCCAATCAATGTGTGTCTAGTTCCTGCTCTCAAATTAACCCATTAGAAAAACCTCTTCTTCCCTGGGGAAGAGAGAACAGGAGGATGGGAGCATACACCAGAGGTATTCTCCAGTAGAGGTCCTCACATACAAGGGAGGTGGGGGAGGGGTAAGTGTCCTTCCAGTGTTAAGCTTCTGCAGTTTTGATTCTATGCTTTATTGTCTCTTTCTGGGATCTTGCATATAGTTGATTATTCTGTCTAAATGACATTTTGAAGCATAGTCTGATATAACTTCCTAGTGAAATCTTAACTATGCATTTAATGAAATTACTAACTGGTAGGATGTCATAAATTTAAATTTTAGTCCTTATAAATTCTGCTAGAAGTGAATGCTTCTTAGGTACATATAGTAATTTTTGCTTGACTTTTTATATATCTATTTTTCCTTCTTATAGGGTGATTGCTTTTTAAAAAATATTAGTTGTAAAGGCAGCAGCTCTTTGGGGCCTATACTTAGAAACAATGGAATTTTCCATTGTCTTTTAAGACAAACAATTGTCTTTTCCATATAGTTTAGACGAAAGCTTTATTAAGAGCCAGGCCTAGTACTCTGCCCTGAAGGGCGATTGAATTTTCTAAGTGGCAGAGGAGCCTAATTTCACAAGTGAAAAAGAATTAGTCCATGAATTGAAGGGACTACCATGGTAAGGGCCCAATTTTGCATTGATCACATACATGTTAACATAGCTGCTGCTTTCCCTTGCCATCCTACACATTCCAACTCCTCTCTTACTTTCTGTATGTTATAGTTAACACAGATTTGCCTGGAGTGAATTTCCTCTGTATATATGTAATAAAACTACTAAGAATTGTATTCAGTTTGTAGTGGAAATCCAGGCCTGTTATAGGGCGGGGGTGGGAATATTTGGTTTAGAGTGTTTGCTTCTTTAGGTAGACTCTTGTACTTAACTGGTTTGAAACCTTGCTGCTGGGGTCCATCTGTAAACAGATTTAATCACAAAAGGTCAGGGGAAATGAGCCTTTAGCCAAATGACAATTACATACACATGTTTGCCTTAATGGCATTCATTTCTGGTTAATTTGATCTTTAAGCTCTCCTTCCTGCTCTAGTGTAAGCTTTTCCATAACCAAATGATGTTTTAAAACATCTGTATGGTACATGTTCTACTTAACAGGCATTGAAGCTATATGATTGTCTATAAAACAGACTTTTGTTAATGAGTGTTAAGAACTTTGATGAAAGCTGTAAGAATAGTCAAGGACTTTTGTTTAGTAGAAGTTTGCATAGATTGTCCAAACATGTGAAAATCTATGTAGTTGGAGGTTCTTTTTACTCTCCATCCTCCCCCAATTCTACCTACCTGTGACCTGTTTACCTTCAACTTAATAGGTAGCTACTAAGTTTCTGCCAAATGTAAAGCATTTTGGAATTGGTGGTGAGCCAGTTCCTTTCAAGCTCTTAGATCCAGATGAGGGAGACTGGTAGGTAATGTGTTCCTAAGTATAGGAATAGCTTCATGGAAGGAGCTGGCCCTGAGGAATGTGTAGAATTTTCATTCATTCAATAGTCTAGGCCTTAGAGCATTTAATTGAGAGAATAGGGAAAGGACATTGCTCTATCAATGAATATTTTGTACGTGCCTGAAAGAACTACATGCTAAATCTCTCTTTCAGAGTTAAAGTTGCCTCTCACACAGATTAGAATCGACTGTCCCTTTTTTATGCCTTCATAGAGCCCCATGTTATTTCTATTGATATTATAGCACCTACCATACTTTATCATACTTTTTAAACCTTTGACTCTCCCTCATTAAATTCTTTGAGGATAGGAACTGTGTCTGTTGTATCTATGTAAGTCAGGTGTTGTATCTATGCACCTTACTCAGTTCCTGGAATACACTTGACTTGCTTGAAATTTTTACCAAATAATATCTGTATAATTGAGTATTACCCCTTTTGCAGACCGTATACTAGCTCCAGTATTGATGTTGCTGTTGAAAACATTTGGGGCTCCTTGTGGTGTTAGAGGGAGTGCTAAGAGAGATGGTTGAGAGAGACCAGATAATTGCCTAGACAGGACCTCAGATTGGTTTGATCTTCGGCTGAGTAGGTCCAAAAACTGTCATCCCTGTACTCAGATTTTTTCAGACTCAGTGATACTGATTCTGAGGCTGTGTAGCACAGGGGAAGAATTCCAGGCTTGGGGAGCCAGAGAGCTCAGTTAAATCCCAACTCTGGCGTCTACTAGTTTTCTCATCTGAAAAATAGAATGATAACAAATAGAGTTAATGTGATAATTAAAGAGATAATGTATATAAATTATGTACCACAGCAAGTACAAATAGTAGCTATTATTAGTTAGCTATTGTTATGATAATAAAACCTGGCAGATACTGATTTACAAACCAAATGCCAAATCTATTAATTTACAATATTAGTGAACTGCCAAATAGAGTAAAATTGTTGTGTCCACTGTGTATTCTTTCCCAGTTAGGAAATTTGCGCTCAGAAAGGTTGCTTAGAGAATCAAGAGAAATAGTTGAATTATCTTAATAGCTACCATCACCCTGCTTTGTTTGCCTGATGTGTTAATCTTCCCTAAAAGGATTAAACTATCATGTCAAACAGAACTTACTTTGGTTCCCTTTACCCTGGCTTAATTTACTCTTTGCCCTTCTGAAACTCTAGATTGATTCTACCTTGCTTCTTTCAGCTTATTCCTCAAATCTGGACAACATAGTTCATTTTAGTTTACATAATGGTCAGGTTAATGCCAAATTTTTAGGGTATTTTCTGCTTAGGTTTGTAAGATATCTCATCCCATCAAGTGACTTCTATAAATTGTTAATATTATCTATTTTTGTCAGAGTTAATCTATTTCCAAATTCTGGGAGGTACTTTCACTTCCTCTGTATTCGGTATACTCTGCTTCTGGCATTGTAAAACACTGTTTTGAAATTTCTCATTGATAGGTAGTTTTCATCCTTTGAAAATGAATTTGACTTTTTAGTAATAGTGGAAAGTCAGATGCAAATCGGCAAAGTCAGCCAGTTTGATAAGAGGAGTAATACCATTTTTATCTAAGAGTCCTGTCAATACAATTCTAATCCTTTTCTGAATTCTGTCTTACAAGGAATTCTCCAGAGGAGGATTCTAAAATATCTTGAGCAGTGACAGTAAGGGTAAACAGTTGGAGTAGCTTCTCACTTTAATCATTCTGATGAGGATGTTGGTCATTTGTATACATGCTTTTAAAAACATTTTATAGTCATTTCATGTGTTCCATCTTGTCCACGAAAGTTTCTCTGTCTTCTTCTTTTGGACCCTCAACCTTCTAACCCAGTGGTTCTCATACTTTTGGCCTGAGGACTGAGTTACAGCGTAATAAATGGTTCAGTATTCGTATGTCGTACAAAATGGTCACCACAGCAGTTCCGGTTAACGTCCGTAACCAAAAGGTTGTTGTTTATGTGGGTTATATCTGTCAGTGAAATGGAGAAATTTAAAATACTTAGTGATTTCACCAGTGCTTTAAGTATTGGGATGCTGTCAAGCTCACGGTAGTGGATAAAAGTTTTCCAAAATTCAAATTTTATCATTGGCAACAAATACTGTCAGTTTCCTTAAAGTGACCAGCTGACTTTCTTTGTTTTCAGTAAAACGTCTGCCAAATAACAAAGTCTGTGTAATCCTAATTTGTCTGTCAGTCATTCTTTCAAATAAAAGGGTGTTTTATGAAAAAGTATGCAGCTCAGGTAATCACACAAGTGCTTTTCCTAGAGAAAAACCATTGTATTTCAGTTCGGAGCAAAAGTGCTTTCCTTGTCTGTGTGTGAACTTGGGGGAAGTCCCCAAGACTGCCTTCACTTCAGACACCAAGTGCAGAGTTCCAGGTTCTCGTGACCTCACTCATTCTGACATTAATTGCATGTTTGGGGGTCCCCAAGACCACCTTCAGGTTTAGTGATTTGCTGGAAGGACTTACAGAATACGCTGAAAGCTTAGTCATGGTTATAGTTTACTACAGCAAAAGGATACAGATTAAAATCAGCCCAGGGAAGAGACGTAATGGGGCAAAATCCAGAATTCCAAATATGGAGCTTCCAATTGTCCTGTCCTAGTGGAGTGTGGACAGTGCTAACTGTCCCCAGCAACAGTGGGGGACAGTATGCCAACCAGGGAAGCTCCCCTGAACTTTGGTGTCCAGAGTGTTTATGCGGCTTTGTCATGTAGACATGGTCAGCCCCCCAATGAGCTGGCCTCTGTGTGCAGCCACTATGCAGAGGTTGAGCTGACCCAAAGCCCTCACCTTTAGGTGAAGATACTTGTGAGACTATCTGGTGTGGCTCAGGGCCCCCAGGTAAACAAAGACACTTTTATCAGCAGGATTTTCCAAGAGGCTTAGAGATTATTTCCCAGGAGCCAAGGGCAAAGGCCAGACCTCTCTTTGGTCAAGGTTACATTCTTTCCTACTAATACGTTTCCCACGTCATCACAGGGAATATTTTCAACAGTACTCAAAGATTATGATTTAATATGGAGTCAATACTTATTTACTGCCACATCAAAAACATTCTTATGCAAAAATAGTTTCGCTTGCTTCTTTGTTCTTCTGTGAGTGGTGAAGAGTACCGTGTGCACTAATATGGTTTGATGCCACTGCCTTGATTGTGCTGGGTGCCAGCAGTGTTACCCACCTTTGCTGCTGCACCATCAGTGCAAGTGTCAGCATAGTGAGAAAGACAAATAATGTCTTAATATTTATGAAAATAATTGACCACAGGTTTGCCCCCAGAAGCTCTGTTCTAACTCAAAGCACTCCTGAGTGTAGTTAGCAGTCTTTAGCTTGTTTTGTGATAAAATCTCATCTCCTAGAGGACCTAACTGCAGGTTCTTTGAGGGTAGCTTAATTATCTTCATTTCTGTAGTCTCCATTTTACCTGCCATAGTGCTTTGTACATAGTAGACATTCAGTAAATATTTGCCAAATTAATATATAGAACCTTTTCATCACTGCAGGAACTCTTTCAAAAACTTTTGCTTCTGTTTAAAAGAAAAAAAAAACCCACAAAGGATGACTGCTTTTCTTCGTTTGTGATACGCGTTTTTGTTGTTTAGAAGGGTTGTCCAATCTGTACTGTTTCCTTAGAACCTTGAGAATCAACTTTGATTATATTTCCCACGCTGACATTTCAGTCTGTCTTGGAATTTTGCTTCCTGTAGTTCTAGCTCCTTCTGTCTTGGTACAGGCACTTCTCCAGGTTAGTGTGATGGACTTGGGCCTTTTCTCCGCATCTGGCTTTGCTCTCAAATCCGTCCCCTCGGTAGCCACCAAGATGATCTGTTTGAAATGCAGATAATAATAGCTTATGCTTACTCTGTGCCAGGCACTCTCGGAACACACTGAATCCTCAACAGTCTTGTGAGGGAACTACTGTTTGTTTTGCTCACTTTACTGGTGAGAAGCCTCAGGCCCAAAGACCTAGCTGTCTACTCTTAACTGCTCTAGACTGCTTCTAAAACCCCTTGCTCTTATCTACAAGCCAAAGAGCAAACTCCTAAAGGTGACATCCAAGACCCTTTGTGATCTGACTTCTGTTCTTTTAGGACTTCATTATCTCCTGCCAGTTTCGTGCCACAAGCTCTAGCAATTCAAATCTTCTTATAGTTTACCCACACACTGTGCTGATGTCCCATCTGCCAGGTATGCCTGCTTGTGCCCTGTTCACGAATTGACAAATTCACTGGGAGCTTCTCAGGGAAGTTCTTCTCCACCTTTCTCTCTGTCCCCCCCCCCCTCCCCTAGATAAGGAGCTGGCGATATAATGGGCAGACAGATTAAAAGCTGATACCTGCTAACAAGTGTGGTGAGCAGAGTGAGAAAGATAATTATAATGAGTAAGGAAGGTAAATACTTTGCAATTAGCAGTTTGGTGCTGTGTCCCAAAGACCCTATCAGCTTCTTTGAGGGCAGGGACTCATTTTATACCAACTGTATATGGTACATTAACAAAAAATAAAGTATTTTCTGAATAAATGAACACAACTTTTCTCCTAGACTGTATTTTCTATTTCATAATTTCCTTCAGATCCTCAAAATGCTGAAAAGTCTCTTACAGACTTTTGGAAAATTGAATAAATGTCGATTTCTAGGATTTTATATTTTTAAACAATGAGTTTTCCTTCTCTTTTTTTTCCCTTTCGCAAGCTCCTTGCCCGACTGGAAGGTAGAAGTTCCTTGAAAGAAATAGAACCACATCTGTTTGCTGATGAAGATTCACCTGTGCATGGTAAAAACACAATCTCGAGCCAAAATATAGTGTCATAAATTAAGTTTTATAAAACAAGTTTTTCCTCCACGTATGTTCATATACATACACACACTTCTAGCAACAGCCTATATAGGTTACACTGTGAAATTAAAAACTGAGAAAGATGATGATGAGACACTTTTTTTTTTTTTTTTATGAGACACTTTTAAGCCTTCATTATCTGTGTCAGATGAGATGGGGTTTGGTTTATTTGCAGTTAAGTCTTCAGTATGAAAACCTTTTATCCCAGCACAGTATTTAATGGGAGTTTTGTTATTTATTTTTATTCTTTACAAGTTTGAGAATCACGGGAAAGTCCTTCGGTACTTGGTAGCTCTGTTAATATTTTTGCGAGAGGGAGAATAATACCCACTTGTTTTACTGGCCCCTCTACACTAGGGAGAACTAGAAAGAAGGTAGTGTGCTTAGGTGGTTTTCTTCTTTTTTAATATAACAGCCTTAAAGAGATACAGTTCACCCATTTAAGTGTACAATTTGCACACTTAGGCATCTGTCGGCACAATCAATTCTAGAACATTTTCTTCACCCCAAAAAGAAACCGTTGCCTATTACTAGTCACTACCCATTTCCTTTCACATCCCTTAGCTCTAGGCAACCACTAATCTACTTTCCGCCTCTATAGATTTGCCTTTTCTGGACATTTCATGTAATTGGAATCATACAGTATGTGGTGTTTTGTCACTGACTTTTTCCACTTTGCTTAATATTTTCAAGATTTGTCATATTGTAGCATGCATCAGTAGTTCATTCCTTTTTATTGAATAATAATATTCTATTGTACCCATTCATCAGTTGGTGTGTACATTTGGGTTGTTTCTACTTTTTGGTTGTTATGACTAATGCTGCTATGATCATTTTGTGTACGAGTTTTTCTGTGGGGAAATGTTTTCAGTTTCCTTGGATAATACCTCTGAGAGGGACTGCTAGGTTGTATGGTAACTCTGTGTTTAACCTTTGGCAAAATTGCCAGACTGTTTTCCAAAGTAGCTGCTTGGGAATTGCCACATTTTACTTGCCACTATCAGTGAAGTGTATAATGGTTCCAGTGGTTCCAGTGAAGTGTATAATGGTTCCAATTTCCCCACTTCCTGCAAACATGTTACTGTCTGTCTTTTTGATTATAGCCTTCCTAGTGAGTATGAAGTGATACCTCATTGTGGTTTTGATTTACATTTCGCTGACGGCTAATGGTGTTAAGCATCTTTTACCACAATAAAAAAACAAAATGTTCTTCTTTGACTCTAATAACAATTTTTGTCTTAAAGTATACTTTGTCTGATAATAGGCTAGCCACTTCAGCTCTCTTTTGGTTACTGTTTGGTTACTATCAGCCTTGTGACATGAGATGTAAAGTGTGCCCATTGTAAACAACCTGTAGTTGGATCATGTTTTTTTATTCCATTTTGTCAATCTGCCTTTTGTCTGGACAGTTTAATCCATTTATTCCTATTATTAGTTAAGATAAGGTTTATGACTGCCATTTTGCTATCTGTTTTATATGTGTCTTACGTCTTTCGTTTCTCTGTTCATCCTTTACTGTCTTCTTTTGTGTTAAATAGATATTTTCTAGTGTAGCATTTTAATTCCTTGTCATTATTTTTACTTTTTTTTTTCTTTGAGTTATTTACCTCGTGATTGCCCTGAGGATTACAATTACCATCTTAATTTATAACAATCTGGTTTGGATTAAATACCATCTTAATTTCAATATTTTATAAAAAACTTTGCTACCATATAGCTCCATTCCTGTCCCCTTCCTTTGTGCTGTTTTAAATTACATATTTATATACGGTATGCCCTTAAACACACTTAAAATTTTGCTTAGTTAAAATCATTAAAATTACTTAATGCAGTTGTTTCTTAAATCAGATGAAAAAATAATTAAAAATATAAAAATAATTTAATAATTATTTAATAATTTAATAATCTTAAATCAGATGAAAAAATAATTAAAAATATAAAACACTTATACTGTCTTTTATATTTACCTATGTAGTCCTATGTTCTTTATTAACTCATTTGGATTTGTTACTGTCTACTGCTGTCCTTTCATGCAGCCTGAAGGACTCCTTTTAGTATTTCCTATAGAGCATATCTGTTAGTTAAAAAAAAATTCTAAACTATCAACAATAAATGACAAATTTTGATCAAACATGTTAGACAAAAGATTAAACTCTTTTTATTCTATCAGAAAGGATATTATTAAGTTGAACCTTACGAAACTGACATTAAAACATAGGTTCGAGGACTTCCTTGGTGGCGCAGTGGTTAAGAACCCTCCTGCCAATGCAGGGGACACGGGTTCAAACCCTGGTCCGGGAAGATCCCACATGCCGTAGAGCAACTAAGCCCGTGTACCACAACTACTGAGCCTGTGCTCTAGAGCCCGAGAGCCACAACTACTGAGCCCACGTGCCACAACTACTGAAGCCTGTGCGCCTAGAGCCTGTGCTCCCCAACAAAGAAAAGCCACCGCAATGAGAAGCTTGTGCACCGCAATGAAGACCCAGTGCAGCCAAAAATAAATAAAATGAAAACAAAAAAAAAATAGGTTTGAAGCACAGCTTATACATTTGAATATTACATTTATAGAAACTTTAAAAACACCATTATGTTCAGTCACTAACAAAAAAGTTTACTTAAAACTATGATAGCTCTTAGAGCTATAAAACTGGTTAGATGGAAAAAAAGAACTGGTTAGATGAATATTCATGGGAGCAACAGCATACATAAGACTGGGATTATAAGAGTAATTTATCAACAACAGCAGTTTATCAGAGACTGTTATAGGGAAGCTCAAGTTGAAGCTGTAAGCGATTTAGCTGTTACAGGGGTCTCTAATGCTGTTGTAAAACATATTTTTAATACTTTTTTGGAATGGTACTTATTCAGTACCATATACAGACTCATTACCTCTTCAGTACTATAATGATTGTACTCTACAAATTCAACATATTTGTTACACAGTTAGTAGGTTGGTACCTAGATGGTGTATTTTTTTGGCTTTTCTTTCTTTTACTTATTTTGAAGGCTCTTTAAATTCGTGAACTTACTCCCACAATCTGTTACCCAAACCCCTTACTCATTCTATTTGTGAAAGTAACTATCAAGGCCAAACCATCCAGATTTTCTGATTTAGTTTAATTTGTCTAATGTCAAACTGTAGAGGTGATTTTTTGGGGGGTCTTTTGGGGGGATTGTTTCCTTTAACTACCAGTTGTAATATGCAGTAGTTTGCCTGGACTAGGGTGAGATTTTTTTGACAGCTCACAGAAACTTACGAGATAGTGATTCAGATGCAGTTAAAAGGACCGTGTCTCCTCTACAGAACATAATGTTTGAATATTATTATTACTTTTTTGGCTGCATTGGGTCTTCATTGCTGTTAAGCGGGCTTTCTCTAGTTGCAGCGAGTGGGATCTACTCTTCGTTGCAGAGCACGGGCTTCTTATTGCGGTGGCTTCTCTTGTTGCGGAGCACAGGCTCTAAGTACGTGGGCTTCAGTAGTTGCGGCGCAAGGGCTCAGTAGTTGTGGCTCGAGGGCTCTAGAGCACAGGCTCAGTAGTTGTAGCTCACAGGCTTAGTTGCTCTGCAGCATGTGGGGTCTTCTGGGACCAGGGATCAAACCCGTGTCCCCTGCATTGGCAGGCAGATTCTTAACCACTGCGCCACCAGGGAGGTCCCTGAATATTATTTTTGATCTTATGATTAGATAGTAAATGTTTATAAAAATCGGTGAAATTGATTTCAGTTCATCATTAAACATATTTGCAGGGAATCTAGTTCAAGAAGCTAATAATAGTATTCATGTGTAGTTTCCAAGTTTGCAGATTTTACTTACCCAGTTGTTATAAATGACCTTTTCCCCCACTTTGCTAGTAATCTGTAAAAGGATAGGAGGGTTTCTATCTACCTAATAATCTCTTAGCCAGCCTTACACTTTGCCTCAGTTTAACTTGTGCTGAACCAAGGCTCTAAGGAGTCCATATTTACACCACACCAGCTAGTCCTTCGTTAACACATGGATTTAGAAAGCCTTGTTAAACCATGTAGGAAAGCCTTTCTCTTTTGTGTTATGATGAAAAATGTTCACGAGCACCACCCCTCTCTCCAAGAAAATACTTGGCAAACTTTTCATTTTTTCCCCTGTTCTAAGAATCCAGAAAATATCCAGAGATATCTCACAGTTACCCTCTGACCAATATCAAGTATTTCTAGCTCTCTGTGGAGTCCCTCCTCTTTTACTTCAGAATATGTTACATTTCTCTTAGCTTAATTTATCTTCATTTGACTCTCCAGCCACATGGAACTGCTACTGAATTTTTTACTTTTTAAATGAGCCTAAACCATTGTGTTCTTTTCTAGTCCCTGATGTGTCCCTGCCTTCCCCCACTCTGATTTCTCTCCTTGCTCTTGCTCTAGAGGCAGTGACTGCTCCCTGTGCTGCCTTTTCAGCTTATTGACTTCTTTTTTTTTAATAATATACTTTAAAAATATATTTATTTATTCGTTTTTGGCTGTGTTGGGTCTTAGTTTCAGGACGGGGGGGTTTCATTGCAGCGTGCAGGCTCTTTGTTTTGGCGCGCAGGCTTCTCTCTAGTGGCACACGGGCTCAGTAGTTACAGCACACAGGCTCTAGAGGGCACGGGCTTAGTTGCCCCGCGGCATGTGGGATCTTAGTTCCCCGACCAGGGATCGAACCCGTGTCCCCTTCATTGGAAGGTGGATTCTTAACCACTGGACCGCCAGGGAAGTCCCTCAGCCTATCTTCTGAGTATCTCAGTTTTTAAAGTTTGGTTCATAAAATGTTTACATTAAATGTGCTTTTGCAGGCTACACATTTACTGCTATAAGGTTACTATCCAGGACCAGTTTAGTGATCTGTTTCCTACCCTCCCCTGCCATTTTTTTATTTTTAGAACTTTTCTGCTGCATTTAGTATTATTTAGTACTATTTCTATTAAATTTCTGTTTTATCTGTCTTTATGCTGACTTCTCTTAACTGTGGATCTATCCAAAGAATTGAGTTTTGGCCCTCTATCTTAGTTTTAGGTTCACTCCCACCCCCCAAAGAGTTTTCTGTTCTCTGTTTCTGTGTAACTTATTCCCAGATTGCTATATCCAGCCTCTTATTACTGTTGTGAATCTTAAATCGTAGTGGCTGTAGGATATATTTATTTGTGACACCTAGAGATACATCGTAACTTACCATTTTGAAAGCTAAAATTTTTTTTTTGAAAGCTAAATTCTTGTTAGGATATTTACATGATTATGTGAATTAAAAATCTCTGCTGGGCTTCCCTGGTGGCGCAGTGGTTGAGAGTCTGCCTGCTGATGCAGAGGACACGGGTTCGTGCCCCTGTCCGGGAAGATCCCACATGCCGCGGAGCGGCTGGGCCTGTGAGCCATGGCTGCTGAGCCTGTGCTCCGCAACCGGAGAGGCCACAACAGTGAGAGGCCCGCGTACCGTAAAAAAAAGAAAAAAAAAAATCTCTGCTTATGTGTTTTTTTTTACACAGCACTTCCAAGCCTGTCTCTGAGAACTTTTAAATCACTACCTTAGGTTTAACCCTTACCTTCTAAGTGAAGGAGGCTGAAGACTTGATAGAAATGAAGTGTCAGCACACTCGGGCCCAGGGCAGCTGGCCTTCACACCTGCCGACTCTGCTAACCAAAGCCCACATCCCCACCTGTAACTCCCTACCACACCTGCTCCCTTTCAAAATGCCGTGTTCCAAAATTGACTTTCTTCACCAAATGAGAACTTACGTTTTCATTATTTAGATTTCTTCTAAGAAATTCTTAAGAAGAAAGTAACCTGATGAAATGCATTCAAAAGATACCGTACTTTGTGCTGGGGATAGTGTATTCAAGTCCCCACCTTAAAGTAGTGAACAAGAAATAGAATCAGTCAAGCAAATCATCAAAAATGATATAGCATGTTAAGTGTGATGACAGAAGATGATACAGTTTGCTCTTCCTACCTCAGAGTGTTGTTACTAGGATCCAGCGAGATACGCAGCCGTCCCTTTTCATTTGGAAAGCGCTATAAAAAGGTTGGTTACTGCTTCTCAGCCTCTTAGGCTGCCTTTCCTGGGGAAAGGAGAGAAGGTGCTTGTGTGTGGCCTGCTTGTCGGTCTCCGCGTCGTGTTTCTGCGTGGTCCTCCGTGTCCTCCAAACCACTTTCAGGTTAATCTTGCTAAGCTGTGTTTTCAGCTTTCCTTCACTATCATTAATATTGGTTCGGTGTTAATGTTTCTTCATCGAGTGCGTATAGCTTATTCTCTTTCTATAATAGAGGGCGGTAGAAGATTTTTATTTGGGGGCAGGGAGGATTTCCACTTAGCTCATCAGTTATATAGCAGGAGAGAGTAACTGGAACATCTGGATTGAATATAGTTTTAGTCACTGTGTTAACTTTTAATAAGAGCATCCATGAACAATTGTTAATATGAAAATAGTTTTACTCCTTGAGGCTGGAATCTTGGGGGCAGGGGTTTGGGGGAGTCTTTAATTAAAATTTTGAATTGCAGATTGTATATAGGATTATAGTGGAAATTGGCTGAAGTTTTATACTACCTTAAATATGGTATGGTGACAGATTGCTAGGTTTCTTACACATTATTTGTGAATGTTCCAACATACAATGGTTTGTTAGGAATAGCAGGAGATAAAGTAACTGGATTCTCAGATCGACTTGTAGTTTGTTTAGGGCCTAATAATCTGCATTTTTAACATAGTGTTTCCAATTATGTGATTCAGCCATAAATTAAGTGGCAAACAGGGACTTCCCTGGTGGTCCAGTGGTAAAGAATCCGCCTTCCAATGCAGGGGACGCGGGTTTGATCCCTGGTCGGGGAACTAAGATCCCACATGCCGCGGGACAACTAAGCCCGCGTGCCACAGCTACAGAGCCCACATGCCCTGGAGCCTGTGCACCACAACTAGAGAAGAGAAAACCCACACGCCACAACTAGAGAAAAGCCCATGCGCCACAACGAAGAGCCCGCATGCCACAACTAAGACCCCATGCAACCTAAAATAAATAAATAAATAATAAATAAATCTTTTTTTTTTTTTTTTTTTTTTTCGGTACGCGGGCCTCTCACTGCTGTGGCCTCTCCCGTTGTGGAGCACAGGCTCCGGACGCGCAGGCTCAGCGGCCATGGCTCACGGGCCCAGCCGCTCCGGGGCATGTGGGATCTTCCCAGACCGGGGCACGAACCCGTGTCCCCTGCATCAGCAGGCGGACTCTCAACCACTGCGCCACCAGGGAAGCCCCATAAATAAATCTTTAAAAAACTAATTAAATGTCAAGCAAACAAGAATTGGAAGGCCACTGTTTAGAGTGGATTTTGAAAAGCTCTGGAGGCTGGACAGTTTCCCCAGGTGTTTTATTTTACCTGTGCTGTCCTCAATGAAGGAGAGTTATTGGAAACTATATAGAAAGAGATTTGGGGTCTTCAAAGTTTAGAGTCGTTGACTTTGACTTATAATGCTAGGAAAATAATTCACGGTGCAGATGTCATTTCAGCAAGACAGTATCAAGCGATACTCATACAGCAAAGGGTAACTGAAGGCAGTTTGGAAACGTGCAGGGGTGTCTTCACCTGAGGGATGCAGTTGGCACTTAGGGCCTGAAAGCTGTGGGTCCTTACTGCCTTGTATGTGTGAAACTGTACCATCAAGAACTGTTCCACCCATAATGCCAGCAATTTTGGGAAGCCCTAGTTAGGAACTGTTTCACTTGCACGTAGCAGAAGTCCAGCCAAGTGGCTTATTTTTCTCGCACAGGTATGGAGGCAGGCTGGTGTGCGAGGTTCCTTATTGTCATCCACGTCCTGGGTGCCTCCTCTCTTCCTGCCCCACCTTCTTTAGGGTCTGCCCTCCTCAGTGTATACCTGTCATCTTCGCTGTCATCTCAGAGGAGGGAGCGGCAGAGCAGACAGAAGTGGCGCCTTTGTGAGGACAGCACAACTTGGAAACCCCAACAGACATCCACCTGTGTCTCATTGGCTACAGCTGTGCTGCCTGCTGGCCTCTCGTTGCAAGGAAAACTGAGAAGAATCGTTTTTAAGCTGGGCACATTGCTTTCCCCCCAAACTGGGGTTTTATACTTAAGGAAGAATGAGAAACTGGATATGGGATAACTAACTACCAGAAATGGTGTGTGCAGTAGTCAGTAGCTTTTAAAGACCCTAGATCTGTGGCACTTCATTCTTAGTGCTGTAATGTCACCAATTTAAGTGTGAGTGTATGTGGACCCCTCACCAGGAGATTCCCTTAGGCCTAATTCAACCATGTCATTTTGTTTTTCAAATTTTCTTTGTGCTAATTAATAGCCAACACCTTTCACAGAGGTGAAATTTAGTGATTTACTTTTTATTTCCGTATTTATTTGTATTTGCTTATACAAATCCGTTTTGGCAAATGGATTTAGATTTTCTTTCAAAAGGAAAAGATTTCAGTAAATGTCTTTTTAAACATTTTTGCACACTTTTCATTTTGTAGGCTGTCATTATTGTAGGCTATCAAATGCTGCTGCATTTTGACTGACATTTTTAAATTTTACACAGGTGATATTCTTGAATTTCATGGCCCAGAAGGAACAGGAAAAACAGAAATGCTTTATCATTTAACAGCACGATGTATACTTCCAAAATCGGAAGGCGGACTGGAAGTAGAAGTCTTGTTTATTGACACAGATTACCACTTTGATATACTTCGGCTTGTTACAATTCTTGAGCACAGACTATCGGAAAGTTCTGAAGAAATAATCAAATACTGCCTTGGGAGGTTTTTTCTGGTGTACTGCAGTAGTAGCACCCAGTTACTCCTCACACTGTACTCACTAGAAACTATGTTCTGTAGCCACCCCTCCCTCTGCCTTTTGATTTTAGATAGCCTGTCAGCTTTTTATTGGATAGACCGTGTCAATGGAGGAGAAAGTGTTCACTTACAGGAGTCCACTCTGAAGAAATGTTCCCAACTCTTAGAGAAGCTGGTAAATGAGTACCGATTGGCTCTTTTTGCAACAACACAAAGTATAATGCAGAAAACCTCAAGCTCAGCAGAAGGGCCTTCTTGTGTCTTTAATCGCCAGAGTGATGTGGGTGTAGACTATAGACCCTATCTGTGTAAGGCGTGGCAACAAGTGGTAAAGCATAGAATATTTTTCTCCAAACAAGATGATTCCAAAACGAGCAACCAGTTTTCTTTAGTTTCACGTCATTTAAAAAGTAACAACTTAAAAAAGCATTTTTTTATTATTGGAGAAAGTGGTGTTGAGTTTTGTTGATATGTATCATAAGATAGTCTTTTTGTAGGATATTATGCAAATTTTAAAACGTCTTTAATAGGCCAAAAGGGTTTGATTCTAAAGTTCTTAAACTCTAAGGGAACTTAACATAACCGTGTTTCTATACAGAATGGATTTCTTAAACTAGTACAGTAGAACCTTAGACTCTTCTTCCCTAGGTTGTTGAAGATTATTCAAAGTGATAATAACAATTAAGCTATATTAAGTTGTTTTAAGACTAAGTAAATAAGATATACATTTCAGTCCAAATAAAGTGGAATATTCTAACTTTGTGTCACATTTCTGGAATTCAGTTAAATACTTGTTTAGGAAAGTTGAAATGCATTTCTGATTTTTCATATGTAACTCCTTTAAGAAGCTGTAAATTTGGAAAATGTTTCTGTAGAGCTGTTATTTCTGTAAAGAGGATGAAAACAAGGAGCCTACCCAATCTGCCTTTCACACCAAAGACGATGGAAAGTCAGAGCACTTTGATCTGTTTTACTGAATTCAAAGATGGAGCTGCATTATGCTTGAGCTTCTGTATAATTTTTAAAACACAGGGAAATAAGATACCCATTCAGGGAGTTCTGTGAATATTGAAATTTTCATCTTTCTTGTTAAGTGATAGATAAATGCTAAAACTATATAGTAACTATATGTTACTTGTGTTTTCTTACCCATTTAGAATACTTCAGACATACTCTGAAATGAATTGAAATGTTTCCAGCTGAGAGCTGGACAAGGCTGTATATACTTTGGCCCGGTAATGACCAGAAAGGGGAGCATGCACCTCCAGGGGCACACAAGGTAGTGTATTGTGGAAGAGGAAGAAAATTTTAGAACTTTGATTTATATATTTTAATCTAAGAAAAGATTAAATTATATCAATATTTGATATTCAGATTGACCCTGGCACTCACTCAACCTATATATCAGATTGCCTTATGTCACATGTATATTTGAGGTATCCTGTGGGAAAAGTGGAAAGAATGGACAGTGGTGTTCTCACAGGTATGTTCATTTATATGTAACCTATTTAGTTAAAATTAACTGTACGTTCACTTATCTAACGAAGATTCTTTATAAGGGCTTAAAGGATCATCTTCATAATGCAGGCATAGCAGATGTAGCATGTGCTGTCCATACCTGGAGCTCTTGGAGCTTACCTGCAGTTCCCCAAACCCAAAGGCTTCTGAAGGTGTCTCTGGACGCCAGAGCCTGCTGCATGGGGCCCAAACCTGGCAGTCCTTAAGCAGTGAGGGTCAGGATTCGGTAGATGAATGCACCTGCTTCCTCACCCCTCAGTGAGGACAACGACGCATTTCTCAGGGTGGCCCTGGTAGGACTGATTCCCAGTCACGTACAGCAATAATCTGTCCATTAACTCACTGTTTATTGCCTCCCATCCTTCCCTCTCACTTCCCCACTCTCATGGGGCTCCTGGGATTGTCTCCCTAATGAGCAAATCCTTGTCTAGGAACTACTTTTGTTGTGGGTTGAGGGGGAACCAAATTGTCGGCAGGCGTCAGACTAACAGCCCCTCTAGGCTCAGTATTTGCTCTTTAGCCACATTATGGAATTTAAAATGATGGCATTCTAATTGGCTGTCAAGTTAAATTACATTGGATCACATTACTGTCATTCATACCCGCTTAACCTGTGTGCCATTAATAAATGTTCTCTTGCCATTAATATACTTTTAAATATTTACATATTTTATCCATAGTTCATCCTTTTTCAGCTTATATTTTTCTGTATGTTATTACATGCAATACATGTTACACATAAGTAATTTATAAATATTTGTATGTTGAGGGAATATGCTTATTTTTCCCCCATAAGAGTGTGTGATCAGTAAGAGTGACAATCTCTTGCTGTAATTAAGAGGACTTCTCCTTTTAGCTGTTGAGATGTGAAAATTCTGCTACCTTCCCTGTCAAGCTCTGGGTGTGTGTTACACGTGTTTATGAAAAACTTAGGGACTCTTAGCAGAATTCTGGCCTTGGCTATGATAGGAATTTCCATTTCTCCTCTGTATAAATGAAGTGCTAATTTAATGGGCTGTTATTCACAGATTTATAACTTATTCTTCAGGAACATGATTAAAAAATAATGAACTTTTATATTAACTTAAATTATCAATTATGTATTAATGTGTCAGACCAAAGACTTAGTTATCTTAAAAAGATTTGTTATCTAACATGTTGGAAGGAATTAATCCTGGCTAATAAAAAGTCTTTTAAACTAAAAGTTATACCAATGGGATTTCTTGAACACTGTAGAAAAATTAATACTTGTAAAAAGAACCAACCTTAAAGGGGTAGAAGCGGCACATCCTGAGCCACAGGTGGCGGATAATGGGGATGCTGGATGGGACCAGAGGAATAACCGGAGTGAGGACTACGGATCCTAGGATAGTTATCCCATTTACTTGTTTAAAAGGGGGGATCATAAAATACATTTCTTATAGGTGCACTTCTCAGGGAGACCATTTAAAACATGCATATGAAAGATGTTTCAGATGTTCATCTGATAAATGCTACAGAAAGTCAAGACAGTGCTCACCTTATCACTTCCATTGTATAAAGTTGTCAGCTTTCAGCTCTCAAATGCTGGATTATTAATATCATTCCAGAAAACTTTGATGCAGACTACTCTTCTGTATGGATTATCTAAGAATGAGGATGAAACAGACATTTTCAGATGAACAGAAACTGAGAATTTACCACCAAAATTACCTCACTAAAGGAACTTCTGAAAGATGGACTTCAAGGAGGAAGAATATGATCCCAAAGCCTGAAATGTAAGAAGTAATAGTGAGTAGAGAAAATAGTAAGCACTTGGAGAAATCTAAAGAAATATTGATGGTGTAAAACCACATCCAATTTATGGGAGGAAGAAACGATATAAAGTAGCAATTCTAGGCATCCCATTGCCTATAAGCCTAGTACATAGAAGGTAGGTAATTGAAATTATATCAATCTAAATAGCTTGTATTATTCTGAAGGAGAGTAGAGATATGGACCAAGTTTAGACTTAAGTATTAACTTGACAATTTGAAGAGCTGCTTCCAAAAGAAACAAATTAATATATGCTCCAGTAGTATATGTTGAGGCAAAAGGGAAAAGAGAAAAACAAAAAATGAACAAACACAGAAAAAGTGGATAGGACAAATGAGCACTAAATAATGCGGTAGAGATAAATCCAGTTATAAATGTGTTGAACTCTTCTGTGAAAAATCTTGGGTAATTAGGCTAGAGTTTTAACAATCTGCTACATGCTGTTTAAGGAAATACATCTAAAGCCAAGATACAGAAATGCTGAGAGCCTGAAGATTAAAAAGACCAGAAGAGTATCAAAGGGAGCTCCTGGGGCCGCACAAGCAGACTTCAACTGTGGCGATATTTTCTGTCTTAACTGGTTAATGACAGCAGGTTTAGTTTATATGTCCTTTGTAAGATAACTTCAAAAACATAAAGCAAAAATTTAGAGACTACAAGGAGAAATTGACAGTCACCATCATGGTAGACATTTTAATATACCTGGGAGACCAAGCAGTTAAAAAATCAGTTAAAGAGAGAGAATCTAAGCACAAGCTCAAACTTGATGTAATAAACGTATGTAGAACTCTGCAGACAAAATGAGAATGCATATCTTGAACACAAAAGGAAAATTTATGAAAACTGATCATGTGCTATGAGAAGACATCAAATTTCAGAGAGTCAGTATCATGGAGATCATTTTTCTTCATTATAATGCACTTGTCAGAAGTCGACAACAAAAAGGATAACTAGAAAGTTTCCGAATTTAGAAAAAAGTTTAAATTTCTAAATAATCAATAGGTCACATAAGAAATCATATTCACAATTAGAAAATACTAACATACAAATTGTTAGAAAAAGAATAAACACAAAGGACACAGGAGAAAAACTGAGTAGAAATTACTGAAATAGAAGACACGAGAGAAGCAACAAAGTCAAATGACTGCCAAGAGCAAGGGCTCAGACAGTTTTCAGAGCGAACAGGAAGGCATGACTGTAAATAGAGCGGAGACTTTATATCAGTAACAACCGGTATCAGTAAATCTGAAAACTGAGGCAGTGGACACATCAAAACAATCTCAAAAAAAGTCCCTGAAAAATACTGTAATCATTACAAGACTTGAATCAGTAATTTGAACTCTCCCCACAGTCATTTAGGGGGACTTCCAGTAATAGCAGAATATGTCGCTACCAAAACAGATCCTCTCTGGAGGATGACAATATCATTCATAGGCCTCAAGTTATTTTTAAAAGTGAATTCTTAAGTGCAGTGTCCAAAATACAATCTAAGGTATTACGACACACAAAAAGACAGGTCTCTATGGGTGAGAAACTGCAGAAAGAAATGACCACCCCCGCCCCCACAGACATGAATGTATATATCAACATATCCACAACTCATGCAGACTAAGAATACATGGGAGGAACGCCATGAGTCAGGAGTCGGGTAAATGGAGTGGGTGTTCTAAGGTCCTTACATTGTCTGGGAGAAGGAAAGGTATCAACGTTAGACACTGATAAAGAGATTGCGTCTTATGGTTTCTAGAATAACCACTCAAGAATAGAAAAAAAAGGTTATAATTTTTCACATTAAAGGAATGGACAAAAATCCTCCATTAAATGCGAACTAAGAGAAGGCTGGTATATGTACGGTAATACCAGACAAAAGATACTAAGGTAAGGATACAAGGTATCTTTACTAGAGGTAAAGAAAAAGTGGAGTTGATAAAACTTTCAATTCACCAGGATAATACAGACATACAAGGGGAATAGAGACATTGAGAATTATGTTTGGAGATTTTAACACCCGAGTAATTGGTAAACAGTAAACAAAACAAAATCAGTAAGGATACTAAAAATAGAACAGGATGATCCACAAACACCACACCACTCATCAAGTGCAGAATACATTATCTTTCAGCATGCTTGTAACACTTTTTAGGGACCATATAGTGGGCCATAAAGCTGTGTCAACAAAATTCAAAGGATTGAAATCCCAGAGTAAGTTCTCCAGTGCTGATACAATTACACCAGAAATCAGTAACGAAAAGATCATAGAGAATCTGCATATATTTCAAAAGTAAGGAATAAACTTCAAAATAAAATAGATTGGAGATATCACAATAGAAAAAGAAAATATTTAATTCACTAATGAAATTTATATCATATATGAGGAGTATTGTTAAAACAATAGTTAGGGGGAAATTTATAGCCTTAAACCCTTTTGTTACATCAGATGAAAGGCTAAAAAAGGAGCTAGATAAGCATTTCCTTAAAGAAGAAAATGAATAGTAAATTAAATCCCCTTCCCCAAATAAAAGAAATGTAATAACAAAAGCAGAGATAAATAAAATGGGAAAAATGTAATAAGGGATCAATAAAGCCAATACAGAGGAGGCAAGAATATACAATGGGGAAAAGACAGCCTCTTCAATAAATGGTATTGGGAAAACTGGACAGCTGTATGCTAAAGAATTCAAACTGGACTACTTTCTCTTCAGCATGCACAAAGGTAAATTCAAAATGGATTAAAGACTTAAATGTAAGACTCCTAAAACTTCTAGAAGAAAACAGGCAGGATGCTCTTTCACAGTGGCCTTAGTAATATTTTTTTTGGTTATATCATCTCAGGCAAGGGAAACAAAAGCAAGAATAAACATATGGTACTACATCAAATTAAAAAGCTTTTGCACAGTGAAGGAAACTAGCAACAAAACAGAAAGGCCACCTACTGAATGGAAGAAGATATTTGCAAATGATATATCTGATGAGGGGTTAATATCCAAAATATACAAAGATCTCATACAACATCAAAAAACCAACCCAATTAAAAAATGGACAGAGGATCTAAATAGACATTCATCCAAAGAAGACATACAGATGGCCAACAGGAAAAGATGCTCAACCTCACTAATTATCAGGGAAATCCAAATCAAAACCACAATGAGATGCCACCTCACACCTGTCAAAATGGCTGTTATAAAAAGACATCGAATAACAAACGTTGGTGAGGGTGTGGAGAAAGGGGAACCCTAGTGCACTGCTGGTGGGAATGTAAATTGGTGCAGCCACTATGGAGAACAGTATGGAGATTCCTCAAAAAATTAAAAATAGAGCTACCATATGATCCAGCATTTCCACTCCTGAAGAAAATGAAAACACTAATTAGAAAAGATAGCTGCACCCCATGTTCATTGCTGCATTATTTACAGTAGCCATGATACGGAAGCAACCTTAAGTGCCCATCAGTAGATGAATGGATAAAGATGTGGAATGTATACACACACACACACACACACACACACACACACACACACACACACACAAAATGGAATATTACTCATAAAACAAATGAAATCTTGGATTTCCCTGGTGGCACAGTGGTTAAGGATCTGCCTCCCAATGCACGGGACACAGGTTTGAGCCCTGGTCTGGGAAGATCCCACATGCTGCGGAGCAACTAAGCCCGTGCGCCACAACTACTGAGCCTGCACTCTAGAGCCCGCGAGCCACAACTACTGAGCCCGTGTGCCACAACTACTGAAGCCCACGCACCTAGAGCCTGTGCTCCGCAGCAAGAGAAGCCAGCACAGTGAGAAGCCTGAGCACCGCAACGAATAGTAGCCCCCACTCGCTGCAACTAGAGAAAAGCCCACGCACAGCAACAAAGACCCAATGCAGCCAAAATTAAATAACTTTATTTAAAAAAAAAAAACCTGAAATCTTGCCATTTGTAACAACATGAATGGACCTAGAGGTTATTATGTTAAGTAAAATAAGTGGGACAAAGACAAATACTGTATCATTTCACTCATATCTGGAATCTAAAAAAACAAATGAACAAACATAAAACAGAACAAACAGGTGGTCACCAGAGGGGAGAGGGTTAGGGGGATGAGAGAAATAGGTGAGGGAGGTTAAGAGGTACAAACTTCCAGTTGCAAAATAAATGAGTCACAGGTATGAAATGTGCAGTGTGGGGAATACAGTCAATAATTATGTAATATCTTTGGTGACGGGTGGTAACTAAACCTATCATGGTGATCATTTTGAAATGTATAGAAATATCAAATCACTGTGTTGTGTAACAGGAACTAGCATAGTGTGGTAGGCCAATTATACTTCAAAAACAAACTCATAGAAAAAGAGGTCATACTTGTGGTTACTAGAGGTAGGGGGTGGGCATGGGGGGAACTGGATGAAGGCCGTCAAAGGTACAAACTTCCAGGTACAAGTACCAGGGGTGTAATATACAACATGACTAATTAACACTGCTGGATGTTGTGTAGGAAAGTTGTCAAGAGAGTGAATGGTGAGAGTTCTCATCACAAGGATAAAATATTTTTTCTGTGTCTTTAATTTTGTATCTATATGAGATGATGGATGTTTGCTACACTTACTGAGGTAATCATTTCATGGTGTATGTAAGTCAAATCATTATGTTGTACACCTTAAACTTACACGGTGCTGTATGTCAAATATATCTCAATAAAACTGGAAGAAAAAAGACATATTTATATATGTGTGTGTGTGTGTGTGTGTGTGTGTATATATATATATATATATATATATATATAACACTAAAGACAGTCAACAAACAATTCAATTAAATGTAAATAGCATCATGACCAAGTTGGGTTTATCCCAGAACTCAAGGTGGGCCTAGCATTTGAAAATCGGTAAAGTTTGCCACATAAACTAGATTAAAGGGGGAAAAGTTAAGATACCAAACAATGCAGAAAAAGTGTTTGATAAAATTCAGTTATTTCATGATAAGTCACTGTAAGTTTCTCACGAAGAGATTAAAGTAAAAATTAATGTGAGTACATCAGTAGATACAGAGAAGCCTTTAATAAAATTCAACATCTTTTTACAATATTAAGTCTTCCTGTAGAATAGAAGAGAATTTCCTGGAACTGATAAAAGGTATCTACAAAAACCCCACAGTAAACATTACTAAATAGTGAAACAGTAGAAGCATTACCTTTAAAATGAAGAACAAGACAAAAATGTCTGCCGTCACTTTCGACATTGTACTGAAAGGGTCCACACAGTAAGGCACGGAAAATGAATAAAAGGCGTCAGGAAGAAACAAAGTTGTCATTATTGTAAGATTGTACGGTTGTGTACATGGAAACCCAAAAGCCATCTGTAAATAGATATTAGAATTAAGAGTTTAGCAAATGTGTTAGTTAAAAGATCAACATTTAAATATTTCTAAATACCAGCAACAGGATTAGAAAAATGGAATTTTAAAAGTACACAATTTCAATCATAACTAAAAATATAAGATACCTAGAAATCTCACAAAAATATGCAAGACCTTTTGGAGAAAATCACAAGGCTATATTGAAAGAAACTAAAGAAAACCTAAACAAATGGAGAGTGGTAGCATGTTCATAGACTGAGAGACTCAGTATTATAAAGACATCAATTCTGCCACTGATTAATTGATCCAGTGCAATTCCTGTCAAAATCCTAACAAAGTATTTTTGTTTTCTTTCATTTTGGAACTTAAATGATTCTTAAATTTAGCAGAGCAAGGAACCAAGGACAGCCAAGACCCTTGTATCAGTTCAGGTCTTCTAGGAGACAGATGCAAAAATGTGGCTAGAAGTGTGAGATGTAAAGGATAAAGAGAAGAAGCAGGAGTAGGCAGGGAGAGCCTTCAGAGTGTGCTGCAGGTCTGACACCTGTGGGTGGAGGAAGGAAGGAAGGACTGGCAGGAAGAGCTTTAGACTGGCTGCACAGCCCAGAAAATCTTGGCCTGACCACAGGGAACGCCGGTGTGAAGACTGTAGAGGGTCCTACATTGGGCCAGTCCTTAGGACTCCTGCCTTGCTCGGGCATTGGTTAGCTGCCTGGGAAGGACAGGCTCAATTGCTGCAGCAGATCCAGAAGATGCTTTAGTGGGAGGCTGTTAACTAACCCCACCCATTGTGGCAGATTCACTCTCAAAGGAAATCTGAGTGGTGTACTTCTTTTTTTTTTTTAATTATTTATTATCATTTATCTTTGGCTGCATTAGGCCTTCGTTGCTGTGCATGGGCTTTCTCTAGTTACGGTGAGCGGGGGCTACTCTGTTGGGGTGCGTGGGCTTCTCTTTTTGTGGAGCATGGGCTCTAGGCATGCAGGCTTCAGTAGTTGTGGTGTGCGGGCTCAGTAGTTGTGGCGCGTGGGCTTAGTTACTCTGCGGCATGTGGGATCTTCCCGGACCAGGGCTTGAACCTGTGTCCCCCTGCATTGGCAGGCAGATTCTTAACCACTGCGCCACCAGGGAAGCCCCGAGTGGTGCACTTCTAATGCTGCTCTGTGTTCTGAAAGAAGACTGAGGTAGGGAGCCTTACCCTATTATGTGGAAAGATATTATATAGCTAAAGTAATTAAGATTGTGTCTTATTGGTACAAGGATAAGCAAGTAGAACAGCATAGAGCAGCAGAACAAACCCACCCAAGTATGGAGCTTAATACGTGTCAGAAGTAGCAAATCAATGTGGGAAGGATGGACTGTTCACATTGTAGCAAGGATGGATGACATGTGGAAAAAAATGAAACTGGACCTTTATATATATATATTTGAAAAATCCATTTCAATGGTTAAAGACATAAATGTAAAAGCAAAACATTAAAAACTACAGAAGACTATACATGAGAATATATTTGTGATCTTGGAGTAGGGAAGTACTTCAAACAGACACAAAAAGCAATCAATAGCCATAATAGAAAAGAAAAATTTTGACAACATTAAAACTTTGAACTTTTATTCATCAAAAGATAGTGAAAAGCTTGGGCTTCCCTGGTGGCACAGTGGTTGAGAGCCCGCCTGCTGATTCAGGGGACACGGGTTTGTGCCCCGGTCTGGGAAGATCCCATATGCTGCAGAGCGGCTGGGCCTGTGAGTCATGGCCACTGAGCCTGCGCGTTCGGAGCCTGTGCTCCGCAACGGGAGAGGCCACAGCAGTGAGAGGCCCGCGTACCACAAAAAAAAAAAAAAAAAAAATAGTGAAAAGCTACAAACTGAAAGTATGAAAGTATATTTGCAACCCATGTGAACAACATGTTTAATATCCAAACCAAATTAAATATATACACAGATGAATATACACATTGTAATTTTTTCTGTTCATTAGCTTTTCTAATTCATTATAATTGTGTATACATATGGTGTACACACAAATCAATAAGGAAGAATTAATGCATAGGGAAATGGGCAAAACATTTAGAGGCATTTCACAGAAGGAGAAACAGGAATAGTAAAGAAACATGAAATGAGGTTCAATCTCATTGGTAATTGGAAATACAGGTTAAGATCTTAAGATGTCATTTCATACACACCTGGTTGACAGAAACTGGAAGGCTGGCAGTACTAAGTGCTGAAGAAGGTAGGCAACAAAGGGAAGCCCAGTTCAGTGCTGGTGGGAATGCAAGCCAGCTGTGTGTGGAACAGCACGTAACACACATACCCCTTTCTTCTGGCATATACCCTTGAGAAATTCTTGCTCCTATGCAGCAGGAGAGATGTATGAATATACTAGCATTGTACCAGCAAAAGCTGGAATTAACTAAAACATCCACTTACCATAGAATGGATAAACAAATGGTAGTTTATCCCTACTATTAAGCCCTGAACAGCATTAAAAATGAATGCACTACTGCAAGATGCATAAACATTAGATAAATCTTAGAAACATAATGTTGAATTTTCTTAAAAGATTGCAGAAGGACTTCCCTAGCAGTCTGGTGGTTAAGACTCCACGCTCCCAATGCAGGGGGCACAGGTTCCATCCCTGGCTGGGGAACTAAGATCCCACATGCCACACATGGCACGGACAATTAAAAAAAAAATTGCAGAAGAATACTTTCAGCATAACACCTTTTTGATAGCTTTATTAAGATATAAATCACATACCATAAACTTCACCCATTTAAAGTATACCCTTGTGGGTTTTAGTTTATTTAGAGTTGTACAACTATTTTAATTTTAGAAAATTTTCATCATCCCCAAAAGAAACTCCATATCCACTATCAGTCATTCTCCCCAGCCCCTGGCAACCACTAATCTACTTTCTGACTCTATAGATTTGCCTATTCTGGACATTTCCTATAAATGAAATCACACAATAGGTGGCCTTTTGTGAGGCATCTGTCACTTAGGATAATGTTTTCAAGATTCTTCCCTGTTGCAGCAAGTGTCGGTACTTCATTCCTTTTTATTGCCATGTAATATTCTATTATGGAAATATATACCACTTTTTAAAAATTCCGTCCGTTGAAAGACATTTAGGTTGCTTCCAATTTGGGTCTATTATGAATAGTGCTGCTGTGAACACTCATACATTTTTAATGTGGAGATTCTTTAAAAAATAAGGTTCAGAGAGGGAATTTCCTGGCGGCCCAGTGGATGGGATGCCAGCGCTTCCACTGCGGGGGGGTGTGCAGGTTCCATCCCTGGTTGGGGAGCTAAGATCCCACGTGCTGCGTGGGCACAGCCAAAAAATAAAAAATAAACCAAGTATTTAAAAAAATAAAGGGTTCAAAGACAAGCGAAACTATTGTATGCTAAAGTTAGAAGAAGAAGGGGACAGCAGAATGAGATTTGGGGAAGTTCTAATCAGTTCACTAAGGTTCATTTTTAATGCGTCTCATAACATTATCATAGGTTACCGTAATTATCACATATACGCACGAACACATAGGAGTAGGGCGCTCTGGCCTCAACCTTTTGTAAAAGTTCAATGGTTGGGTGTGGGGGAGGCGCTAGCCTCTAAAACCCCCAGTAGGTCTTGATTTCTGGGGGAGACCTGGGTTCTTTTCATTTCTCATATAAATTCCTCCATGGTGCTCCCACTTTGCAAATGTGTTCATTTCTTCAGTATTTTTTGAGTTCTGCTGGGTAAATCAGCCTGCTTCTGGGCTCTGCTGAGCCGTCCACGTCCTGTCTTACCGGGTCCACAGACCCATCCCCATCCACCAGCTTTCTAGCTTCAAAAATTGTGTTGCTATTGTCTCTTCCCCCTCTTTGTCTTTTTGAGTTTTTGCTTTTTCCCCTTTTCTGTCATTGCAGTTTGGTTTCAGGAGGAATTAGAAGTAAACGGGTATGTTCGATTACTGTGGTGACCCAGAAATTTTATAATGTACGTTGAGTCAGGTTTTTTTTCTATTACTTGCCCCTAAGGGCATCCTGATCTGACATGTTATCAACAGTATTTTCACATAGAAGTATTCTACAACATGATATTTAGTATTCCCTCTTATAGATATATAATAATCATTCTTGAATATGTGAGTGGTTTCCAATTTCCTGAATATTTAAAAAAATAGAATATAGAAATAGATTTGCTGCAACGTTTTCACGATGTCAAATATCTCAAGGTTTTTTCCAATTCATACTCCTGCTCTCAGTGGAGAAGAATATCAGTATCTTCACACCAATAACAGTATTTACTTTATTTACACCTTATATTTATTTTCTAATTATATTCATTTTAAAAAACTCAGAAAAATAATATCGAGAAATAGAGTAGTCATAATCCCACCACCCAGAGATCTCTACTATTAATATTTGGAGTATATCATTCTAGACTTTTCTCTATATATGTATACACATTGTTTGTGAGATAGTGTTTGGCTTTTTGTTTCGATTTGTTCTGGGTTTTTCCTTACTGTACATGCTGTTTTATACTTTGTTTACTTGACAATGTGCTATGGACACCTTTCCACGTCAATATTGATCTAATCATTGTCAAAGCTCCGTGTACCGTAGTTTGCTTAACCTACCCTATTGATGGATGTTTAGATTGTCTACATTTTTTTCTAAATCCTTATACATATAGCTTTGTAGTAGTCCAATTTTTTCCTTTAGATAAATAAAGAGATATTGCTTGGTTAACAGATGGTTACTTTTTTGAGTTCTCAGTACGTTACTGTGTACTGCTGAAGGCTGTAGAAAAAGCAGAGCCAGGAGGGCTCTGACAGTATCGTTTGATCTTCTACATAATTCAGTTCCTGGACTTTTAACTGTGTGAAATAATGAATTTACATTTTGCCTACTCTGGCAAAGTGTGTAATCTGTAATTTCAAACTCCTGCTAAGCTAAAGAGAGAGGCACTTGACCCCGCCTATATTCGTATTTACGTAACATGAAGTTCAGATTTCAACCATAATGGGAACTGCAATATGCTATGATTCGTGTGAGTGCTATTCAAAACACAAATTATTTAATAACAGATTATTCAAAATTGAGGAAGTTTGCATCTTTTATATAGTATGTCTAAATTAAGAATATGGGTTAATATTTAGAGTATTCTTAGTCTGATGTATTATATTACATTGCATATGAAGCCTTAAATTGACATGAATTAACCTATATATCTTTAAATATTTGCAAAATTATATTTTATATGAGCCTGTAATAAATGACCATATTACAATTCAGAAGCTGAAAAGTGTAGTGAGAGTTGCCATGGGAACCTTAATGTGATATCCCCTTGCTTTCATTTAAATTTCATTTTAAATATTGCATTAACATTTTTGCATTTAATGGATATTTGAATGAATATTGAAGTGCTCTCTCTAATATAAATAAAATATAAGAAATGAAAATGTGATTTTTCTTCCAATGAACAAATGAACATATAATCCGAGATCTCGTAGAAATAACAGCACTTGAGTTTTAAATTATTGGATTTCATTCATTTATTTTGAAATTTCTTAAAGGATCCCTTTTAAAAGATTAAGAAATATTTATGGATAGTCACATAACTCATGTCTTTAACATTTCAAATATGTTTCAGAATTTCCTGAAGGCTATTTGTGGGCAATTTACTTCACTGTGCCTTAATTTATTCTGTATTTTTCAGATTAGATGACCTCTGAGGCCTATCCTACCTCTGTAAGTCCATATTAGTGTACTGATCATTTATAGGTTGATACAGTTACTTAAAACAGAATACCATATTACCAAATACAGATTCGTCTATTTAAGTTTATTATATAAAAAATCTAACTTATGCTAGAGATACAAGGTATTTTTTTATTACAAAGGATTCTTGACTATACTAAGTATTCACACAGATTATATGTGAATAGTGTGGTTAAAATTGAAATAAATATATAGAATGTATGGACAACAGAATCTGTGGTGCGAAGGGGCTCTTAGGTATCAGGAGTCTTAGGTTCTGTCATGAATTACAGTCAACTAGGTCTTGACTATATGCAAATCATTTAATCTCTTGTGTATAAAACAAAAAGAGTAGGGAATTCCCTGGTGGTCTAGTGGTTAGGACTTGGTGCTTTCACTTCAGTGGCCCAGGTTCAATCCCTGATGGGGGATCTAAGATCCCGCAAGCCACGGGGCCGCGGCCAAAAAAGCAAACAAACAAACAGAGTAAATTGGGATTACTGGGCTTCTTTTCTACTTACATACTCCCTAAATGAAATTTGGAAAATTAAGTATTGCCTTACACCTTTTGAATTGACCTTCAGAACTTTAATTCATAAGTTTAGATAGTGGCAAAAAGTTTGATTTCTGACATATTAACACTTTAAAATAAAATATTTATTAAATATATCCAATGAAATCTACATATCATAGCAATTTTATACCTACCACCCTTTTTTAAAATACAAAAGTACAGCTTGTATTAATGCTGTGTGATTCCACTTATGTGGGTTTTGTAGAGTGATCAAATACATAGAAAGTAGAAGGGTGGTTGTCAGGGGCTGGGGAGAGGGGGAGATGGGGAATTGTTTAATGGTTATAGAGTTTCAGTTTTGCAAGATAAAGAGTTCTGGAGATTGTGTGAATGTGCTTAACACTACACTGTACACTTAATGACAGTTAAGATGGTAAATTTATGTTATGTGTATTTTAACACCTTTATTAAAAATAAATTTATTTATTTATCTTATTTTTGGCTGCATAGGGTCTTTGTTGCTGCACACAGGCTTTCTCTAGTTGTGGTGAGCGGGGCTACTCTTCGTTGCGGTGCACGGGCTTCTCATTGCGGTGGCTTCTCTTGTCGCAGAGCATGGGCTCTAGGCACGCAGGCTTCAGTAGTTGCAGCAGGCGGGCTCAGTAGTTGTGGCTCGCAGGTTGTAGAGCGCAGGCTCAGTGGTTGTGTCACGCGGGCTTAGTTGCTCCGCAGCATGTGGGATCTTCCCAGACCAGGGCTCACACCGGTGTCCCCTGCATTGGCAGGCGGATTCTCAACCACTGGTCCACCAGGGAAGCCCTACCGCCGGTTTTTAAATTAAAAATAGATTTAAAAGTAAAGCTTCTATTTAATAGTCAAAATTTTTACATCATTACTAGTTTCCTGAATTCCTTCCCCCTACAGAAGTTGATCTAACATATTTTTCATATTTAAAAGTCCATTACTGACTGTTGACCTGATCACATGTGTCTGCAACAAAAATATGTATATAAATTTAAATTAGAAGCAATTTTCTCCTGTGATCTTAAGGTTCCAAGTATTAAATAACTGAATAATTACTACAGCTCTTAGTAGAATACAGTTGGTTGAAACAACCTATGTATTTCAAATATTGATAAATAATGGGTAACACAAAGTAAATGTGCTGGAAATGTATTTCTTCATAAGCTGTGTAAGTTGAATCTGCATTTTATAAGTACATAGTAGTTCTGAATAAATGAACAGAATTAGTTGATGGGTAGCATCAGGAAGGAGACTTGCCCCAATTTAAAAAATAAGTATGGATTTTAAAATCCAGTAATCTAAAAGTTAGTGAAATTAGAACAGTAATATGAAAGTTTAACTTAGCTTGAATATATGTTTCTTTTATTGGCAGTTCATCTGTCAGAAGTAACCATGGAAATATTCATCCCTCTTCTTTGAAATAGACAACTGAGACAAGCACATGGCCGAAGTTCCTTCCCCTTGTCGAGAACTCAGAAAATGCAGAGAAAGTGCATTTTGTAACAGATTGGGATTTCCCAAGATGATGTTTATAAATCTTGACTATTTGAATTATTGGATGGATAGATAGGTAGGTAGGTAGGTAGGTAGGCAGGTAGGTAGGTAGTAGGTAGAGGACATAAATCCTTGCCATTTTATTGCCTGGATGAAGTGAGCATCCTCTGCCTTCAGTATTTTGTGTACATGCCTCTTTGCTCACAGGGTATTCTCCTTCAGAAGTGATGCCTTCTTCTAAATAATCAGAGATGTTAGTTAGGTCATTAGAAGAATTGTGTTTTCTCCACTGACGCACTCTGTAAGCTATCCCACCATTAATGAATAAGAGAGGGGAAAGCATGAAAACCTGCTGTGGGTTTATGGTTCTTTGATTAAAGGAATCCTCACAGACACCAGCATTTCAGACTGATCCCCCACCACCACCCGCTGACTTGCCTTCTTTTGGGGGGGGAGGTGCCTCAGCAGTGTACCGTAGTAAGATTTGGTATGGGTGATAGGTATGCCTTTCTTGTGTAAAATGAGTAGGTACACTCTATTCTATAAAATGAGAGTATCTTGTGATGTTTCCATGCCACCGATAACTGTAAATGAGCAATTGAAGCATCCATGACCCAACGTGGACAAGATAACGAAGGGCTCAAACTATGTCCAGCAGGCAACTCAGAACAGCCAAAACGCTTGGCTGAAAGGGAGAGCAATCTGGAATAGGTGGCAGGAAATGACACCAATACTAGTTACAAATTTGGGGCCAGCTACAGCGGCAGAGTGGGTCTTGGTGTGCTTCAAGGAGATGAGTGGCTATTACCATTAAGATGACTCTTTCCTTTCTTCTGGAGAGGAAGTGAGGGCATCGTGCTCTCGTATGAGATCTGGATATCATAAGAGGACATGAGTAGGTCCAAGTGGTGCAAGGGGTTGACTATATCTTACGCTGTGGTGTGCCAACCAAAATCTGCACAGCCATGCCTATTTCACCCCACTACCCCCTACCCCCTTACACACACACACACACACACACACACACACACACACACACACACACACACACACACACACACACACACACAGCAACACTAGCAGTGGCTCGTAGTTCTCCGTGGTTGTGGACCCAGTAACAGCTGCCTCCACCATAGCCCTGCAAATCAAGGAGCTCCGTCCACCAACTTGACAATGAAGACCACCTGCCGTGCCTGCCCACTGGCCTCCCCAGTAACTGCCTGGAGAGGCCAGGTAGCACAACCTGGAAATTGAGGGGCCTTAATGTCCTCTGAGGCTGACTGACAAATGAGAGTTCGCGAAAGGAAGGGAACTGTTATATGAGTTATTTTCCCTTCCTCCCCCTGAATGGACTGCTCCTAGACACAGCACTTTATATCACTGAAGACACCCTGTGAGACCAAGCTGACTGTTAGGGTTCCATGGCAAGCTTGCCGTGTGCCCGTGGATATGCTCTTCTGACTCCCCTTCCCCTCACTAATAAATTATTAGTATGTACGCTTTGCCTCATGTTCTTTTTCTGGGGAACACAGGCTAAGACAGTGCTGTACAAACATTCTTCTGTATATCTATGATTAATTCTTTTTTTTTTTTTTGCGGTACGCGGGCCTCTCACTGCTGCGGCCTCTCCCGTTGTGGAGCACAGGCTCCGGACGCGCAGGCTCAGCGGCCATGGCTCACAGGCCAGCCGCTCCGCGGCATGTGGGATCTTCCCGGACCGGGGCACGAACCCATGTCCGCTGCATCGGCAGGCGGACTCTCAACCACTGCGCTACCAGGGAAGCCCTATGATTAATTCTTTACACTAAATTCCTAGAAGTGTTAACGCTATTTAAAATAAGGCCATGGGAATTCCCTGGAGGTCCAGTGGTTAGGACTCAGCGCTTTCACTGCTGAGGGCGCGGGTTCGATCCCTGGTCGGGGAACTAAGATCCCATGCCAAAAATAAAATAAGGCCATTTTTTTCAGCTTGTAAATAATTGTATGTTTGCTATTCTGATTTTAAAGTAATATATGTTATCACAGACATTTTACAGAATAAGAAAATTAAAAGTTATATTAACTTTATTGGTGTATATACTCTCTCAGATTTTCTTAAGCATTATAATAGTTAAGAAACATTATTTCACTAGTTGATTCCGGAGTTTCTTATAAGGAAAAAAAAATGTATCAGCTTAGAATTAGATCATTGTTAAATGTGGGAGATGAGACCTAAAGGCATAATCTGGAAACAAACAGGAAAACAAAGATCCTTTTTTTCTTGTGTTTTAAAAATCAAAACTGGGACCATATTGACTGACAGACTTTTATAACATGCTTGTTTTTCTCACTTAATATTTTGTAATTTTTTCCACATCATTAAATTTTATGTGATTACGGTTTTTAATGCCACATGATATAACATGGATCCATAATTTATTAACCAATTCTCAACTGTTGGCTATTTCTTTCTTTGCTTTTTCCTTTTAAAAATTGTTATGGGGCTTCCCTGGTGGCGCACTGGTTGAGAGTCCGCCTGCCGATGCAGGGGACACGGGTTCGTGCCCCGGTCCGGGAAGATCCCACATGCCGCGGAGCGGCTGGGCCCGTGAGCCATGGCCACTGAGCCTGCGCGTCCGGAGCCTGTGCTCCGCAGCGGGAGAGGCCACAACAGTGAGAGAGGCCAGCGTACCGCAAAAAAAAAAAAAGAAAGTTATGTGTTTTGGTGACATTCATATGGATATAATCTTTGTACTACTGGGTAATTATTTTCATAGAATAAATCCTTTATCTAAAGGAAAGGTTATACCAGTTTAAATTCTTAATAACTGTACACGAGGGCACTAGATTCTTTACACACTTACCAACCACAAGTACTATCTCTCGCTTTAATGTTTGTCATGCTGCTCTCTGCAAAAGTGTATCTGATTTACTTTGCATTTCTTTGGTTATTAGCAAGATCAAATACAATTTTGGATGTTCATGGCCATTACTGTTTCTTTTGTGAATTGTCCACAATACGGGTCTGTCTTTTGTGATGTTTTCATCTCAATTTATCACTTGTCTTTGTTTACAGTATCACGTGTATTTTTCTACATAATTGGAGTCATTTTGAGAAAAAATATAGCAACACTTCATTTATTCACAGTCATTCCTTTTAGAGAATTTTCCAGTCAAATGAATATTAAATCTTTCAAGTCCCAACCTAAATGTCCCTTTCTCCACAAAGTCTTCCATGACTTCCTCTAATTTAGGTCTGAGTCACTCTTTCTTTCCTGTGTTTCGATATGTGCACTAACACTTCATTCAGACTTTCTTGTATTAAATATGTTTGCAAAGATATCTCGCTGTCGTAAGCTTTTAGAAAGCAGGAACGATATCTTATTCCTTTTAGTACAACTCAGGGCCCAATAAGGTATCCTGCACATGATATATATTCAATACTGGGGGTTGAATTGATTTGTTAACTCTATAAATACCAACCCTTTTACATTTTAAAACATTTTTCATAGAAGTAGTTTTGAATTCTATATTTGCACATTTTCTTCAGCAGAGCTTATTAAAAAACAATTTAGGGTTTTTGATAACTGACCCTTATATGAAGATGATTTATAGGACTTTACTATATAAGGCACTGATGCCTTCAGAGGTTTATAGTGCTACAGCCTATAACTAAGTGCCCCTAGGTGCTTTTGGATTATGTATTCCTCTCTAAAGGCACCTCTCTGCTGAATTATGACTGTGTCCAGTATTCTCCAGACAAGCAAGACTGTTAGAATTAAATCTAAAATTGGACTTAAATACCCTTTAAATTTATATCTAGGTTGGTTCCCAACTAGGTTCCAGATCACGGAGGTTGCCATTGTATGTGAACTCTGTGGTCATTAATATTCACTGGAACATTTTTTTTGTGCCCTACTTCTCTGAGTCTTGTCATTACATAAATCAAATCATGTTACGTCAAACTGTATAGAATGAATACCTGCCCTAACAATGTTCTTTTATAATTCGTACAATGTCATATGCATTATAAAGATCTGCATACTATTCTAGCATGACATTGGACCTTTGCCATTGCCTTTTGAGAGCCTCTTCTGAGTGTCAGAACAATTATTCAAAACTCGAAATGTGTCGACACAAGCGATGAGATTACTGGGTGTTCTTCCAATGCCCTTCCGGGCTTGCACCTTTGACTGTTTAATTTATATATTTTATTTATTTTTGGCTGCGTTGGGTCTTCGTTGCGTGCGGGTTTTCTTCTAGTTGCGGCGAGCGGGGCCTGCTCTTCGTTGTGGTGCGCAGGCTTCTCATTGCAGTGGCTTCTCGTTGCGGAGCATGGGCTCTAGGCGCGCGGGCTTCCAGTAGTTGTGGCTCGCGGGCTCTAGAGCGCAGGCTCAGTAGCTGTGGCGCATGGGCTTAGTTGCTCCGGGGCCGGGGCTCGAACCCGTGTTCCCTGCATTGGTAGGCGGATTCTTAATCACTGTGCCACCAGGGAAGCCCCCTTTGACTGTTGACTAGGTTATTTGACACCTCTGTAGGAGGAGAGGTTAACTTGTAGATTTTTGTCTGGTTAGAGATACAAATAATTTCTGTCCAGTGGCAAAGGTAATCCTAGAGGTTGTAGGTTGTGGCCCTGTGGGACGTTAACTAGTTTTGTAGCTAACCTAGTAATCCTATCATAACATTCCTTTTTAATTTATTAACACTTAGCTGCTCCACTTCTCATTAGAACCCAGTCTTTTACCGTTTCCCTCATTAACTAATGAGTTGAAAAGAATCATTCACCACGCGTTTATTTTATACGTGAGAGATCGTGTTTTTAGCCTTTTGAAAATTATTCTTTGGCATAATGTTAAGACCCTCACTTTTACTTTAGCTTCCAAGTAGTTTAGGTTGTTTGGTAAACAAAAAAATATACTATTACTGACAGAAACCAGTCAGCTGGTATCCAATCCCAGCCAGCCTTTTTTTTTCCTTCTTCTTTCACTGTTGAGTGCTTCTTCTGCTGTAACCTAGGAAAGATGGACTAGAGAGCTGCACCAGGACCGTTCTTTTTGTTAATCCATCTGCCAACAACATTTATTAAGCCCCCTGTGTGAAGAGCATGGCCCTGTAGGACACAGTGAACATGCAGTCAAAGGGGGGATGTTGCTGCATAGTTTCATGTTACTGTTTTCAACTAGAATCCTGCTCGGCCAAAGCATGAGGGAAAAAAATCCACCAGGATGGTGAGATGAGGCTAATACATTAACATTTTGCCAGATAAACAAAGTTCCATGTAGCATTAGCTAAGTTATCATTCAAAAATGGTCATTTTGCTGTTGGGTTTTTTTTGTTTGTTTTTTGCGGTACGCGGGTCTCTCACTGTTGTGGTCTCTCCCGTTGCGGAGCACAGGCTCCGGACGCGCAGGCTCAGCGGCCATGGCTCACGGGCCCAGCCGCTCCGCGGCATGTGGGATCCTCCCGGACCGGGGCACGAACCCGTGTCCCCTGCATCGGCAGGCGGACCCTCAACCACTGCGCCACCAGGGAAGCCCTGTTGTTGGTTTTTTTTTAACTGAATGGATAGTAAGACTAACACGTTTGGACCTTAGACTCAGACCTCTGATATGAGAGAGTCACAAGAAAATGTTTCTTTTAAGAAAAGCACTATGAGAACTATGGCTGATGGAGAATGTTTTCCTCCAGACAAATATCAATTCTATCATCCTATTCAGCTTAGATTGAGCTTCAATGCCCAGCTCAAATCCTGTGTGCTCTGTGACGCTTCAGAGATCATCCAAGACAGAGTTAACTTCTGCACACTTGTTTGTATCCCCCATTTGAGACTTATATACTGTCTTGACCATTATTTTTATGTGCATCTAGTTTTTCTCTCAGTCTAGACTATAAATTCCTGGGGAACAAGTTTTGTTTCCTATACTTTTATGTCTTTCACAATGTTGGTTATATAGAGCCACTCAATAATCAGTAGCTGTTGGTTGGTTCATAGGAGAGTAGATTACTCTTGGCCAATGTTGGTAGAAAAAGTGCTATAGCCTGACTTTTTTTTTTTTAAGATAACCAAATTCATTGGCAAATGATACATTTATTTCTCTGAATGATCTTGAAGTAATGCATGCAGTCTGCTGTACAGCATTTCTTAACGATCCACAGCCATTACTGCTGTTTTCTTTATACTGCACTATGCTTAAAATTGGAGCTGTATTTATTTAGCAGAGAGCTTATGAAACTACTCTTGAATTTGCAATGTAGTATTTAAATTTGACTCATCTAATGAAGAGCAGGATGTGCACAGGGAGAACAAATCTAATTCCATATAATAACATGCATTTTACATTTGATTGAATGAAACATTTATTAAAGCCACATGCCTTGTTTCTCATGGCAGCTGGTTAGAATCTTAAAAGTCTAATACATTAGAGAATTAGAGTAGACCCTAACAGGATATGTGGATTATTTCCTATTTTAAGGATAGCCTGTCTCCCAGTCATGAAAATTAAGGTTTTGTAAAGAGTATATATCCTCCATAACACATATCTTAGTACTTTGCTCATAGGAGTTTATTAAAAATTCCTTAACTGAGTCATTAGGGTAAGCTGTGAGCTAACACATGGACAGCATAAGGGACCACTTTATCCTTTGTGATCGTGAACCCTCTTCCAAGTCCAAGTACATTTTAGGGTGACTCTAATAAAAGTCCTAAATAAGGCAAGAATATTATGGCATAAAAGGATAAAACTCTTGGTGTTTTTCAACCAGTGATTCTCAAACTTTATATACAAATTACCAGAGGATTTTGTTAAAATGCAGATTTTGATTCTGTGTGTCTGGGGTGAGGCCTGAGATTCTTTATGTCTAATAAATTCCCAGGTGGTGCTACTGGTGTTGGTCTGGGATTGCACTATGATAATCATTGCCTTAGAGAATCTGGGACTTTCAGACCCTTCAGTGCTGCTGCCCTAGAATCTACCCTCTTCCTGAAACTCTTTTATCTTTTTCTCTTCTTCATGTTCTAGCCCATAGGGCCATTATAACTTCCCCCTACCAGTGATCCCTGTTATTTCACCAACACGAAATAGGACTCAGCCCCCTTCCTTGTTTTTAAAAAAATTAATTAATTTATTTAGTTTTGGCTGCGTTGGGTCTTTATTGTGGTGCACGGGCTTCTCGTTGCGGTGGCTTCTCTTGTTGCAGAGCACGGACTCCAGGTGCGTGGGCTTCAGTAGTTGTGGCACACGGGCTTAGTTGCTCTGCGGCATGTGGGGTCTTCCCGGACCAGAGCTCGAATCCATGTCCCCTGCATTGGCAGGCGGATTCTTAACCACTGCTCCACCGGGGAAGCCCAGCCCCCTTCCTTTTCAATAATGAGCTATTTGTGATGGAAAAAATGGAGCAAGATTAGGAAGTGAAGTATCAGATGCTCCCCAGACATGAATTCACTGTATTTGAGATTATTCAAAAAAAACAGTTGGCTCTTTTACATCATAGACAAGGATTTACCTATAACCCATAGTAGAAGTTAATTGCAGTTACTGGGATGAAACATCAAGCTGAAATTTTGTCCAACAATATGGCTTTTTTCATATGGAAAATTGGAATCCTTGTAGGATAGTAACCAGAGGACTATTTATCTGCTGGTTTTCATTTGGGAAATAACTCCGACCATACTACAATAACATACAAATGGAAAGCCTCCTTGATGCCCTTTAAAATTCTGGCTCCAAATATAAATCTCAAATATGTTTTAATGTGAGATAGTGAAGAAAAACCAAAAGAGTGAAGGAACAGCACTAAACAGCCTTCAGCTAAATAAATACTTTCTTGCATGGATACAGGTTTAATTTTAAGCCTCCCTATGAGCTACGCGGTTACCTAAGACCTAGAAAACTTTGTGAGTAGTTTCCACTGTGATCCTTCTTTTGTTTTTACTAAGGAAAGAAATTGAAAGCTAAGAGTGCTCTTGCACTGACATAAGGAAACACCTGAATAAGAACTGGGACTCTCCGCTAGAAAACTCCCCTCACCTGGCCTCGTACTTCTTTGGTTTCCACTGGTACTCTAGAACTACTTGGGGGCATATTGCCATATTGAACAGAGTACCCAGAAGATATTAGTTAGTAAAATGAAATCCTTCTACTTTGCCATTTCCAAACACAGGACTTGGACCTGGCACAAAATAGGCTTGATACGCATTTGCCACAGGTGGAGACACATCATACAAGTTCAAGATCTTTCTACTTGCAGGCCTGTACAGGGCCAGGACTGAGCATGACTGTGCCTGTGGCACTGGTACATGCTGCACTTCCTCCTCTAACCTCTTCCTCTCACCTCCTCCTGCTCGTGCAGCCACTCACATCCTTTCCCCCTTCAGATAGCCATCGTCCAAGCTAAAAGTAACCTAGTTGCGGCGAGCGGGGGCTGCTCTTCGTTGCGGTGCGCGGGCTTCTCATTGCGGTGGCTTCTCTTGTTGCGGAGCACAGGCTCTAGGCGTGCAGGCTTCCGTAGTTGTGGCACGTGGGCTCAGTAGTTGTGGCTCACGGGCTCTAGAGCACAGGCTCAGTAGTTGCGGCACACGGGCTTAGTTGCTCCGCGGCATGTGGGATCTTCCCGGACCAGGGATGGAAACCGCGTCCCCTGCATTGGCAGGCGGATTCTTAACCACTGCGCCACCAGGGAAGTCCTAACAATACCCTCTTTTAATAGTTGGCAGTCTTAGGTTCAGAAATTAAGTTATTTATCCAAGAACAGCAACTAATAAATTGAGTTAAAATCAAATATAAATTCATTTAAATCTAAGCCCTCCCAGAAGAACTTGGCAGTCCACTTCTGATGGGATACAAACCCCAGGGCTAGACATTAGCACTTTTGCCCAACATGGTGCCTGTGTTAGCTCTCCACAAGATGCTGGTCTGAGTTCTGTTAACTGAGACAGTTTTCAGGAGCACACACCCAAAGAGGTTACATTCACATTTCTGCTGGTGTCAGTGCAAGGTGGACACTGCTCTCGTGGGTGGCATCTCTCAGACTCACCTCACACCGTTTCTCAAGTAAGGGAGAGGCACATTTCATTTCCCCAGAGGTTTTTTTTTTTGTTGTTGTTGTTGTTGTTGTTGTTTTGGTACGCGGGCCTCTCACTGCTGTGGCCTCTCTCGTCGCGGAGCACAGACTCTAGATGCGCAGGCTCAGCGGCCATGGCTCACGGGCCCAGCCGCTCCGTGGCATGTGGGATCTTCCCGGACAGGGGCACGAACCCGTGTCCCCTGCATCGGTAGGCGGACTCTCAACCACTGCGCCAGCAGGGAAGCCCCCCAGAGGTTTTTGAAGGAGTTGATAAATTGAGTTTGTTGGAGAGCCGAGTTTCCCAAGTTCCAACTTTGAATATTATGTTCACTCTCTCTCCTATTCTGGCCTCTGCAGTTTGAGCAAATGTATTTTTGAAAGGTATTAATCTAATTATCTGTCCATGTATATTGATCTATTTATCCATCTGTTTACTTCCTATACCCCTGTACTGAAAATAATAGTCTCATACACAGAATTATTTGGGTCACACTTAGGTTTTTGCATTTAACTTAGACCAATTTTAAAAGAGACATTTTTTAAAAGCGGCCATGATGTTTAGACTTTCAGAAATTTCCTCATTTAAAGAAACATTGGTGGGACTTCCCTGGTGGTGCAGTGGTTAGGAATCTGCCTGCCAGTGCACGGGACACGGGTTCGGTCCCTGGTCCAGGAAGATCCCACATGCCGCAGAGCAACTAAGCCCGTGCACCACAACTACTGAGCCTGCACTCTAGAGCCCGTGAGCCACAACTACTGAGCCCGTGTGCCACAACTAGAGAAAGACTGCGCGCAGCAACGAAGACCCAACACAGCCAAAAATAAATAAATAAAATAAATAAATTTATAAAAAAAAAAGACTCCATGCTCCCAATGCAGGGAAGCTGGGTTCGATCCCTGGTCAGGGAACTAGATCCCACCTGCATGCTGCCACTAAGAGTTTGCATGCCACAACTAAGGAGCCCATGTGCCGCAACTAAGGAGCCCTGGAGCCACAATTAAGACCTGGTGCAACCAAATAAACAAATAAATAAATAAATATTTTTTTTTAAATGAAACATTGGCTAATTAATTTTAGGGACTTCCCTCGTGGTCCAGTGGTTACGAATCTGACTTCCAATGCAGGGGACGCGGGTTCAATCCCTGGTCAGGGAACTAAGACCCCACAGGCTGCGGGGCAAATAAGCCTGCATGGTGCAACTACTGAGCCTGCAACTAAGCCCATGCGCTGCAACTAGAGAGAAGCCCACTCGCCACAACTAAGATCCTGCCTGCCGCAACTAAGACCTGATGCAGCCAAATAAATATATAAATATTTTTAATTAAAAAAATTAATTTTGAAAAGAGAAGAGTAAAGGAAGATTTGATGCCTGGTCTCAAATGTTTGAAGAACTGTTTAACACAGGAAGGATTAGACAATTTATTTGCTTTCAAAACTGTTATCAATTGCTGACATATTTCAGGTCAAAGTGACCTTTTAACATAAGCTGTCCAGCATCAAACCATTTGCCTGTGTAGGAAATCATAAATTGTCAGCAAGCAGAGATGAAAGAACTATGAATCAAGGATATTTAGGTATATCTTCATTGATTGAAAGGTTGACCTTACTGACATTAGAGGTCCCTTCTAAATCTTAAGGTACAATTTGAGAAAATGAAAACACTAACTTTAAAAGATACATGCACCCCTATGTTCATAACAGCACTATTTACAATAGTCAAAGATATGGAAACAACCTAAATGTCCATAGACAGATGAATGGATAAAGAAGATGTGGTACATAAATACAATGGAATATTACTCAGCCATAAAAAAGAATGAATAATGCCATATGCAGCAACATGGATGGACCTAGAGATTACCATACTAAGTGAAGTAAGCCAGACAGAGAAAGACAGATATCATGATATCACTTATATGTGGAATCTTAAAAAAAAATGATACAAATGAACTTATTTACAAAACAGAAACAGACTCACAGACTTAGAAAACAAACTTATGATTACCAAAGGAGAAAGGTGGGGAAGAGGGATAAATTAGGAGTTTGGGATTAACATATACACACTACTATATATAAAATAGATAATCAACAAGGACTTACTGTATAGCACAGGGAACTGTATTCAATATAGTGTAATAACCTAAATGAGTGAAGAACCTGAAAGAGAATAGAGGTATGTATATATATATAACTGAATCACTTTGCTGCACACCTGAAACTAACACAACATTGTAAATCAACTATACTCCAATATAAAATAAGAATTAAAAAAAGAGAGGAATAAAGGAGGGAAGAACGAGGGAAGAAAATAGTGATTTAATTGCCAAACACTTGGTGAACAACTGGTTTAAAAGAATAAAAGTTCTGTCATTACATTAAAATACCTCTTTATATGAAAAATATTCAGCTATATATAGAGAGATGAAAAGGTCAAAAAATTTAAATACCAAGTAAGAAACATAACAAACACCATTGTGTTGTAAAAAAAATAATAATAATAAAAGATACAATTTTATCCCAAATAGAACATGAGATTTAAAAATAAATCTAGGGGAGGGGCTTCCCTGGTGGCACAGGGGTTGAGAGTCCGCCTGCCGATGCAGGGGACACGGGTTCGTGCCCCAGTCCGGGAAGATCCCACATGCCGCGGAGTGGCTGGGCCCGTGAGCCATGGCCGCTGAGCCTGTGCGTCCGGAGCCTGTGCTCTGCAACAGGAGAGGCCACAACAGTGAGAGGCCTGCGTACCACAAAAAATAAAAAATAAATCTAAGGGAGTTCCCTGGTGGTCCAGTGATTAGAACTCAGTGCTTTCACTGCCAGGGCCCATGTTCAAACCCTGGTCAAGGAACTAAGATCCCCACAAGCCTTGCAGCATGGCCAAAAAATAAATAAATAAAAGATTTAAAAAAATAAAAATAAATCTAATCCATGGAGATGATTTCTGGAATAATGATATGAGGAGCCTTTCCTAGTGAAACCACTCTAACAGGTAAAAATTACTTTTAAGAAACCAACTATTTTAAAGTCTCCGGAAATGTGTTAAGGGCATACAGCAAATGAAGAAACATTGATCCAAGAAAATCTAAATCTTTCTAAGAGAGCAGGGAGAGTCTTTAGCACTTGAGGTACCACCTACTTCCTTCCCCCTCCTCCCTGGCCCAGCTCAGTGCGATGAAGCTCTACTCTGGGCAGATCCAGACAAAAACATAAGGCTTTCTCTCCCACCTCCCAGCTATCAGCTACGGTATCTTTCTGTGAAGGACAAGGCACCAGCATTTCTCATTTTCTCCCAAATACATGTTGAAGAAGCTTAATTCTTGGCAAAAGTGGCTGAGAGATCTGGGTCTTTCTTCTCTACCTAGTACCCACTCATAGGGTGAAAACTCTACCCCCAGGCACAATAGACCAAGAACACTGGGACTCCAACAGTCTTCACCCCAGCTCAAATAAAGTGCAGATGATTTATGCCAGGAGAGAAAAGCCAGGAAGACCAGAGACTACTGCCCCACCCAGTACCCTGCTTATAGGTCATGCCTGTCACTCCAAGAGAAGCTGGCACTGTCGCTCTGAGAAAAGCTCCAGAGTAGTGGTACAGAGGCAAGGTATAAGAATAGAGAGCTCCAGGGAGTTCCCTGGCGGTCCAGTGCTTAGGACTCCATGCTTTCGCTGCCAAGGGTGCAGGTCAATCCCTGGTCAGGGAGCTAGTTCCTACAAGCCACATGGCATGGCCAAAAGTTAAAAAAAAAAAAAGAATGGAGAGCTCCAAAGGGATCTGACCTTATTTGGAATAGAATGTGAGGAAGTTCAAGCCTAAGAGTGCTCCCCAAAATAAAGGAAAGTTTGGTGGTAAGCACTGAAGAGGAGGCTGGCAGATTCAGTAGAGCAAAAAGTTAAATTATAAACCAGCTGCAAGTTTACCAAAAGGAACCAAAGAATGAGACTGCTAAGAAGAGCCTACTGGGATAAGAGCGAAACCCAAAGACTGGCCTTAAAGACTACTTCTGCAGTGACCTGAATTTAGTTGAATCGGAATGTGGCAAAATGTATGCTCCAGGGCATTGCTAAAGACAGTAGAGCAATTTGCCTGCAATTATTGAAGACTAACAGCTGGGTGTGATACCAAAAGTGACAGACAACTTAAAAAAGATCAGAAAAAGAGGTGACTATGTATGCCTAAGGCTGTACCCCCTGATGAGCAACTTCAGAGGGTGCACATAGCCAAGGAAAATAGATTTTAGTAAAATAGCCCTGCCAAGTTATTGAGAAAAATAAGCAAAACACAACAGTCCTTTTGGTGTGAGGGAGGGGGGATTAACACTGGAGTTACTACAGTATATTATCTAAAATGTCAAATTTTTTAAAAATTACCAGTTATGCAAAGAAACAGGAAAGTGTGACCATACACATGGGAAAAAAAAAATCAGGCAACAGAAATTGCCTATGAGAGGGGCCAAATATTGGATTTAGCAGGCAAAAATCAAATCAACTATTTGAAGAAAAGTATGATCACACTGTCTAATCAAATGGAGAATATCAATAAGGAAATAGAAATCATAAAAAAAAAACCCAAACACTTCTACCAAACATTTAAATAATTAATACCATTCCTCACACTCTTCCAAAAAACAGAAGAGGGGGGAACACTTCCATACTCATTTTATGAGGCCAACTTTACCCTCATATACAAAAACTAGGCAAGGACACTGCAGGAAAAGGAAATTACAGGCAAATATTCATGATGAACATAGATGAAAAATCCTCAACAAAAATTAGAAAACTGAATTCAACAATGCATTAAAAGGATCATACACCATGATCCAGTGGAATTTATTCCAGGGGTGCAAGGATGGTTCAACATCCTCAAGTCAATCAATGTGATACACCACATTAATAAAATGGAGGATAGGGACTTCCCTGGCAGTCCAGCGGTTGAGACTTTGCCTTCCAATGCAGGGGGTGTGGGTTTGATCCCTGGTCAAGGAGCTACGATCCCACGTCTCGTGGCCAAAAACCAAAACATAAAGCAAAAGCAATATTGTAACAAATTGAATAAAGAGTTTAAAAATGGTCCACATCAAAACAAATCTTTAAAAATAAATAAATAAAATGAAGGATAAAAATCATATGATCATCTCAACAGATGCAGAAAAAGCATTTGGCAAAATTCAAAATCCAATTCATGATAAAAACTCTCAACAGGGATTTCCATGGTGGCACAGTGGTTAAGAATCCACCTGCCAATGCAGGGGACACGGGTTCAAGCCCTGGTCCGGAAAGGTCCCACATGCTGCAGAGCAACTAAGCCTGTGTGCCACAACTACTGAGCCTGCGCTCTAGAGCCCGCGCACCACAACTACTGAAGCCCACGGGCCTAAAGCCTGTGCTCCACAACAAAAGAAGCCACTGCAATGAGAAGCCTGCACACCGCAACGAAGAGTAGCCCCCACTCGCTGCAGCTAGAGAAAGCCCACACGTAGCAACGAAGACCCAATGCAGCCAAAAATAAATTAATTAATTAATTTTAAAAAAACACTCAACAAAGTGGGTATAGAGGGACCATTACTCAGTGTAATAAAGAACATATATGACAAGCCCACAGCTAACATCAAATTGAATGGTGAAAAGCTTTCAGGAACAAGAAGATACCCACTCTTAGCACTTTTATTTGACATAGTGCTAGAAGTCCTAGCCAGAGCAACTGGTCAAGAAAAGGAAATAAAAAGCAATCCGTATCAGAAAGGAAGAAGTAAAACTGTCACTATTTGCAAATGACATGATATTATATATAGAAAACCCTAAAGATTCCACTAAAAAAACCTGTTAGAACTAGTAAATTCAGTAAAGTTGCAGGATACAAAATCAAGATACAAAAATCTTCTATACACTGACAACAAACTATCAGAAAGAGAAAGTAAGAAAATAATCCCATTTAAAATTGCATCAGGGTTTCCCTGGTGGCACAGTGGTTGAGAATCTGCCTGCCAATGCAGGGGATACGGGTTTGAGCCCTGGTCTGAGAAGATCCCACATGCCGCAGAGCAACTAGGTCCGTGAGCCACAATTACTGAGCCTGCGCGTCTGGAGCCTGTGCTCCGCAGCAAGAGAGGCTGCGATAGTGAGAGTCCCGCACACCGCAATGAAGAGTGGCCCCCGCTTGCCGCAACTAGAGAAAGCCCTCGCACAGAAACAAAGACCCAACACAGCCAAAAATAAATTAATTAATTAATTAATTTAAAAAAATAAAATTGCAGCAAAAAGAATAAAATATATAGGCATAAATTTAACCAAGGAAGTGAAAGACCTGTACACCAAAAACATACTACACAAAGCAATCTACAGATTCAATGCAATCCCAATTAAAATTCCAATGGCATTTTTCACAGAAATAGAACAATCCTTAAAATTGTATGGAACCACAAAAGACCCCAAATAGCCAAAGCAATCATGAGAAAGAAGAACAACACTGGAGGCATCATGCTCTCTGATTTGAAACTATATTACAAATCTATAGTAATCAAAACAGTATGGTTAGCATAAAAACAGACACATAGAACAAGGGAACAGAATAGAGAGCCCAGAAATAAGCCCACACATATATGGTCAATCAACTTACAACAAAGAAGTCAAGAATGTACAATGGGTAAGGGACAGTCGCTTCAATAAATGGCGTTGGGAAAACTGACCAGCTACATGCAAAAGAATGAAACTGGACCAGTATCTTATACCATATACAAAAATTACCATACACAAAAATTAACTCAAAATAGATTAAGGATCTGAATGTAAGACCTGAGACCATAGAATTCCTAGAAGAAAGCATAAGCAGTCAGCTCCTTGACATCAGTCTTGGTGATGATTTTTTTAATCTGACACCAAAAGCAAAGGCAATAAAAGCAAAAATAAACAAGTGGGACTACCTCAAACTAAAGAGCTTCTGCACAGGAAAGGAAACCTTCAACAAAATGAAAAGGCAGGCTGCTGAATGGGAGAAAATATTTGCAAGTCATATATCTGATAAGGTGTTAATATCCAAAATGTATAAAGAATTCATACAACTCAATAGCAAAAAACAAACAAAAGCTCCAAACAATCTGATTAAAAAATGGACAGAAGACCTAAGTAGACATTTTTCCAAAGATGGCCATACAGGTGGCCAACAGGTACATGAAAAGGTGCTCAACATCCAACATCACTAATCATCAGGGAAATGCAAATCAAAACTAAAATAAAATATCACCTCACACCTGTTAGAATGGCTATCATCAAAAAGACAAGAAATAACAGGTACTGGGGGAATCCTTATACACTGTTGGTGGGAACGTAAATTGGTGCAGCCACTATGGAAAACAGTATGGAAGTTCCTCAAAAGACTGAAACTAGAACTACCATATGACCCAGCAATTCCACTTTTAGTATTTATCGAAAGAAACTGAAAACACTAACTCAAAAAGATACATGCACCCTCATGTTCATTGCAACATTATTTATAATAGCCAAGATATGGAAACATCTAAGTTCCCACTGATGGATGAATGGATAAAGAACATGTGATGTAAATATTATTCAGTCATAAAAAAATAATGAAATCTTGCTATTTGTGACAACACGGATGGAGTCTGAGGGCATTAAGCTAAGTGAAGTAAGTCAAACAGAGAAAGACAAATGTTTTATGATCTCACTTATATGTGGAATCTAAACAAAACACACACACACAAACAAGCTCAAAGAAACAGAACAGATGGGTGGTTGCCAGAAATGGCAATGGGGGCCGGACAGAATAGGTAATGGGGGTTGAAAGGCATAGACCCAGGTACCAAATAAATAAGTCACAGGAGGCAATGTGCTGTGTGGGGACTGTAGTTGATAATACTGCATTAGAGATTGGAAAATCGCTAAGAGAGTAAAGCTCAAATTCTCATCACAGAAAAATTTTTTTTAGCTGTTTATGTTGACAGATATTAACTAGACTTACTGTGGTGATCATCTCACAGTATATACAAATATCAAACCGTTATGTTGTATACCTGAAACTAATGTCATATGTCACTTATATACAAGTATAACTATCCAAACATGACAGAAATTTACCTATCATTCATTTAAGTCCAAAATTGGGGTTGTTAAAGGAAAAAGAAGAAAAACTGAGAAGCTTCGAGGTAATGAAAAATAAACCAATCAAAAGGGAGACCAGAGGGACTTCCCCAGCGGTCCAATGGTTAGGACTCTGCGCTTCCACTGCCAAGGGCCCAGGTTTGATCCCTGGTTGGGGAACTAAGATCCCACAAAATGTGCGGTGCGGCCAAAAAAAAAAAGAAAAGGCCTTCCAACTGCAGTTTGTACAACGAACAGCCCTGTCACAACTCCTTGACTTCCTGAGGCCCAGCTGTTCCATGTTTCCTTGGTTCTGAGGCACACATAACCTTACCCAAAAAATCTTCCTAACCACATGAGGCCTACCCAAATACCTACAGAAATACAACATAATAGCTTATTCAGTCTCCGCCCAAGAAACCATTACCCTGTGTAAAAACATTGCCTGTCAACAGTTTACTTTGATGCAGAGCAAAGAACGGGACACTGGTTTGATTCTTCACAAATCTTAGCTTGGCCACCAAGCAATATTACCTTCCAACTCCACCATCCTGAGAAATTTCTTACTTTCCCACCATGTCAAACCTTTGGAATTAATACTGCAAATCAACAAACGAATTTTTAGAATTAGACATATAGAACGATGAGATATAATTGAGAAGCCAGTACTTTACCTTTTTGGTCAAATGAATTCTGACAGGGTGCCAAGACAATTCAATGGAGAAAGAATAGTCTTTCAACATATGGTGCTAGGACAACTGGACTGCCACCGGCAAGAGAATGAAAGTAGACTCCTTCCTCACACCATATACAGAAATTAACTTTAAGGATCATAAACCTAATTGTAAGAGTTAAAGCCATAAGACTCAAAAGAAAACAAACCCGAAAATACCTTCATGACCTTGGATTAGGCAATAATTTTTAGGTACGACACCAAAAGCACAAGTAACAAAAGAAAAACATAAATTGGACTTCATCAAAATTAAGACTTTTTATGCTTTAACAGACACCATCAAGAAAACGTAAGGACAACCCACCAAATGGGAGAAATATTTGCAAATCCTGTATCTGAAGGATTTGTATCCAGACTGTATAAAAAATTCTTATAACTCAATAATTTAAAAAACATGAGTAACCCAATTTAAAAATGGGCAGCTCTTTCCCAGCTGGAACCATGGAGGGTGCAGAAGAGAAGAAAAAGAAGGTTCCTGCTGTGCCAGAAACCCTTAAGAAAAAGCAAAAGAATTTTGCAGAGCTTAAGACCAAGTGCCTGAGAAAGAAGTTTGCCCAAAAGATGCTTCGAAAGGCAAGGAGGAAGCTTATCTATGAAGAAGCTAATCACTATTACAAGGAATACAGGCGGATGTACAGAACAGAAATTCGAATGGCTAGGATGGCAAGAAAAGCCGGCAACTTCTATGTACCTGCAGAACCCAAGTTGGCATTTGTCATCAGGATCAGAGGTGTCAATGGTGTGAGCCCAAAGGTTCGAAAAGTGTTGCAGCTTCTTAGCCTCCATCAGATCTTCAGTGGCACCTTTGTGAAGCTCAATGGCATCTTTATGAATTCTCAGAATGTTAATGAACATGCTGAGAATTGTGGAGCTGTACATCGCGGGGGGGCACCCAAACCTGAAGTCAGTAAGTGAGCTGACCTACAAACGTGGTTATGGCAAACTCAACAGAAGCGAAGTGCCCTGACAGGTGACGCCTTGGTGGCTCCGTCTCTTGGCAAGTATGGTACCATCTGCAGGAAGGATCTGATTCATGAGATCTATACCATTGGAAAGCATTTCAAAGAAGCAGACAACTTGCTGTGGTCCTTTAAATTGTCTCCTCCACGAAGCAGAATGAAGAAAAAGACCGCCCATTTGGTAGAAGGTAGAGATGCTGGCAACAGGGAAGACCAGATCAACAGGCTTATTAGAAGGATGAACTAAAGTATCTGCCAGGATTATTTTTGTAATCTGGTCAGTTAATAAACAGTGACTGCTTTCAAATTGGAAAATAAAAATAAAAATAAATTAAAATGGGCAAAGGATCTGAATAGACCTTTCACCAAAAAATGGCTAATAACCTCATGAAAACGTGCTCAGTGTCACTATCCGTCAGGGAAACGCCAGTCAAACTGCAGTGAGATGGCACTTCACATCCCGTCAAAAAGTAGATAATCACAGGGGCTTCCCTGGTGGCGCAGTGGTTGAGAGTCCACCTGCCGATGCAGGGGACGCGGGTTCGTGCCCCGGTCCGGGAGGATCCCACATGCCGCGGAGCAGCTGGGCCCGTGAGCCATGACCGCTGAGCCTGCGCGTCCGGAGCCTGTGCTCCGCAATGGGAGAGGCCACACAGTGAGAGGCCCGTGTACCGCAAAAAAAAAAAAAAAAAAAAAAAAAAAGGTAGATAATCACAACTGTAGTGGAGAAAATGGAACCCACATACATTGCAGGTGGCAATGTAGAATGTTGCGTCTGCTGTGGGAAACACTCTGGCAGTTCTTCAAAAGGTTAAATGTAGAGTTACCATAGGATACAGCAATTCTAATCCTAAGACTATACCTGAGAGAAATAAAAACATACGTCCACACAAAAACCGGTACACAGATGTTTATGGCAGCATTATTCATAATAGCCAAAAAATGGAAACAACCCAAATGTCCATCAGCTGATGAATGGATAAATAAAATGTGGTATATTCACGTAATGTAATATTATTTGACAATGAAAAGGAATGAACTTTTCCTATATAGCACTGATACATACTATAAACTGGAGGAACCTTGAAAACATTATGTTAAGTGAAAAGAGCCAGTCACAAAAGGCCACATATTGTATAATTTCATTTACATGAAATATCCAGAATGGGCAAATCTAGAAAGGTAGGAAAGAGACTAGTGATTGACTGGGGAATTTCCTTGCGGTCCAGTGGTCAGGACTCTGCGCTTTCACTGCCAGGGCCCGGGTTTCATCCCTGGTTGGGGAACTAAGATCCCGCAAACCACGCGGTGTGGCCAAACAACAACAACAACAATGATTAGTGATTGACTAGGGGTGGGAGGTGGGGGGAAAATGGACAGTGACTACTAGTGGGTGTGAAATTTCCTTTTTGGGTTGATGAAAATTGATTGTGATGATGGTTGCACAACCCTGTGAATACACTAAAGCCCATTGAATTGTATACTTTAAATGAGTGAATGATATTTCTATAAAGCTGTTAAAAAAGAAAATAAAAGTATACCACATGAGAATGTTTAAACAGTGGAAAGATACTACTTAATTTTTAAACGGTGTCCCGCTTTACTCAAATGTGAAGGATGAGTGTTTTGCCAGGATTTCCGTTTTTTGATGTTGAAGTTGCCTTTACTAGGATGGACTCAGATCCTCTTTGTGTTCGTCTGAGAGCACTCAGGGCTTGGTCCCAAGTTCTCTGCTTTGTTACTTTAGTGTGATCCTTTTTTTTTTTTTTTTAACATCTTTATTGCAGTATAATTGCTTTACAATGGTGTGTTAGTTTCTGTTTTATAACAAAGTGAATCAGTTATACATATACATATGTTCCCATATCTCTTCCCTCTTGCGTCTCCCTCCCTCCCACCGTCCCTATCCCACCCCTCTAGGTGGTCACAAAGCACCGAGCTGATCTCCCTGTGCTATGCGGCTGCTTCCCACTAGCTATCTATTTTACGTTTGGTAGTGTATATATGTCCATGCCACTCTCTCGCTTTGTCACAGCTTACCCTTCCCCCTCCCCATATCCTGAAGTCCATTCTCTAGTAGGTCTGTGTCTTTATTCCCATCTTACCCCTAGGTTCTTCATGACCTTTTTTTTTTTTTCCTTAGGAGAACAGTATGGAGGTTCCTTAAAAAACTAAAAATAGAACTACCATACGACCTAGCAATCCCATTACTGGGCATATACCCTGAGAAAACCATAATTCAAAAAGAGTCATGTACCAAAATGTTCATTGCAGCTCTATTTACAATAGCCAGGACATGGAAGCAACCTAAGTGTCCATCATCGGATGAATGGATAAAGAAGATGTGGCACATATATACAATGGAATATTACTCAGCCATAAAAAGAAACAAAATTGAGATATTTGTAATGAGGTGGATGGACCTAGAGTCTGTCATACAGAGTGAAGTAAGTCAGAAAGAGAAAAAAAATACCGTACGCTAACACATATATATGGAATCTAGTGCGATTCTTCTAATCCTTTGTTTCCCATTAATTCCTGAGTCTACTGCTATGACTTAACCTCATACACTGGGTTGGATGTTTTTAAGTCTAGAGTCGTATTCACTGTGAGACGAAACCAGGGCTTTAAGGAAGATTTTGGGATTCTTAGAATGACAAGAGTTCAAATAAGGACAATGGAATCAAAGCAGAATAACAAGTAGCCAGCAAGTCCTGCTCTACTAGGTGAAGTACTCCTAAGAAGGGGGCAATTTAAATACCAGCTGGATTTCAGAGTTGTCCACTTCAAACTGAGATTTCCAGAGCTCCTGAAGCACGAGGACTTCCCTTAAAGTTAGGTAGAAATAGAATGTGAAAGTTTAAGATCAGGACCTTTTAGGATCTAGATTTTTATTTGAGTTCTTCCTTGTTAATTGCACAAAACTTCAACATAATCAAATATATCGAGTTTGAATGATATTCTAGTTCCTAAAATGGGATTTTTAGTTACTAAAGAGTAAAACTGCCCTGCAATTTTGAGGTAGCAAAGTCTGTAACACCTGATACATCTGTTGATGTCTTTGTCAACACCTTCTCATACCCAGATTTCCAGGTAGATCAACAATTTCTGGATTACAGAAATTTACATAATTGAAAAGAAAAGAAAAAGTAGAGGGGAGAAATCAAAAGCATCCAGCTGAGATAAAAGATAAATAGGGAATGGAAAACAAATAAAGAATAAAGAGACAAGTTTAGGAAAAAATAGCAAAAGAATAGCAAAGGATAAGCAGTGGAGTAGAAACTGAGAGAATCAGATTCTAGGACCAGCTCTGCTATTAGTAAATTGTGTTGTCTTGGGCAAATCACTCTCCTTCCCTTCTTCCAGCTTTACTGGCCCATATAATTAGATACTTGTCTTCCTTTGGGTCAAATCACTAAGTATGAGTTCTAAGCATAAAACAATGAGATTTGTTTTCCTTTGCAGTTTATAAAACCAGTCTCCTTACTCTATAATTGGGCTATTTTATGAAAACACTCTGAAAAAAAAATAATACTTAAAAAAAAGTAAATTTGCCAGTCACTGACACGTTCTATTCTCATGATGACTTCCTGAGCCCAGTCACTGAAATTTATCTTTCACTTTCAGGTTCCTGCATGACCTCATGCCGATTCAGCAACACATAGCAATGGTAAGAATTCCCTCCTACCAGTCTCCTAAACGAGAAGAGTTTTGATAACCAGTAACCTTAGAGACATAACTGTAATGTATAATCCAGGTCATTTCCCCTGGGCTCTTTCTGTGCCCTTCTGCAGCACTTCATCTTTAAAAAAAAAAAAAAGGCCCTTTAGGAACTTTTTTTAAAAATAAATTTATTTATTTATTTATTTTTATTTTTGGCGGCGTTGGGTGTTTGTTGCTGTGCGCGGGCTTTTCTCTGGTTGTGGCGAGCAGGGGCTACTCTTCCTTGCGGTGCGTGGGCTTCTCATTGGGTGGCTTCTCTTGTTGCAGAGCACAGGCTGTAGGCACGCGGGCTTCAGTAGTTGTGGCGGTCGGGCTCAGTAGTTGTGGCTCGCAGGCTCAGTAGCTGTGGCGCACAGGCTTAGTTGCTCCGCGGCATGTGGAATCTTCCCAGACCAGGGCTCGAACCTGTGTCCCTTGCATTGGCAGGTGGATTCTTAACCACTGTGCCACCAGGGAAGCCCCCCCTCTAGGAACTTTAAAGATTTCTTTATAATGTGGTTATGGCATTTGAAATCATCTCAAATGTAAATTGAACAGCAATACAGTATTACTTTGGGAAAATCTGAATCTTAGACTATTTTAACAGAAATGCAGTTAATTATTACTTTCATATATGCACAGAGACTTCAACGAGTTGTTGATGTCTGACTTTCTTTAATAAATGGATCATTTGTAATGAACCTGATTTTAAAGCAAATGAATACTCAAGTGCTTTAAAAAGTTGTTCTAGATTATATTTGAGGTAAATAACAAGTTAAGAGCACATAGTGAGACTTCCCTATGAAAAGAAGACTGTCTTTTGGGGTCAAAAGAAAACCATGAGAGTGTTTCACAGTGTAGTTTCCCAGTAGCGCTGGCAGGGTGGGGTGCATTTGGAGCGCTCAGTAAGTCCCAGTGTATACGCCTGCATCTCCTCGTACATGTGTACTCACCAGAAGGCAGTCTCTCCCTGCTGGGCCTTTCCCTAATGGATTTCCATTTCTATCCATCGGGGACTTAGATGCCGCCTAGCAATTAGTCCTAATCAGGCAGCAGGAGTTTCCTAAGGGGACTGCCAGCTAGCCTAATTGCTGGCAGCTGTGGGGCTGCTCAGCGCGCAGCTGCGGGGCACGGGCTGTTAACCCCCAGTGTCCCGGGCTCCACAAAGATGCTTGACCTAGCAAAATTCCTGCTGTGTGTGGCATGTGTTGGGACCAATGGCTTATCTTTATTTTGGAAAACTGTGCTGAGAAGCTTGGAGTACTTTATCTCCAAAGATACTTTAGGATAAGGAGTGAACTATACAACCCTGCTCTATAGCAGAAATTCATAGAGGAACTGAAACAGGATTAAAAAAAAAAAGCTCTATCATGGAAATTCTCAAAAATTCACGGAAGTGGAATAGTATAACAAGCCCATACATCCATCAAACAATTCTCTACATACTGCCATTCTTTTTAATCTATTCCCCACCTCTGTTTGTTTGGTTTTTTTTCTTTTTTACCGGAGTATTTTAAAGCAACTCTCAGACTTCATTTCACTTATAAGTGCTTTAGTGTATGATTCTAATATAAATATATATATTTAAGTGTAACCACAAAACTATTACTACCCTCAACAAAATAGCTAATAATTCCTTAATATCACCCAGTATCTAGGCAGGCTCCTATTTCCACAGTGCGTCAAAACTGCGTTTGGGTTTGTATGAATCAAGGATCTAGTCGAGGTAGTTGTGACTGAGGCAACCATTTGCTGGAGAGAGTTTCATGTTCTACGTTCGGCAGATTGTACCCTCAAGGTGTTCTTTTATGTGTTCCCCATATTTTCTGTAAATCCACAGGAAAATCTAGAAGCTTCATGAGAATTAGGTTTGGATTTTTTTCCAAGAATATTTTATAAGTGGTGCTATGAACTTTCTTTTGCGTTTTACTCAGGAGGCACAAATGTCTAACTGTCCAGTTTCAGTGATGTTAAAATTGATCAGTGAGTTCAAATGTTGTCAATCTGATGCATCCGTTACAAAGTTCCCCCATTAACTTTACCTGATAGTTTTAGCAGACATTTATAATCATTGCCTAGAATGATTGTTTCATAAGGGGTTACTAAGTGGTAACATTCTAATGTTTTCATTCCTTTGGCATGTATTAGCCATGATCCTTGTAGAAAAGAATTTCCCCCTCGTGTTTGTAAAGGCAAGATAAATACTTGATTCCCTTCCTTTTTTTTTTTTTTTAAAAAATATTTATTTATTCGGCTGTGCCGGGTCTTAGTCGCAGAATGCGGGATCTCCATTGTCCTGAGTGGGATCTTTAGTTGTGGCATGCGGGCTTTTAGTTGCAGCACTCGGGATCTAGTTCCCTGATCAGGAATCGAACCGAGGCTCCCTGCATTGGGAGCGCGGAGTCTTAACTGCTGGACCACCAGGGAAGTCCCTGACTCCTTTCCTTTATATCACATTGATTCCCGAAGCCACCTCATAATGTAACTATGAAAAAAAATTTTTGAGTATTATTATGAACTCATGGATTTTTATATGTATGATGTGTTTCAATCCAATGTAGTCCTAGCTTTTTTAATGCTAAAATTATCCCAGATTTAATCAGTGGTGCTTTTCAAATTTATTCTGTAACCTTTTGACTTGTCTTTATTAGTGTTTGAAATTTTTCTGCCCTATGCCTGGAATAACAGTTTTCCAAGGAGCCCTGGTTTCTCTTAGTAAACTGGGCATGATGGGTGTTCCTTGCTAATGGATTCTCGTTGCTTGTAGTCCAATGCACTATGTTTAAAGCAACAGAATGAACCTGTATTAAATTCAGGTTTGTATTAGTCTCCTGCAGATGTTTATACATCTGTACTCATCTTAAACTTCCTCCTTCCTGTCCCCAAGGAACAAGTGTCTAAAATAAGCTTTTGGTATCTCTAGTTCCAGGACAAACTGTCAGTCCCCTCCTCACTCGGCTCCTTCTTCATCTAACCCCCCTATCAGTGAATCAGAGATGGCCACCATTGCTTCCCTGTCCCCTATCTTCTCTCCCAAACTAGACTGAAAGCTTTCTGAAAGCAAGAATGTTTTCTACTCATTTTGGAATCTTCCGTAATGCTGAGCACAGAGTAGGTTTTCAGTAAACTTTTGCACTGAACTGTGAATTGTCACAGGTCCCAATCTGTGCCGCTAATTCCGTGGTAACATTCTCTTCTCTGCTCTATATCAGTCTCTCATCCAGGGACCTTTTTTTTTTTCCCTCCAACACGAAAGAAGCATCATTCCACAGCCATTTTATAAAGATGGAATAAAATAAAACTCTGTAATTGATTCTGTTCCAAAGAAGCCATGCATTAAGGAAGAAACACCGTGCCTTTAAAAAAAAAAAAAAAAAAAAAAAAAGAAACACCGTGCCTTGAGGAGCTGTCGGCTTCATTACCTGCTCCGCAGCAAGCCACTTGGGAGGGCAGTCAGACTTTGCGGGAAGGTGCCAGTTAATGACCTCCACCCGCCCTGAAGCACACTCCAGCCCCACACCTTCACGGTGCTGACAGAAGCCACTGGGGGAAATCTTTGCTCAGTTCCTTGATATTTCAGAAACGGCATACCATTAACGATTTCTCATGTTTTCTAACTCCATATTTAAGGAAGATTATTTCATAGAGCCAAATAAGATGACCCCAAGATAAACCATCTGTATACCCAGATAGTCACTGGACACTAACTATGGATGTGCTGTGTGGTTCTTAGCAGTGGGGTGACCTCAGGAGGAGCAGGGAAAAATAGTACCCACTCCTCCACCCCAGAGAGGCTTGGACCCCCTAGATAGGAGCTCCAGAATTAACCCCCATTGCTATTTCTTCATTGAGTTTCTAATCACATGCTTCATCCATTGTACTGTGGATTTTTTTTCCAGCTTAATTAGTAGGTGGAGTCTTTATGTAATGTGGATATTGTATGCTAAGGACAGACAACCCAATTAGCTTAAGAAAAGAGGGAATTCATGGAGTCTCACAGTTGGGAGTCCAGGAGTAGCTCTAAACTGTGGCACAAGTGCATCCAGGGACCCAAGCAATTACGTCGAAACTTGTCTGCATTTACCTTTCCCTTCTTATTTCTGTTTGTCTTGGCTTGCTCCTTCTGGAGTTAGGTTTTCCTTATGTAGCCAAAAACATTGATGGCAACAGGAAACTTCAAAACCCACAGCTGAGGTATGTTTTTCTGTAGCTCCAAAGCTTAAAAGACTCTAATTAGCCGACTTGATTCAAATGTCTGAGGAATGATGGGACCAAAGAATGGGGGTCCTGAACAACTCAACCTATTACATATATCAGCCCTTTCAGTATATATGTGACCTTTATAAGCCTCAGTTTTCCCACCTGTAAAATGGAATCATCATAATCGTAATCATACCCATCGATTGTAATTAGATAATTCATGTAAAATGCTTAGCATACTTCCTGGCATATAACAACCCCTGTATTAATGTTGGCTCTTATTATTTTTTTAATCATTATATGCTTTTCCTAGATGGTCATCTTTTATTTATTTATTTATTTTAAAATATTTATTTATGTGGCTGCATTGGGTCTTCGTTGCAGCGCACAGGCGGGCTCTAGAGCATGCAGGCTTAGTTGCCCTGCAGCATGTGGGATCTTAGTTCCCCGACCAGGGATCGAACCCGCGTGCACTGCATTGGAAGGCAGATTCTTAACCACTGGACCACCGGGGAAGCCCCTAGATAGTCATCTTTTAATGTTATTTATGGTATCTCCCACTGAACAGAAGCTTAAATTCTTTTCTGTCCAAATCTAAAAATCTTTTCTTTATGGTTTGTGGGTGGTGTCATGCAGGAGCTAGCCTTCCCTGTACCCCCAAATTACAAAAATATCCTCCTGAACTTTCTTCTGGTATTTTTGTAATTTTCTTTTTAATGTTTAAATCTTTACTTCATGAACCTAATATAATGTTATATGTCACTTATACCTCAATTTTTTAAAAAGAGGAGGGAGGGACTTCCCTAGTGGTTCAGTGGCTAAGACTCTGAGCTCCCAATGCAGGGGGTCTGGGTTCAATCCCTGGTCAGGGAACTAGATGCCCCATGCCACAGCTAAGAGTTTGCATGCCGCTACTAAAAAGATTCTGCATGCCGCAACTAAAGATCCCGTGTGCCACGGCTAAGACCCAGAGCAGCCAAATAAGTAAATAAATATAAATTTAAAAAAATAAAAATAAAAAGAGGAGGGAAAAAAATTCTTTTCACCACTAATTTGAAATTTCATCTTTATCTGGTGCTAAGTTCCTACTATGAACTGACTTGTTTCTAATTTATTCTGCTTGATTTTTTATTTCTTTCTACGCCAGTTTTAATTGTCATAGTTTTATGGTAAATTATTATACTTAGGAGGGCAAGTCTCCCTGCCATCGTTCTTCTTTTTGAAAATGTATTTGGCTGTTCTCCCACTCTCTGCTGTTCCAAATAAACTTTAGAATCAGCTTATAAAGACACAATTAAAAATTCATTTGGATTTTATTTAAAATTGCATTGAATTTATGGAACTATTTGGAAAGAATTAGTATCTTCATAATAACGAGTCTTACTGTCTAGACACCAAAATAAATCTCCATTTTTTCAGGTATTCTTCATGTTCTTGAGTAAGTTTAAGAGCGTTCCTTTACAGGAACATAAGTAACCTATTTACTGTTATGCTTATTCCTAAATACTTTGTGTTTTGTGTTTTTTGTGGGTTTTGTTTTTGTTTTGTTTTTGCTACTGAATAGAATTCTTTTCCATTAAATTTTCTAATTTATGTTATTATTGTCATGGCTATTAATGTTTGTGTTTCACTTATAATTGGTTATCCTACTGTGCTCTTTTTATCTGAAAGTCTTAGTTTTCAGTGGATTTTCATAGGTTTTGTGAGTGGCCAATCATGTCGTCTGTCAATAATGATAAGGAGGCCACTCCCTTCTGTAAATTTCCTCCCCTCTCCTTGTTTTACCACATTGGTTGTGTCCTGCAGTGAAACAGTGGCAGTAGTTATGATACAGCATTTCTGTCTTGTTCCTGGCCCCATCTTTTCACCTTTAAGTACGGCATTTGTGTTTACTTCTTTATCAAAGTGAAGAAACTTTTTCTATTTCTAGGTTACTAAGTGTTTTTCAGGACTGGTTGTTGCAGCTATTGAAATACTTCTGTTTTTCTGCTTTTCTTTAATAATACAGTGAATTACATTGGTAGTAGATTTCACAATTTTATGTCTCCCTGCATACTAATCTTTTTTATTTTTCATTGAAGTAAAATTGACATACAATGTTGTATTAATTTCAGGTGTACAATATAGTGATTCAACATTTATATACATTACGAAGTGATCACCACGATAAGCTAGTTACTATCTGTCACCATTTAAAGTTGCTACAGTATTACTGACAACGTCCTTTCCTATTCTGTATGTGGCAGCCCCTATTTTGCCCATCCCTCCACTCCACTCCTCTCTGGCATCCACTAGTTTGTTCTCGGTATCTGTGATTCTGTTTCTGTTCTGTTTTGTTCATTTGTTTTATTTTATCTTTTTAGATTCCACATGTAAGTGAAATCATATGATACTTACTAATCTTTTAATTGATTGCTGGATTTGATTTCCTAATATTTTATTTGGCACTTTTGCATCTATGTTTATATTTTTCCTTTTTGTATCTTTGGCCAGATTCTTTTTAAATTAATTAATTAATTTATTTTTTACTTTATTTAGTCTTTGTTGCTGTGTGCGGGCTTTCTCTAGTTGCGGCGAGTGGGGGCTACTCTTCGTTGTGGTGCGTGAGCTTCTCGTTGCAGTAGCTTCTCTTGTTGCTGAGCATGGGCTCTAGGCATGCGGGCTTCAGTAGATGTGGCTCATAGGCTCTAGAGCACAGGCTCAGTAGCTGTGGCGCACGGGCTTAGTTGCTCCACGGCACGTGGGATCTTCCCAGACCAGGGCTCGAACCCATGTCCCCTGCATTGGCAGGCGGATTCTTAACCACTGCACCACCAGGGAAGTCCATGGCCAAATTTTTGATCAAGGTTATGCTAGCCTTGTAGAATGAATTAAAATTCTTTCTGTTTGTTTTTTGTTTTTTTTGCTACTATCTGGAACAGTTGAATAACAAAAAAAAATTATACTATCTATAAATAACTCTTTGGAAGATTTGATACAGTTTACCCATTATAACATGAAACTGACTTGGAGTATTTTGGGGAGATAAATCTGTGACCACATTTTCCTTTTTTTTTTATATACTTATTAGTTTATTCATGTTTTCCTAAAAATTTTGAAACAAGCATATATTTTCAAATTTATTGATACAAAGTTGCAATAGATTTCTTTTCCTTATTTGCTTGATCTTTTTTTTTAAATATTTAATGTCTCTACTTGTCATTGCCTTGTCAAATTTTAATATTTCTAGCAGTTTTTGCTTTATGATTTTAACGCTATGTTGCTCAGTTCATAAAGAATCATTATAGTTGTATCTTCTTAATGAATATCTTTTATTAATATATCTATTTTCAGCCCCATTAATGCTTTTGCAAGTCCTGCTTCCTTTGTTTTACCTTGTCTCTCCATCTCTGTATTTTCAGCCCTCTTGTGGAATTTCATTTTGGATGTGCTTCTTATAAAAAGCATGTAACTTTTAAAAATGCAATCTAGGATTTTTTGTATCTTAATAGAATTTAGTCTATTTAATTTTTTACTTAGCCTATTTAAATTTTTAATGATCCTTGATATGACTGGTCTGATTTTTAATATCTTCATGTTTTCTATTTCAGTATATGTCCTGTAAAATTTAAAAATTTTTAATGATCCTTGACGTGGCTGACCTAATTTTTAATATCTTCATGTTTTCTATTTATCTTGCTTTTTATAGTTTTGCATTTTCCCCCCCGCCTTTTGCTGCATTGATCTAATTTTCTTCATTCCCTTGCCCCCTCAGTTTAGTAATTCTACTTCATTTTGTTATTCTACTGGCTATATTGGTTTAGCTTGTATTTGTAGTGAAAGAGAAAAACACTGTATACCAATAAGTACTTAACAAATTCTCTTAAGCAAAATGATGACTACAATGGCAGTAGCATTAACAAAACTATCTAAATCTTCTAAATCCACGTCACTTGTCTGACATCATCTAAAACAAAGTTCCTAATTTTTTTTTTATTTTTTATTATTATTATTTTTTTTTACAAAGTTCCTAATTTCAAGGTTCTCCAAACTGACTTCCTCCTTTTGATTCTCTTGCTGCCCACTTATTTGAACTCTGCTGCCTTTCCTAATGCCTCTTCCCGCACATTGCCTGTGACGTTCTATATTTGGCTGCTGTTCTTAGAAATGCAATTCTCTTGTCATCTGTCTTATCACTTAGCTTCCTCCATTGCTGACACAGTCTCTATTCACTCAAACTTAAAAGTTTCAAAAAAGTTTCAAAAATTCATTCATTTGGGACTACCCTGGTGGCGCAGTGGTTAAGAATCTGCCTGCCAATGCAGGGGACCCAGGTTCGACTCCTAGCCTGGGAAGATCCCACAAGCTGTGGAGCAACTAAGCCTGTGTGCCACAACTACTGAGCCTGCGCTCTAGAGCCCTCAAGCCACAACTGCTGAGCCCATGTGCCGCAACAACTGAGCCCATGCACCACAACTACTGAGCCCGCGTGCTGCAGCTACTGAGGCCTGCGTGCCTAGAGCCCGTGCTCCACAACAAGAGAAGCCACCACGAGAAGCCTGCGCACCTCAGTGAAGAGTAACTCCTGCTCACCACAACTAGAGAAAGCCAGCCCACGGCAACGAAGACCCAACACAGCCAAAAATAATAGAGTAAATAGAAATTTAAAAAAAAAATGTGGGGGCTTCCCTGGTGGCGCAGTGGTTGAGAGTCCGCCTGCCAATGCAGGGGACATGGGTTCGTGCCCCGGTCCAGGAGGATCGTGCATGCCGCGGAGTGGCTGGGCCCGTGAGCCATGGCCGCTGGGCCTGCGCATCCAGAGCCTGTGCTCCGCAATGGGAGAGGCCACAACGGTGAGAGGCCCGCGTACCGCCAAAAAAAATTTAAAAATTTGGACTTCCTTGGTGGCGCAGTGGTTAAGGATCCGCCTGCCAATGCAGGGGACATAGGTTCAATTTCTAGTCCAGGAAGATCCCACATGCCATGGAGCAACTAAGCTTGTGCTCCACAAGTACTGAGCCTGAGCTCTAGAGCCCACGAGCCACAACTACTGAGCCCACGTGCCACAACTACTGAAGCCTACGCGCCTAGAGCACGTGCTCCGCAACAAGAGAAGCCACCACAATGAGAAGCCCGCAAACCGCAACGAAGAGCAGACCCCGCTCGCTGCAACTAGAGAAAGCCTGCACACAGGAACGAAGACCCAACGCAGGCAAAAATAAAATTCATTCATTCAACTAATACTGAATTTAAGTACAACAGTGAACAGATGAAGGTGGGGTGGGCAGTAAACAGATAATAGCAAATACATAAACAAATAGGTATATAATACAAGGTCAGATGGTAACAAGTGTTATGAGGAACAGTAAAGAAGAGAGAGATGATAGGTGATGATGAAAATGCTGTTGTAGGTAAGGTGGTTAGGGAAGGCATCTCTGAGGAGATGACATTTCAGCAGAACAGACATTCTGGAAGAGGCAAAACTCTGGTGACCATAAAAAGATCAGTAGTTGCCAGGGATTTGGGAAGAGAGAGGGAAGGATGAATACACAGAACAAAGGGGATTTTTAGGGCAGTGAAACTACTCTGTATGATACTGCAGTGGTGGATACGTGTCATTATACGTTTGTCCAAACTCATAGAATGCACATCACAAAGAGTGAACCTAATGTAAACTATGGACTGAACCTAATGTGAACTACGGACTTTAGTTAAAACTTAACTATAGACTTTGGTTATATATTAATAATTATAAATCTTGGCTCATCAATTATAGCAAAAATAGAAAAAAGAACAGGAAGCGGGAAGTATTATGCATCTTCTGTTAGGTTCACAACCAGCAAAAGCAAGCTCACTCAGGGACTTCCCTGGTTTTCCAGTGGGTAAGACTCCACATTCCCAGTGCAGGGTGCCCAGGTTTAATCCCTGGTCAGGGAACTAGATCCCACATGCATGCCACAACTAAGAAGTCCTCATGCTGCCATGAAGATCCTACGTACCACAAGTAAGACCCAGCGCAGCCTAGATAAATAAATATTTTTTTAAAAAAGGGAAAAAAAGCAAGCTGACTCAGGTAAACGTGGAAAAGACTGGAGAACTGCCCCAACCAATGCTTAGAACTTCCCGAGAGCTGAGCAGAAAGAGGAGGTGCCATTACTGCAGTCTGACTTGGTGGTTTATCCTCTGGCCTCTTTCAAAGATCAGCTTCAGATCCTTCAAATCATTGCCTAAACAAGGCCACTTTTTTGTTGTTGTTTTTTGTTTCTAAAAGCAACCTCTTAGAAATCAAGATCTTCCACGCAGGCCAGCACCTTCATCTGTAATTCACATGTGCTGTCCTAGGCCTTGGAATGGCACCTGAGACTCAGATATCCTACTCTTTATGGAGAAAGTGATCACTCATGATAGGCAGGCCAGGCTCTTACTTGCCTTACTTTTTGGTAGTTTATCACAAATAAACATCCCCCAAATATCCTGCTGATGTCAAATCTGAAAAAATTATAGATTTAGTGGCTTTGGGGCTGTATTAGTTTTTCAAAGACTATAAATTACTTACAATTCCAGGGTCTAAATAAAATGGATTTGTTACATCACTGCATAAAAAATAAATTTATGATATTTATTCCTTTAGGTTTAACATATCAAGCCATACAAGCAGAGCACATTTTAAATGAATTGTGATTTATTATTCCCACTGTTTGAAAAACACATTCTTGCTACACATAGTCTTTGCTTGAGGTCTCTGTGCACACACACACTATCAGGTCTTTACTTTGGGATTACCATAATGCTTCCGGGGATTAGGCTGTAGGCTCTTGCTGTGACTGAACCAGCTGGTTTCTAAAGGCCAGTGGGCGGGTTAGGCCGTGTGCAGTAGCACAAATTACCTTGATTAAGAGTCTTTATAAATTAATAGGAAAAACACTAAAACTCAATGGAAAAATGAGCCTAGTGTGTAAACAGACAATTCTCAGAAAGTACACAAATCACTTAAAAAATCATTAAAAATGATCAGCCTAACTGGTTGTCCAGAAATGCAAGTCGAAATACTATGGAACATCATTTTTAGTCAATTAAAGATAATAATCAGTATTGGGGAGAGTGAAATTAAATTTTTAAGCACTATAGTAGAAGGGAAAGTCAGTACAAATGTGAACAGCAGTTTGGAAATCCATTTTTAGATTCTTAAAATCCATATCCTTTGATCTGGAAATTCCCCTTCTCAGACTCTGTCCAAAAAATTTCTTTAATTATAGAAAATCATATATAAAAATGATCAAGTTATTATTTATAATAGCAAATATAATTTAAAAAACATTATTTAAAAATAAAAATTGGATAAATAAGTTAAAATATATTCATATAATCAGATATTATGCAACCATTTAAAGTGATGTTTTTTAGCTATTTTGCTTTTTTTTTTTTTGCCATACGCGGGCCTCTCACTTTTGTGGCCTCCCCCGTTGCGGAGCACAGGCTCCGGACGCGCAGGCTCAGCGGCCATGGCTCACGGGCCCAGCCGCTCCGCGGCATGTGGGATCTTCCCGGACCGGGGCACGAACCCGTGTTCCCTGCATCGGCAGGCGGACTCTCAACCACTGCGCCACCAGGAAAGCCCTAGCTATGTTGCTTTTTATGGTCCTCCAGGTTTCTGCCGTCTGCCTGACACCTAGGGTAGTCTTCTCTAAATGTACCATAATAAATGTAGCCTATTTCCTATTGGAGACATTTAGGTTATTTCCAAGTTTTTTTCCTTTTTAAAAAAGTTTTTTTTTTATGTGGACCATTTGTTTTTAAGTCTTTATTGAATTTGTTAAAATATTGCTTCTGTTTGTTGTTGTTTTTTTTTCTGCCAGGAAGCATGTGGGATCTTAGCTTCCCAACCAGGGATCAAACCCACACCCCCTGCATTGGAAGGCAAAGTCTTAACCCCTGGACCACCAGGGAAGTCCCTTTTTTTCCATTTTAGACAGCACTCAAGCAATAATTTATGTGAACGTTCAGATGCACACCACAGACCAAGAAACATCTTTAAAGATGTCTTCAAAAGCAGATCTACTCTTGGGCTCCCATGCAGAGCTGCTGGGTCTCTGAGCCAGTCCCACAAGCTTGACAAGAGCCCCAGCCTCCATTGCTCCTTCCAGACCCAGAAGAAATGTTCACAGTCACTCTTATGATCACAACTCCCAGGACCTCATGTTTGTATCAAAACGTCATGTTTATCTTCCCTAAAGTCTCCACAAGCAAATCTGGAAACTGCTCAGGGACACGTGTACTTGCTCCTGGGAGGAGAACTAAATCCCTCCGAGGTGTTTGCAGGCGACTGTGCCACAAGCGACAAGGAGGAAACACTGAGTTTTTGTCTAGGAAGGAATTGATGGATTCCCGAGCGTAGGTGAAGATGCAAAGGGAAATAGACAGGCAAATGAGGTTGCCTGAGGGGATCCCTGGGCAAGACACCATATTAATACCCTCGTACCCATTTATGCGTTTTTCGGTTGGTTTGTTTCTTGTGCTATAGCCAAATGTTCTGCCCCGCCCTCGACCAGCGACGCTAACCTGAACTGGAGGGCCAGGGAAAGATGCAGCTTAAAGCTGTGAGGTGTTGTTTTGTTGTGCTTTGATTTGACAGAAGAACCAACGTTACAGCAGGAGCCTAAAGTGGCAGCTCCTTGGTTTAGGACTCGGGTTGCAAGTAAGAAAAACCAGCTCAACTAGGACAGGCTGGGGTCTGAGTGTACTTACCAGTTTAGAGGCAATAAGGGGAATGAAGGGTTAGCCTGAAGAGAACTAGCTTCCTTTTGCATCTCTTTTGAGTCCATTACAGGCTCTCCCAGGCAGAGGAGAGGGGAGGCTCTTCTGGGAAAGGGTGCTCAGTGAGCTAGGGGTTCAGCAGACTCTGAGTCACCCACATTCCCCACATGGCCCTGTTCAAGTACAGGATGCTAGTCTCTCCTGATCGGAGTCCTGACGCTCACGTGGTAACAGCACTTGGCCCATTGTAGGTCGTTAATGATAGGACAGGAGCAGAGGCTGCAGAGACCTGGCAGCTCCAGTTGCAGTTATTGGAGCTCACACTCAGAACTGTGAGACATTCCCTGGTTCTTTGAAAATGCCTTAAGCCAAAATTTAAGACTTTGAGTTTATAGTCTGTTTCCTTTTTGTCCCCAGTGTATTTAAAAGCACCCGTACAAGGCTGCAGGGTTTGGCCATCTCGTTACTGTAGATTGTTCCAAGGCTGTGGCCATTCATTCCCCCAAAGCCTTGCCTTCAATGGATGTGTCCTTCCAATCAACCACAAAGTGCTCATGGAAGTAACAGTTTTGCCACTGATGCTGTGAGTGCTGGAGCTCCACCCTGAACACTAAATGCCTTCTCCCTGTCCTCAGACCCACTCAGATCAGACAACAAACCTTGGGCCCCGTTTTCCCAAAAGCCTGGTGCCTCCCACCACTCCTGGTACCGGTACTGTAAGGGTCAGGGTTTCAGTTACCAAAACCAAACGCAAAACGGAATCCGCCCTGGCTGATTCAAGCAGAAAAAAACCAGAAGCAGGAAAGGATTTACTACAAACATCAGGAGACTCACAGACTCATTGTGAGGCCGGAGGAACAGATCTGAAGCTGAGCTTCCAAAGCAGCTCTCAAAGCCACACCCACCCGCCAGCCAAGGCCTCTACTGAGAGTCAAACGTGGGAAACTCGACTCCCCTCCTAACAGGCAGGCGGAACCACTTCCAGCACAGATGCCACGTCCGCATCTGGGACTCACTGTCAGCACTGCGACTGTACCATCACCAGCATCAGCGAAGCAAATCCCCACACAGAGCCTATTTTATCTACCGGTCACAGTTAAGTCAAAGCCTAGCATAGGTGCCCCTGGAGGGTACAGCCTAGGAACTCTGTCCCTATCCTCAACACGGAGAATAGGAACTTGAGTTCTGACTCTGGGGAGGAGAGGCACGTTTCATAGGGTGGAAATTTATCCAACTGTAGGAAGACATTCGAAGACTGATGGGCAGGCCCACAAATACCACTAACCAGGACAGACCTGGCTCACTTCAGTAGCTCATGTCAGCAGCTCACATCAGCACTGCTGGGCTCCAGTTACACCCAGGTTGTATTGTCCTTCAGAAGACAGTACGCTGTGGGGAGTCCCTCAAGGGTCCTGCTTCTCCCCAGCAGTGCACTGCGAGGCAAGTGCTTGACCGCTCTGTCTGAGAGAGGTCACCTGTACAAGAGAAATCTGAATTAGATCTGAATTAGATCATCTCCACAGGGCCAGAGTTCTACTATCGGACACTTCTCTTAATGTAAATCCATGATACCGTACTGTCATTGTGAATGGAAGGGACAGCAAGCCACTATATTAGCACCTGCCACTGTCCCTGGAACTGTGCGATTTGTCCAAAGCAGGCATGGATCTTTCCCTCTAGAAGTTTGCTCAAGGATCAACAATAATTACCAGGTAGGAACACTCAGGAAATGCATTGTACAAAGATGTAAGGAGATGAACCAGTTCATCGTGAATATCACCTTAACAGAGAATTTAGTGATGGGACTTGCGTGTTGAGAGGAAATACTGTTTTCCCCCCAGGTAATGGGGCGTCCCAGGTCTTATGAATGACAGAGGAGCAACCTGGAGCGCTGAGGCAGCCGCTTTCCTGGAGATGTCGTCACGGTTAGGATTCCAGCTGGAGGCATGTGCAAATGCACCAGGATAACGTTACTTCTGGGAAGCGTGAAAGGGGTGAGGGAGATGAATGCAAGAACGCACAGAGGCAAGGGAAGTTAAAGGGCAAAGGCCATTTTGGGGAATAACCGGAGCCACTGAGCCTTTACCTGAAAGGCATTGGAGAATTCCACCTGCAGATACCAGTCAAAGCCGTGGACCCTAAAACTGACCCGGGCTACTTCAGTACACTTACAGATTCCCAGTGACGTGAATGTTAATACATGATGGCTCCAACCTGCACTTCTAAAAGTTCTAATTAATCTCACTAGAGAAAAGCTGGCAAGCACTCTGGGACAAATGAGAATCACAGCCTCCTTGCAATGGCTGTGTGCCAGCTCATCTGGGATCCTGCAATGATTTGCCCTCACTGTCTCAGCTCCATAAAGGGGCTAATAATTAGCATGTGGAAGCTAAGTCACACTTCGCCATTGGATGCCATTTGCTGATTGTTAATTAATTAATTAATTGATTAGCAGTTCTGCTAGCACTGGCTAGTAAAGACTGTCAAGGCGCTCTCCCGCTGCCCCCGCACACACCCTGGGAAGAGAATTTCCATAACCTCCTTGAAAGCCAGGCTACATCTTAGATGTGTGTGTGTGTGTGTGTGTGTGTGTGTGTGTGTGTGTGTGTGTGTGTGGCTTGCACAGTGCTCTGCACACAGAAAACACCTGCAGGGTAAATGGATGGCTATGTGGATGAATAGATAGATAGATACATGAAAATCTATACTTCCTAGTTTTCTCCCATGTTTTAAACTTTAGCTTGAAAGAGAACTTAATATCACCCAACCTGATTTCATTTTAAGACTAAGGAAACAAGAGAATATATACATGATCTCAGCTATTAAGAACACAGACTAACCTATATGGGAAAAGAATCTGAAAAAGAATAGATACATGTATATGTATAATTGAATCACCTTGCTGTACACCTGAAATTAATACAACATTGTACATCGACTATATTCCAATATAAAATAAAAATTAAAGAAAAAAAACACAGTCTAGACCATAAATTCAGTCTTTTTCCAGTAGAGAAAGGTGTATGGTCTCCCTACCTTGAGCCCCTGCACAATGCTGTGTAGACCCTTTGCCTCACCCAAGCTGGATATACTGACACTCCTACAGGAAGTGATTGGAAAATGAACCAGAATAAGGGAGTGGCTGGGGGGGTGTGGGAAGATCATTCACAGAGGAGTCCCCCGGCTTGTGGGCAGCACTGACCACGAAGAAAGGGGAGACTTGCAACGTTCTGAAGAATTCTACAAACGTTCTATGTAACTGCAATGTAGAAATGAGAATGGCCCCATCACAAGACTTGCCATGCAACTGCCCTGCCCTTGAGAGCTATTTCAGACTATTTTCAGACCATTTCAGAGTCTAGTTTTAGAATTCAGTATCATCGCAGATTATTTAAAACCTATGATGGAATTAATTTTAAGATGACTCTTCTTCAATGAAAAAAAAAAAGTTAAAATCAAATTAGCTGATTCAGGTTTCCTGGAAGATTACAAAGATTTAAAATTTTAAACTGTTGACCAAAATGAGGGAATGAGGCCTGGGAACATTTATCTTCGCTTTCCATGAGGCACAGATAATAACCCCCTAGATTTATATTGCACTTTCAATATTTCAAGTCTGTTATCTTATTTGATTATCTGAGATGGGTACAGAAAATGTCACTATCCCATTTTAACAGATAATGAAACTGAACTCTGGAAATTGAAATAAGTTCATCATGAAATCACCAAGTTGGAATTGTATTGTTAAAATGGGAAAGGACCTTAGAAATGATCTTTCCCAACACCTCTTTTTAGAGATGAGGAAACAATTCCCATAATCTTTTTCATCTTAAAACAACTTTTCTCTGGATCATCATCTTTGCCATTTACGGTATACAGTATGTATACAGTTACTTGTATATCGTTAGCAAATAACCAACCTTATATAACACTTTGATAAAACAAAGCCTATAACATGAATTCTTATCACTTCTGTGTTAAAAGATAATTTTAAAAATATTATTATTTTAAAGGTATACATTATTATTCTTGGGCAAGTCTAAAATGAGCACATGTCAAAGTTTTTACTTAACTAACAGGGAACTGGTAAGATGTTACAGCTGATTCAAAGGACAATTCAAAGAACAGGAAATGATATAAAAATGATTTTATAGAATGAGCAAAATAGGTCTCCCTGCAGGGGAATAATGGATTACATTCCACCAGACCAGTTCAGTTACCTTGCATTTCTGTGGAAAAGAATCATTTGCATTATCATCAGTTCTCTGCAACTTACAGAGTTGTAAACAGCTCAATGACAAAGAAAGGCTAAGATGGCCTAGAAGCATGAGCTGCACAGGATACACCCAGGAATCTTTGGGGTCCATCTTAGTCTTTCAAAAATTTTGCCTATACTTGTAAGAATTCAACTTGAATGCTACCAGATATTGAAAGAATAAATATTAGTAATTCTATACAAACTTTTCCAGAGAATCAAAAAGGAAGGAACACTTCCCAACTCACTGTATGAGGCCAGCATTACTCTATTACCAAAACCAGACAAAGATATTACGGGAGAAAAACTATTAACCAACATTCCTCACAAACATAGATGCAATATTCTTAACTAATTAAATATAACAATATATAACAAGGATAATGCATCATGACTAGGTGGGCTTTCTCCCATAAATGCAAGGTTGGTTTAACATTCAAGAATTGATTAATGTAATTCACCAAATTAACAAATTCAAGAAAAGAAATATCATCTCAAAATTGAGGTGCAGGGACTTCTCTGGTGGTGCAGTGGTTAAGAATCTGCCTGCCAATGCCGGGGACATGGGTTCGGGCCCTGGTCCAAGAAGATCCCACATCCCACGGAGCAACTAAGCCTGTGTGCCACAACTACTGAGCCTGTGCTCTAGAGCTTGCGAGCCACAGCTACTGAGCCCGAGTGCCGCAACTACTGAAGCCCATGCTCCTAGAGCCTGTGCTCCACAACAAGAGAAACCACTGCAGTGAGAGGCCTGCACACTACAATGAAGAGTAGCCCTTGCTCGCCGCAACTAGAGAAAGCCCGTGCACAGCTACGAAGACCCAGTGCAGCCAAAAATAAAATAAATAAATTTATAATATATATATTGAGGTGCAGAAAAAGCATTTGCCGGAATTTATCATCCATTCCTAAGAAGGATACTTCTTCAACCTGAAAAAGGGCATCTATGAAAAACATACAATTAACATCATACTTAATGGTGAGAGACTGAATGCTTTCCTCTAAGATTAGGAAAAAAGCAAGGATGTCTATTCTTTTTTTATTTTTTTAAGATGTGAGATTTATTTAAAAAAATTTTTTTTGATGTGGACCATTTTTAAAGTCTTTATTGAATTTGTTACAATATTGCTTCTGTTTTTATGGGGGGGGGTCGTTTGTTTTTTGATTTTTTGGCCCCAAGGCATGTGGGATCTTAGCTCCTAGTCCCGGGATCGAGCTCACACCCCCTGCATTGGAAGGCAAAGTCTTAACCACCAGACCACCAGTAGACACCCAACGATGTCTACTCTCTTTTTTTTGGCTGCATTGGGTCTTCATTGCTGCACGCGGGCGTTCCTGTAGTTGCAGCGAGTGGGGGCTACTCTTTGTTGCGGTGCGTGGGCTTCTTGTTGCAGTGGCTTCTCTTGTTGTGGAGCACGGGCTCTAGGCGCGAGGGCTTCAGTAGTTGTGGCACGTGGGCTCAGTAGTTGTGGCTCTCAGGCTCTAGAGCACAGGCTCAGTAGTTGTGGTGCACAGGCTTAGTTGCTCCATGGCATGTGGGATCTTCCAGGACCAGGGCTTGAACCCATGTCCCCTGCGTTGGCAGGGAGATTCTTAACCACTGTGCCACCAGGGAAGCCCAGGATGTCTATTCTTATCACTTCTTTTTAACAATGTACTGGACGTTGCAGCCAGGGCAGTAAGGCCCAAAAAGTAAATAAATAAAAGAAAGGAAGCAGTAAAGGAAAGGAAAAATAAAGCTCTCTCTATTCATAGATGACATGATCATCTATGTATTTGATGGAATCTATAAAAAAGCTAATAGAACTAGTAAGAATTTAGCAATATTTCAGGATACAGTATCATTTACAAAAATCAGTTGTATTTCTATATGCAAACAATGAACAATTGGAATTTGAAAAATAATAACATTTATGATAGCATCAAAACATGACAAAAGATGTCTAATATCTGTACACTGAAAACTAATAAAACATTGCTGAAAGAAATTAAGGAAGACCTAAATAAATGGAGAAATATATTTATTTGGAAGATTCAATATTGTTAGAATCAACACAATCCCAATCAGAATCCCAGCAGGCTTTTTTGTAGATATTGACAAGCTGATTTTAAAATCCATATGGAAATGCAAAGGACCTACAACAGATGAAACAACTTCAAAGAGGAAGTTTGAGGAATTGCATTACCTGACTTTAAGACTTATTATAAAGCTACAGTAATGAAGACAATGTGATATTGGTGTCAAAGTAGACAGATCAACAGAACAGGAGTCTGGAAATAAACCCATACATTTTTACAGATATCAGTTGATTTTCAACAAACATACAAAGGCAATTTAGAGAAAGGATAGTCTTTTCAGCAAGTGGTGCTGGAACAATTTGATATCCGTATGCAAAAACAATAACTTAGACCTTATACCATACACAAATATTAACTCTGATTGTAAAACCTAAAACTTCTAGAAGAAAACACATGAGGGACTTCCCCAGCGGTCCAGTGGTAAGAACTAAGATCCCACATGCCACGCAGTGCGGCCAAAATATTAAAAAAAAGAAAAGAAAAAGAAAACACGGGAGAAAATCTATTGACCTTGATTTATCAAAGATTTCTTAGATAGGGACTTCCCTTGTGGCACAGTGGTTAAGAATCCACCTGCCAATGCAGGGGACACAGTTTTGAGCCCTGGTCCGGGAAGATCCCACACGTCATGGAGCAACTAAGCCCACGAGCCACAACTACTGAGCTGACGCACTGCAACTACTGAAGCCTGAGTACCCTAGGGCCTGCATTGCCACAACTACTGAGCCCACGTGCTGCAACTACTGAAGCCCCCACGCCTAGAGCCTGTGCTCCACAGCAAGAGAAGCCACCGCAATGAGAAGCCCACACACCACAATGAAGAGTAGCTCCTGCTCACCGCAACTAGAGAAAGCCCTCACGCAGCAACGAAGACCCAACGCAGCCAAAAATAAATAAATTAACTATTTAATTAAAAAATAAAGAAAGAAGCCAGATATAAGAGAATCCATGTAGCCTGATTATATTTATATAGATTTCTAGAGAATACAAGCTAATCTACAGGAACAGATCAGCGGTTGCCTTGGTGGGACACAACTGGTATTCAGTGAGGAGTGGGGAGAGGCAGGAGGGATGGATTATAAGAGGGCATGCGGAAACTTTGGGGGGGTGCCTATGCTCATTATCTCATGTTGGCAGTTCACAGTATATGTCAAAATTTATCAGATTGTACCTTTAATTATGCGTACTTTATTGTATGTCAATTATACCTCGATAAGGCTATTTTCAAATAAAACCTACCATAGGAAGGCTCTGTTGCTTTCTTGTGCAATTTAGGTTGCCATTCCAACCCACCGTACAGTTTGGGAAGCTTGCTTTGGAATTTTAAGGTGATTTAAGATGATGTAGATGATAGCCCTGTCCCCAAATCCCAATGCCATGCCCATTTCCTTACCTTTGAGACTGGATCCATGCTGCCATCCCCCAGTACTCCCCGCCCCGGCAAAGCACGGAGTATTCTTGGAGTCATCACCTGGGACGGTGCTTACTTCAGCCTCTAGGCAGGGGTGGCCCAGCACAAACTCACCTTCCACCTTGGTTTCCTGGATGTATTGAGCTGCTCTAGCTGCTGGGGCAGTTACTCTCATAAACCCTCATCGGAAGAGAACAATCTTCCCTGATGGAGGAAGACTGTTTTTCAGCCAAGAATACAACTCAACTCAATTTTAGGGAAGTCTCTAGGCAACCACCACCACCGTCCAAATGGAGATTGTTGAAGAGACGTGCCTGGGTGGGGAATCAGGATGAGGCCCAGGTCCTAAGGTTGGGAGACTTTCTGTACTTCCCGTGCCTTTGGAAGATGGGAAGTGGCCCAGGGTACCAGTTGGAAAAGCAAATGAATGAGCTCAACTGGATTTTTTTGTTTTTTTACTTGAGTCTCTTTGATATAAAATCAGCCCAGAATATCTGTCACCAAGATAAAAAGTTCAGACTGGGCTTCCCTGGTGGCACGGTGGTTGAGAGTCCGCCTGCCAATGCAGGGAACTCGGGTTCATGCCCCGGTCCGGGAAGATCCCACATGCCGCGGAGCGGCTGGGCCCGTGAGCCATGGCCGCTGAGCCTGTGCGTCCGGGGCCTGTGCTCTGCAATGGGAGAAGCTACAACAGTGAGAGGCCCACGTACCGCAAAAAAAAAAAAAATGTTCAGACTAACCCTACTTCCTTTCCACATATACCTGTCAGACTGAATTGCTCTGTTTAAATTTTGTTCCCTTCCATGTACATTTTAACCATGTTTTCTCCTGATGGAAAGGTTGGGAAACGTGATAGCCACACAATCTAGCCCCCATGATTTTTAGATGATGTAAGATGACAGCCCTATCCCCAAATCCCAATGCCACATCATTTTCCTTATCTTTGAGACTGGATCTTTTGTCTGCAACATTCATGAGTAGAAAAAACATGCAAAACATATATCCAAGTGGCTAAGTCTGAGGTTTTAAAAAGTCAGCAAGGATATCTTTCAATATCCAAAAGGAGTGAAAATGAAGAGCAAAGGTATTGTTACTTAAGAGAGTGGAAATGAGATCACTGAAAAGAGCGGGTTTAGACTGCCAGAAGAACACTTCCCTCTTAATTGGCAGCCAGCCTAGTCCCTTAAACTCAGGACGCTTCTTCCTAGCATCATGAGGTCATCCAGACCGTGATTCCACTAGTATCTCCGCCCAGGAACAGAGAACTTTGGAAATCAGGCAAACAGGCTCCATGTCCCAGAGATGAGCAGGGTCCCTCCCTGTACAACTGCACATCCCCTCGTCCAGAAGAGCACTGCTCTACAGAAGAGCCACAGCAGAGCTGCCAGCACAGCGGATAAACCACAACCACAGCAGCAGCAATGAGAGCTACTTACTGATCCCTTACGGCAGCCCAACACCATGCTAACTGCTCCCAACACAGTCTTTCATCGAAGCTGAGCAGTCTACGGAGTGGACATTGATGGAAAGGACACCTCCAGCTCTATTTCCAAATGAAGAACAAGAAACAAGAGGGGTGGGGATGGTTTTTCTAACTCTGATTCCAGCGGAGTTATGGAGAGCGACCTGGCGTGGGCATACAATAATATGACATAGTACGGATTTTTAGAGAGCCGCAAGCACTTAGGCGGCTCACAGGCGTCATAACAAAGGCTGGTGCGATGCAGGGAAGGTGCTGGACTGGTTTGGCTCTCGGACCCAAGCCAAACTGCTCTAAAGTCTCTGTTTCTCTGCTTATCTTCTTGATGCAGAGAGGTAGGCTCTGTCTTCTCCTCTCCAAACCAAAAGCCATGATAACCACAGACATGTAATTACGCATCCCAAGTTAATTCAGTCCACCAACGTGTATGGAGGGCTCACTTTAATTCCAGCCCTAAGCCAGGCACAGAGTTACAAATATACATAAGGACAGCTCTCCAGGCTTGCCGTGACTGGATAAGACACAAAAATAAGCAAAAAATCATGATACAGTGGGATGAGTAAGTGGGCAGAGCCTGGCTTGACATCAGGGATGCTTTCTGGAGGTCCAGGTACCTTAGAGGGGAGGATGCCGTAGGCGGGCCTTCTTGCCGTTGGGGGGTGGGGTGATGGTTTGCTCAGTCTGTGCTGGGGGGCGGCGGGTGGCTGGAAGAAGGGACTGAGCCAGGTGTTGAAGAGCAGGGGTAGCAGTCAGGCACTAGAGAACGGCGACAGCTTGGCCCCCCGGGGAAGCTCGAGGCGGGGGGCGGCAGGAACGAGGCTGGTTAAGACCTTCTGTACTCTGTGGAGAAGCTCTTTTCCTTTTTTCTTTTTGTAAAATTATACTTGTATGTGTGTGTGTGTTTTAATTGAAGTTGATTTACAATGTGTAGTTTCAGGTGTACAGCAAAGTGATTCAGTTATACATGTATATAATATATATAATTATAATTCAGTTATTATATACATCTATTCTTTTTCAGATTATTTTCCCTTATAGGTTATTACAAGATATTGAGTAGAGTTCCCTGTGCTAGGTCCTTGTTGGTTATCTATTTTATATACAGGAGTGTGTATCTGTTAATCCCAAACTCCTAATTTATCCCTCCCCGCCTTTCCCCCTTGGTAACCATAAGTTTGTTTTCTTTGTCAGTGAGTCTATTTCTGTTGTGTAAATGAGTTCATTTGTATCATTTTTTTAGATTTCACATATAAGTGATATCATATGATATTTGTCTTTGTCTGTCTGGCTCACTTAGTAGGATCATCTCTAGGTCCATCCACGTTGCTGCAGATGGCAGTATTTCATTATTATGGCTGAGTAACATTCCATTGTATTTGTATTCCCCATCTTCTTTATCCATTCATCTGTCAACAGACATTTAGGTTGAAGAAGCCCTTTTTCTTCAGGGCAGGGGAAACCTTAAGAATCTTAGGCAAGGAAGAGCTTTAGGCAGATGATTTTTGCTTTAAAATGATCACTCTGTTGACTGTGTAGAGAGCTCACGTGAGAGAGACTAGCTGCTGTGGGATTGATGATAGTGGGAAAGCAGATGGGTCTGAAGGTGGGACTCGTTGTCAAGGAGTGGGGACAGAAGGTGAGAGGCAGCCACCCCCCACCCCCCCCAACTCCCCAGGCCAAGGCGGCCCCGGGCCACGTGTCACTGCATCTCTGTCCACCCTCCCCGCGGGGTCATTGCAGGCCTTCCGGCTCCTCCAACAATAAGAGGTAAACACTCAGAAATGCTTTGGAATAGCTTGGTGATGGAATAATTAATTGATTGATCACTCTGCTGAGTAAATTGCAGCTGAACCTAAGTACTTTTTTTTTTCCTTTTTGCCGGAGTGGGTGTGGTGCAGGGAGAAGCTGAGAGTGTGTTTCACATTATTCTGACTGAAATTAAACATTTATGGGGTTCTTTGTGGTTGCAGAAAGAGGTTTCTCCTGGGCGGGTAAGTAGGCGGGGCAGGGATTTACCCTTCCTATTGTTTAGAATGAGATAAGCTTGCCCAAGGCAGCCTGGGTTTGAACCCTGCAGGGCAGACATGGGCGGGAGGGTCCAGGGAGGGTCCAAGGATGTCCTTGGGGTAAAGGTGGTGCTTAGGTGTCTCCACTGTTTTTCTGTTTGGCCTCAGGTAGATCATGGAACCATTGAATTTTAGATCCTCCGATAGGCTGACCCTTTGTTTTGGGGTTTGTTTGTTTACAGTTGTGAAATGAGGCCCAGGGGTTGATTAGCCCCAGGTCACAAGGCTAGTTAGTGAGGGAAAAAATCCTCAACTCCAGGATCAGCAAAGACTTCATAGGCCAAGGACAAGCTTTCTAGTATCCTGACAGCTGCTCTGAGTCATTAAAATAAAAAAAATAAAAATAATAATAAAAAAAAAGGACCCCCAGTGCAGTTATTCTGTGAACTAGGCAAATCCCTCAACACTTCCCGTTTGCAGGGAGGAGACCCCGCCAAGATTGAGCAGCTCTGAGCACAGCTGTGTCTGGGGTAGAGGGCCTCAATTGTCCATAACATTCCTATTTGAACAGAGATTACTGTCCTTCTGTGTTTTCACTGTATAAATCATAGGCAATCTGGAAGAAATGTAAAGGAAGGGTGCCTGATGGAAAAAGTAAAATTACCCACATCTAGAGACAACTGTTGTCAGCATTTCGGTGTAACTCCTATGCAGTGATTTCATAGGGCCATATGCTTTTAGATCTGTAAAAGACCTCTGAGATAACCTGGCCTAACTCTCACGTTATGGATGCAAAAACCAAGGCTTAAGTAAGTGACATGGCTGTGATCCCTTTTGAGTGTAGTGGCTGGCAAGGACCAGCATCACAGAACTGTCACCGGAAAACTAGGTTCCCTTCTTGAGGGGTGTCAGCCAACAGACAACCAAGCCAAAGCACGGGAGAAGGCAGGATTTATTACTTGCAGCAAGTAAGGAGAACACTGGGGATCTTTCCCAAAGCAGTGTCCCCCGAACAGCAAAATTGGGGAAGTTTTGAGCTTAGGGTACATGCATATTGATAAGCAGGCTTGAGCAGAGGAGAGTTCAGCATAGAATTGGGGCAAAGGTCCACAGGGTCCAGGCTTTAGGGGTTTTTTTTAATAAATTTATTTATTTATTTATATTTTTTATTTTTGGCTGCACTGGGTCTTTGTTGCTGCGCGCTGGCTTTCTCTAGTTGTGGTGAGCAGGGGCTACTCTTTGTTGTGATGTGCAGGCTTCTCACTGCGGTGGCTTCTCTTGTTGAGGAGCACGGGCTCCAGGCACGCGGGCTTCAGTAGTTGTGGCGCTCAGGCTCAGTAGTTGTGGCTCGCGGGCTCTAGAGCGCAGGCTCAGTAGTTGTAGCGCATGGGCTTAGTTGCTCCGCAGCATGTGGGATCTCCTCAGGCCAGGGCTCGAACCCGTGTCCCCTGCATTGGCAGGCGGATTCTTAACCACTGCGCCACCAGGGAAGTCCTGTCCAGGCTTTAGGTGATTGAAGTCTGGAGAGTCAACATATCATTCCATCCTCCACCTGGGTGGGGGCCTTAGCTCCTGCAGAAGAACTCAAAGATATTGTTCTGTGTATCCCTCGAGGAGGAAGCAGGACCTGCCCCAAGGCTGCACTATTGTTTCTTGACTGCTCCTCCCTAGTTTCTGCATCCCCTCCCTTAAGATCATTAATTACTGTTCAAGGGCAAGCATTGCGGCCAGGCTTAGATGCCAAAATGGCTTAGGCCAAAATGGGTTCTCTTATGTCAAGAAAGCCATTCCTGGTTCTCTTTCTCCTGGGACCCCTTAACCTATCTGCTTACAGAACCTTGGGGTGAGAAGGCAACCTACAACTTGGCCTCCCCCTAATGCGGAAATGTCCCTCTCTGGCTACTTTCCTTGTTAGTGCTGGCCAGGTGGACGCCTCTCTCAGCCTGGTGGAGATGAAAGAGTGATGGTCTGGGTCCTGTCCCCTGTCAGGGAAAACAAGTCATGTTCTCTTTCCCACACTTTACACTCAGGCAAAACTTAGACGTGTAAAAGGTAATTCCCTTTCCCAAGAAAAAACCCTGAGCTATGCCCCAGCATATTTCATATATGGAAATTATAATTTCAACATAATTTTTCTGTAGCTTTGTGAAAATTATTTTTAGTAAACACAGAGGCTAATCAAGAGATTTTTGGGGAGAGAGTTCGTAGCAGAGAAAAGGGTTGAGCCATAGCACTGCAAATACCGGGGCATCCTCATGCTTGTTCAGGCCTCTCCTTCCACAGGAAGGAGACTCAAAGCAAATGCGCCCACACTGTGAGACTCTCCCGGTGCATCTTACATGCAGAGCAACACTGAACAGGGCCAGACAGGGAAAAGTTGAGTGTACATAGTCAGAAAAACAAAGTTTTCATTTGTTTTACACACCCTTCATTAAAATTTCCTTGGAAGGAGATACTAAAGTTTTTAGCAAGCAACAGATGGTAAAGAGAATTTAATTGTACATTTCTTTTGACTCCCTAATTGTACATTAACCGCCATTAGTAATTTAAGATGTACAAAATGTCATTGATATTCTCTTGTTTGAAATGCTTCCCTTAATGCTTCATTTCATTGAAGGTAGGAAATATTTACAAGGTTTTACATAGGCTCATTCAAAGTTTACATCCCTCTTCTCCTCATTGTCACTCCAGAGGTCTCATGTCCTCAAGTGCGGGTTGTAGAAGCTATAGAGAGATATTCTGTCTAAAATAAGGACAGTTGACAGAAATTCTCAAGTATCAGAGGGAGTTTGAAAATTATCCGGCTCCCGGAGGCAACTGCCAGTGTTTTGAGTAGGCAGTGAAGGGATTAAAGCAATATTTTAGGAAAATTTAATCTGCCTCAATCTGTAGAGTGGATTAAGTGGGGAGGGGGAGAAGCTAGAAGCAGGAGGGGGTTCTGGAGGCATAGCTACAAGTAAGGAGTATTTTTCTACTATTAAGAGACAACATGGGGTGGGGGACTTCCCTGGTGGTGCAGTGGTTAAGATTCCACCTGCCAAGGCAGGGGACACAGGTTCGATCCCTGGTCCGGGAAGATCCCACATGCCGCGGAGCGTCTAAGCCTGTGCGCCACAACTACTGAGCCTGCGTGCTGCAGCTACTGAAACCACGCACCTAGAGCCCCTGCTCCGAAACAAGAGAAGCCACCGCAATGAGAAGCCTGCGCACCACAACGAAGAGTAGCCCCCCCTCACTGCAACTAAAGAAAGCCTTGCGAGTGACAAGGAAGACCCAATGCAGCCAAAAAAAAAAACAAAAAAAAAGAGAGAGAGACAACATGGGGGAATTCCCTGGTGGTCCGGGTGGTTAGGACTTGGCACTTGCACTGCTGAGGGCATGGGTTCAATCCCTGGTAGGGGAACTAAGATCCCACATGCCGTGTAGTGTGGCCAGAACAATAGCAACAAGAAAAAGAGACAGCATATCATAACGACGATGAGAACAGGCTTTGAAACGAAATACAGCCTCCTTCAAATCCAAGCTGTTCCCCTTGCTAATCATGTGACCTTGAATAAATTACTTAACCTACTGCTTAGGTTTCCATTTATAAAAATGGATAATAAAACCTAAAACCTCTCTCACAGGCTTATTATGAGAAGAAGAGGATACATTCTAAAAATCTGAGCGTAGTACTTGGAACACAGTATACCCTTAAATTAAACTGGAACTTTTTTATTATAGTTATTGTGTCATTTATGAAAATTCTCTTAATATTGCCAACAATAGTAACGAAAATGTTCCCCAAATGCACCCACCTACAATCTATTTTTTCATATCAGTTCCCTATCAGAAGGAAGCACATATTTTTATTGATCTGCCTGGTTTGCTAACCACACCTTCCTCAAATTAAACATGGACCCTTCTACTATCAACAGCTCAGTCCTCCCCAACTCTGTAAGTTTGTCCTGGAAAGACTGAAACAGGCAGAGCGGCCCTGTGCTGGCTAAAGAGCAGGGGTCAGGCCTGGGACACCAGTCCCCCAGGAGCTCCCAGCAGAAACCTTGTGCAGTGGTGCTGGCTAGGAAAACTCAAACAGGGGTTCAGGTTCTCAAGTCTGGGTGAGAAGGATGAAACGTTTGGGGGTCGCACCTCCATTCTCTTCCTGAATCTCAGAGCAATGGACGGATGTGTCAGAGTCGGCTACATCAATTACATGTCAGATATCCAATCAGCAGTGACTGTTCCCAAAGCTGAAGAAGATAACCATTTCTATTTCCACAGGCTGCTTTACCTAGCACCGGGCGTTCAGATGCAAATGGGGAAAATCAACTAAGAATCCAAATATTATTATTATTATGTACATCTTTATTGGAGTATAATTGCCTTACAATGGTGTGTTAGTTTCTGCTTTATAACAAAGTGAATCAGTTATACATATACATATGTTCCCATATCTCTTCCCTCTTGCGTCTCCCTCCCTCCCACTCTCCCTATCCCACCCCTCTAGGTGGTCACAAACCACCGAGCTGATCTCCCTGTGCTATGCGGCTGCTTCCCACTAGCTATCTACCTTACGTTTGGTAGTGTATATATGTCCATGCCTCTCTCTCACTTTGTCACAGCTTACCCTTCCCCCTCCCCATATCCTCAAGTCCATTCTCTAGTAGGTCTGTGTCTTTATTCCTGTCTTACCCCTAGGTTCTTCATGACATTTTTTTATTCTTAAATTCCATATATATGTGTTAACATACGGTATTTGTCTTTCTCTTTCTGACTTACTTCACTCTGTATGACAGACTCTAGGTCTATCCACCTCATTACAAATAGCTCAATTTCATTTCTTTTTATGGCTGAGTAATATTCCATTGTATATATGTGCCACATCTTCTTTATCCATTCATCCGATGATGGACACTTAGGTTGTTTCCATCTCCGGGCTCTTGTAAATAGAGCTGCAGTGAACATTTTAAGAATCCAAATATTATTAACTCATTGAAACCTAAAAATCCAGACCTTTAGCAACCTGGACAGTACAGTGTTTATTGGGTAAATATTCACTCAAACTGGTTAAAGTTTGCCTTTACTAGTTTAGTTTTGTTTTTTTAAACTTGTTAGAAAATCAGTAACATCTTAACAGAAATGCCTGCAGAACAACTTGAGGAGCTGTCAGGCCCCGATGCATAGAAGATTCTCTCTTCAAGCAAGTGGAATACTTGGGCCTGATAACCTCAGAGCTTGGTTAACACAGTTTGACTTAGAGCAAGCTCTGGGTAGCGACCGCACGCTGGCTCACCTCCGAGAATCCCCGGGATGGGGATGGGGCCTCTTTTGTGGAGTAATGTGCCAGCTTTCTCAGATAACGGTTGGTGGATGCCAGGCGTTATCTGGGCTGTGACTACAAAAAGAATCTGTGGGATGGAATCGGCATTCATTCAGTCAGCAATCAATTATTTAGTAGGAACTGTCTTCTGGGAAGTCCCAGAGAATGCAGGAATGCAGGACACAATGTTTGCTCCGTCCCAAGTTATTTATCTCAGGCAAAGATAAATAACTACTCGGGGCACCAGGGCCCATCGCTCTAGATACAGACCGGAAGCCACTGTCCTCCCACTGCCTTTTTTTTTAAGCCCCAGTAAACGTTTTGAGCTTCAGTTTCCTCATCTGTGAAATGGTAATGGAATACCGAATTGGCTGAGTTACAGTAAGTCCTGAAACATGTCTAAGATGTGGTGGGTAGTGACCGTCTGTCATTTCCGATGATTATTTTAACAACAGAGGGATGGATGAGGCCTTATCGAGGGAGGAGGGCTCCCAGGGCCAGAAAGGCTCAGTAGAGAAGGTAGCATTTGAAATGACTCTCAAATAAGACTTTAATCTCGGGTTCACGGGCCTCTATGGAGTTAGGTTATGGACCTCAGAGAGTGTACGGGGCCTCTGAAATTGTATTGAGGGCAAGGAGGCGAGCCGCCCAGGCTGCTTCTCCCATGCCTGAAAGTCTAGAGTCGCATGTAGACAACTTGTGGGGCAAGAAGTGGAGCGAGATCACGTGGGGTGGATGTACCCGTTTTCTCTGTAGAAGCTGCAAGGTCCTCTGCGGGTAAGGGGGACGAAGCAGGACAGGAGGCTTCGAGGAAGGGTGTGCTGAGAGCGTCTAGGCTCAGCAGGGGCAGGAGAAAAGGTACTGGTATCCCCTGAGAATTTGGTGGAGACGGAAAATACCGCTGCGATTTCCTTTAGGAGCACCCGGCAGCCTTTCTGTGTTGTGTGCCCCTTCCCGTGCTCCTCACCTGCTCCACACTCACCTGATCCCAAGAAGCCGTCACCTGTAGGGTCCTGCCGCAGCCTCCCCTCTGCAATGCACCCCTGCACACCAGGCAATGAGTTTTCCAAACTGTACGTCAAGTCATATCACTTCCCTCCTTAAAACTAGCCAGTGGCTTCCACTGTACCTGGAATAGAACGCGAAGCCCTTACTTAGTATAGAGCTCCAAGGCCTGTGTGATCTGGGTGCTTGCCTGCCTCTCCAGGCCCCTCTCCACATGTCCCCTCCTTAGGCTCCAGCCACAGTGGCCTTCCCATCCCTCACACACACCAGGCTCTTCTCGTCTCAGGACTCTGGTGATTGCTGTTCCTCCTGCTTGGAATACTCTCCTTCCTTCTCACCAGTCAAATCTCCCCCCTAGTAGTAATTAATACCTAAAATTAGTCTATGTCTGTATTGGTTTGTTTACACACTTACTGTCTGTCTTCCCCCCCAGAGAATGTAAGTTCCTGGCAGGCAGGGACTCTGTTGCTTTGTTCGTGGGCTAACACTGGCACAGGACAGGCTGAATATTTGCTGACTGGTGGCTGTGAGGAAGGGGGAGGGCAGGTGGTCCTGCTGAAGCAGGAGTCTGGTTTGAAAGCAGGCGTGGAGCTGTGTGCAATTCTTGCCAGAGTATATTCAGGTGTCACTTGTATTTAAAAATGAGTAAACGAACAGGTGCAGCAGTGAGAAACTAGGGAAATATTGCAGACAAAATACGGTGAATCATACAATTTTAAAATTGGAAAGAACCTTAAAGATGGAGTCACAGTGGTCTCAACAGATAGATTAACAAACGGACTCTTCTCTGGAAAGGTAAGTGACATGGCCTCTTTACACTGGCAGTTAGGGTCCAAGCCAGGTCATGTCTCCTGTTTGTCTTGCCTTGATTTTGAACTTTTTTGGAAACCCAATAATTGTGTTAGAAATTAGTTAGGATATTCAGGATTTCTCCCCACTCTTTCTAAAAGATTACGATGATCTCTTCCCGGGAAATAATGGGTGGAGTTTTCCCTCCCCTTGGCCTTCTTCCACCTCAAGTTAGGAGAATGTGAGTGAATGGCTGCTTAGTTTGGACCTTGCATCGAGAAGCTTCTCTCTACCTGAAACCCGTGGTGCTGAGGTGCAGCCTGTCTAGGCTCCAGGTGATTATTTCTTGTGAAGGCTCAAGTTCGAGTGTCAAAACCAGATGAGGGGAGTAGATACTGCAGCAGTCTTTTGATTCATTACATCGCTTTTTCACGAAGCAAGAAGTGAGGCTTGCACAGGGAGAGGCCTACTTGTTTTGTCGAGTCGAGACCTGATCTGGAACATGGAGAAGGAATGCCCCGAGTGGCACGCGGCGAACAGGAAGCATGTGCTCTCCAGTCACGTGACTGCCCTCTCCTGCTCTCACTCAGCAGCAGAGGGTTTGCTCAGAGGTTCTTGCCCTCAGGCCTAAGGTCAGAGCTGCCAGACAGAGGCATTTTTCCCAGGAGCCTTGGAAGGAACACATGCAGATTTGTCTCTAGAACAGTCAGGCAGCGAGACCCTCCCTGGCTGCGTGGGTCCCAGCCCACAGCTGTCGTGATCTCAGTGGCTTCATGGAGGTGGTAGATCTCACTCTATGGAAGACCAGTATTCTGGAAAAGCCACGTACTGGAACCATTCAGCAACCCATGAGTTCGCTCTTGCAGCCAGCAATTATTAAGCACCCGTTTTGCGTCCTGCCAAGTGCTAGACACTGGGGAACAAAGTGGTTAGAAGCTTTGACTAAGCAATTCTTCCTCTCTAAACCTATTTCCTTCTAGTTACAGACTGTAATTTTGAAACCTCACAACAATTCACGATCAATACTTATTGCACAAAATCCCTTTTGCTAAATTCTTGGCACACGTTGGTTTCTTGCAACCCAAGATTCTCTTCCAAGATTCCTTTGTCTTCTTCTTGGAGAATGTTCTCCAATTCATTCTCTCAGAGAAGGTTTGTAGGTGATACAGCATCTTAGCCTCTGGAGGTCCAAAGATGTCTTTATTTTACTTCTAATATTGAACAGGAGATTGAGAATAAGAGCCTAAGATCAAAGATGACTTCCTCAGCACTTTGACGCTCTCTCCATTATTTCCTTAGGGGCCAGGTGGCTGATAAGGTGTCTAATTCTCATTCCTTTGTAGGTAATCTGCCTGTTTTCCCCTGATAGCCTAAGGGTTTTCTCTTTGTTCCCAATAACCACGTGTCTAGGTGTGGAGATTTTTGTTTTTTGTTTTTATCCTTCTCAAGACTCAGCAGGTTCTTTAAAATGAAAACTTGTGTTCTGGGACATTCTGTGGTCTTTATTTCTTTAATTCCCACCTTTCCATTCTCTCCTGGAATTCCTATTTAAGAAATGTTGGAACTTGTGTATCTTTCCTCCATGATTCTTACCTTCCCTGTAGTAGTGTCTGTTCTTATTTTTGCTGTGGTCTGAGAGAAGGCTAGAGTAATATCTTGCAGGTTTACTCTTCAGCCCTTGTCCAAACTTTTATTTATCCTATCTACTGACTTTTAAATTTGTATTTTTTTATTTCAAAGATTTTTAATTGCTCGTTCTTATTTTTCTTTTTTTTTGGCCGCTCCATGTGGCATGTGGGATCTCAGTTCCCCGAACAGGGATCGAACCCTCCGTGTGCCCTGCAGTGGAAGTGCAGAGTCTTAACCACTGGGCCACCAGGGAAGTCCAGTCCTCGTTTTTATTTTTTTTTTGCGGTACGCAGGCCTCTCACTGTTGTGGCCTCTCCCGTTGCGGAGCACAGGCTCCAGACGCGCAGGCTCAGCGGCCATGGCTCACGGGCCCAGCCGCTCCACGGCATGTGGGATCTTCCTGGACCAGGGCACGAACCCGTGTCCCCTGCATCGGCAGGCGGACTCTCAACCACTGCGCCACCAGGGAAACCCGGTCCTCTTTTTAATAATTTTTTTTATAACTTAATTGTTTTTCTTTATGGGATGTGATTCCAACTTTTCACATACTGATGATATTAAATGTACTAAAGTCCTCTTCCTTTTGTGTTAACTCTGTTTCCTGAGGTCAAAGGTCTTCTATCTGTTGTGTTATTTTTTTCTCTTTCATGGTGTTGGTGTTCCTCAAAAGTTCAGTGATTGGCGGTAGAGACTGGGGGGGGAGGGGTGGTCTTATCTCGAGCATCCTAAGCTCCCCGCACCCACAGCTTGTCCTGGACGGGCAGGCACTGCTTGCTGTAACCTCAGCAGCTTCCCTGTAGTCTTAGGGGTTTCCTGCCGTCACCTCAGCTGAGTACTATGGCCTCCTATCTCCTTTCCTTCTGTTAGGGATCATCACAGTTTTTTGTCACCAAATATTTACTTACTTTCTCTTCAACAGTGACCATATACTTACTGATTTTTACATCTTTCCCATCTTTTTTTTTTTGGCCGTGCCTCGTGACTTGTGGGATCTTAGTTCCCTGACCAGGGATCAAACCTGGCCCCTCAGCAGTGAAAGCGCCAAGTCCTAACCATTGGACCACCAGGGAATTCCCTCCCATCATTTCTTCTTTTTTTAATTAATTAATTTATTTTTGGCTGCATTGGGTCTTCGTTGCTCTGCGCAGGCTTCCTCTAGTTGCGGCGAGCAGGGGCTACTCTTCGTTGCAGTGCGTGGGCGTCTCATTGCGGTGGCTTCTCTTGTTGCGGAGCACGGGCTCTAGGCACACAGGCTTCAGTAGTTGTGGCACGTGGGCTCAGTAGCTGTGGCTTACGAGCTCTAGAGTTCAGGCTCAATAGTTGTGGCACATGGGCTTAGTTGCTCCACGGCATGTGCGATCTTCCCGGGCCAGGGTTCGAACCCGTGTCCCTTGCATTGGCAGACGGATTCTTAACCACTGCGCCACCAGGGAAGCACCCTCCCATCATTTCTATGTATGTGAAGCAGAAAGAGATTTCAGTGTGTAACACTCCACGTTCTTGAAACAGAAAGTCTGTCATACAGTTTGGGTTTTTTTCATCTAGAATTTTCAGCTTGAAGAGGGAATGATCAGATATGTGTTTTAGAAAATTATTCAGTTGGTGTTGATGATGGCCTCATAGGCATAAAGTCCTAAAATAGGAAGTTGTGGCAATAGCCTGGATAAAAATGATGAGGTCTGAATGAGGGTCATGCCGGTGGGTCTGGAGAGGAGGGAACAGACTCAAAATCCATAGACATGACAGAACCAGGAGGCTGGTTGGGAGGGCAAGGGTGAGGGAGATTGTATGATAACTGTCAGGTTTCGGATTGGCCCAAAAGGTATATAATGGTGCCACCCTCTGAGAAAGATTATACAAAAGAAGAAGCATGATGAGACATGAGTCCAGTGTTTGCATGTTCAGTTTGAGTTTGAGGTGCCTATAGCATATCCATCTGTAAATGTCTTATTGGCAGTTGGAAGTAAGGGTCTGAGCCAGAGATTGGAATTTGGGGGTCATCAGTACACAGATAATAATCGAAGTCCTCAACATGGAGTCAGTCAAGCAGGGAGAATGTGTAGACTGATAAGAGAAGAGGACACAGAAGAGAGCCTTAGGTCACTCCGACCTTCAGTGCATGAGTCAAGGAAGAGAAGGCAGAAAGGCTTGGCTTGAGGACTGGGAAAGTGAAACTGAAGGATTCAGGGAAGAAGGGATTTCACGGAGGGAGTGACCAACAGGGTCAGGGCTACAGAGAAAACTAGGCAGATAAGGGCTGAAAATATGCATGACGTTTGCAATTGTAGTGCATTTGTTGGGGGTGGGAGGGTGTAAAACCAAATGTCAGTGGCTTGACTGGGAAACGCAGGGTGAAAACGGAGAAAGCAAGGAAGGGACGCTCTTTCCAGAACCTTGTCAATGAAGAGAAAAAGAGCCAGGGTTAGAAGGCTAGAGGGAGAAGTCAGAGTCAAAGGAGGGCTTGCTAAGTAAGGAGGCATTGGAGCATGTTTAGAGGCTTATGGGAAGGCAGATTTTGAAGACCTAAGAAACTAGAGGAATACTGATGGACCAAGGTCGCTGAGGAAGCTGTCCGGAATAAGGCTGAGGTCTGGGAATTAGCCTTGGGAAGAGGGAGGAAAATGTCTGAGATGAAGTGAAGAGGAGGAATGTAGATGAGCTGACAGTGGAATGAGAAATGAGAAATCACCCCACCCCACCCCCACCCCCCTGCGCCGTGTCTCTCTCTCCTCTGTGAGCAGGGATGGGTCCCCTCCTTACATGCTGTTGTCTCTTCCAGCCATCTCTCCTTCCTCCTTCTTCATAAACCCCCGCTCTTTAGAAATTCATTCTTTCCTCCCTGCTCCCACAAAAGGTCAACTCCCCCACTTCTCTTCTGCCTTGCCATGCAGTCATTTACTGTGGGATTGCCACCCACTGCCATGGCACTCCAGACACCCACATGCTGAGGACCGTCACACGCACCTGCAGCCCAGATCCCTCCCCACTGCTCCAGACTCACACCCCTAAACACTCCCCAGTATCGCCATGGGAAGGTCTAATAAATAATTCACACAGAGCATAGGCCAGGCCTCTTCTTCCCTTAGTTGTCCACGACTCCTCACTTTCTCAGTTCCCCATATTCAGTTCCTCTCCAAGTCTTCTCTGCAGCTTTGAAGACAGATGCTAAAGCGTCTACTCTGCTGCTCCTCTAGCATCTCCCTGGTCCAAGCTCCCATCTCCCACCGATGATGGCAGCAGCACCCGACTGCTCTCCCTGCATCCTCTATTTCCTTCTACAACCCACTGGCCACACAGCAGCAAGTTACCTTCCAAAGTATAAATCAAGGTTTGTCACTACCCCACTTAAAATATTCCCCTGGCAGGCTTCCCCGGTGGCGCAGTGGTTGAGAGTCCGCCTGCCGATGCAGGGGACACGGGTTCGTGCCCCGGTCCGGGAGGATCCCACAAGCCGCGGAGCGGCTGGGCCCGTGAGCCATGGCCGCTGAGCCTGCGTGTCCGGAGCCTGTGCTCCACAACGGGAGAGGCCACAACAGTGAGAGGCCCGTGTACCGCAGAAAAAAAAAAGTAGGTAACCTTTAAGGTCCCTCCAGCTTTAAAAATCTGTGATAATTCAAATATATTCAGGAAGCTAGGTATTAAAAAACTTTTTTGTTAAGTGAATTATCATTGATTCCCTATCTGTTCTCCTGAAGTTCTGAGTTTTACACATTTGGTTTCCTTAATAGACTGTCCCTTTATACTTGTGGGTATATTTTCCCCCAGCTTTATTGAGGTATAATTGACAATTTTCAATTGTATAAATTTAAGATGTACGTTGTGATGATTTGATATATACGTTGTGAAATGTTCACCACAATCAAGCTAATTAACATGTCTGTCACCTCACAGAGTTACCATTTTCTCCCTTTGTTCCTTGCTTTTTCTTTCTTTTCTTTCTTTCCTCCCTCCCTCCCTCCCTTTTCTTTTTCTTTCTTTCTTTTTCTTTCTTTCTTTCTTTCTTTTTCTTTCTTTCTTTCTTTCTTTCTTTCCCCCCTTCCTTCCTTCCTTCCTTCCTTCTTTCTTTCTTTCTTTCTTTCCTTCCTTCCTTACTTCTTTCTTTCCTCCTTTCTTTCTTTCTTTCTAAATTTTGTGGTAAATATACTTCAGATCTGCACTCTTAGCAAATTTCAAATAACAATACAATATTGTGAATTATAGTCACATGCTTGTACATGAGTATACTTTTTAAATGTTTTCACATGCATTCTAAGAGTAGATGAGCGTTCTTATAGCAACATGTTTTCATTTTGATTTGGCATGGATACACTTTATTTCTCCCTATATCGTGTAAATTCCTGAAGGGCATATTCATCCAACTTCAAGTTTTCATCCAACTTCCCCCACGATCACAAGAACAGTGCCACCCTGACAAGTGGTACTCAGTAAAAAGAGGTTCCTTATGTCAGACTCCATTGGTAGAAGTGGTCCAAGGGGCAGGGCCCAAGGGGATGCTGTGCTGAAAGTATTCTCAAGCCAGAAGCCTGGGCACAGGAGAAGCTTAAGCTTACAGATGAAGAGATGATATTTAATGGGGCTGCTGAGAGCAGCCTTAACTAGGCTTCTGATTTAGTGGGGACAGCTACTCAAAACACCAGGCAAATATGTGTTATACAATTATGCAGAACTTTTCTATTTCTCAGTGTTATTGTATATATATATGTGTGTGTACATGTATATATATGCATAATACAAAATGTACATAATTCATTCTCATATCTTTCACTGATTCATTCACCGAATATCTATTAAACATCTATAATATGTAAGACACTGTGGGAAGGGCTAAGGAGAATACAAATGAATTAAATACATATCCTTGTTTTAAAAAACAAAAATGAATAGGAGGAAGAAAGATGTACACCAGTGACCAGAATACACAGCAGGATGTGATATGCTTTGGAAGTTCAAATGAGGGAGAATTCACCTTTGCTTAGGAAAGGACAGCAAGAACTACTTCATGGAGGAGGGGTTGTTTGTGTTGGGCCTTGAAGGAGAGATAAGCTTTTTAAAGGCAGGGATAGAGAGGTGGGAAAGCTATTATGGGATATCAGGGAACGGAAAACTATTGCACAGAAGAGGGCTTAGACTTTTCATGAGTGTCGTTGTAGAGGGTAAAACTAGGACCAATGACTAAAATTTTTAAATTTCATTTTAATGTCAAATATTTTTGGCAAATGGATATTGAGCCCCTGTGTACCACAAGAATTTCTGCAGTGGATGAAATGTTGGACTAGGTCAGTGTTTTTCACACTGAGTAACATACAGGTTAGGCTGAGCGTGGCGGTGCTGAAATGACAGGATGGTGGGGCTGCGTGACTAGGAGAGTGTGTTGAGGAACAGAGAGAGATATATATTGTGTGACACTTCAATGGTGGAAGGAAGTGAGACGTTTATGTCAGTGTTAATATACTTAATATCGAAATGTACATGAGACGAAGCAGGTGTCAGTCATTCAAAAGTTTCCTCCTTCCAAACCAGCCACGCCGCTTGGTAATCAAGGATGAGTGGAAGGGGTGGACACAGGCAGGGCTTCATGTAGTCGTTCAGCAGTATTTATTGAGCACCTCCTGTGTGCCAGGCAGTTCCAGACTCCACTGCCCAAAATGAGCTTACATCCTTGTTGGGGGAGACAGAGAAAAAAATAAGAAAGAAGCAAGAAAACAACACGGAGTGATAAATGCTTGGGAGAGAAATCAAGCAGGGTGATGGATGGAGTGACTGGGCTGTTTCAGACCAAGCAGTCACAGAGGACTTCATGGAGGAGGTGGCAGCCATGCCTAATTCAGGGGGAGGAGCATTTCAGAAGGAGAGAACAGCCAGGGCAAGGCTGCCTTTGATCACTGCCACCTGTGGTCTATCTGAATGCCCTTCTTCTTTCCACTCTCCCCCACGTGCTTTCTCCCATCCCTGCACCTTAACTTCTTCAGTTAAATCTGGTCTTGTAGTTCCAGACTGATTTTATTGGTTTTTTTCCACCACGCTTGGCACTTCTGTTCTTCTGCTACCTTGAACTCTGTCAGGCATCTCACTTCCTTCCCCACCTGCCTCCCCACCAGCCAGCCTTGTTCTTGTCTTGGGCTCTGTTTGCTAAACTTGTAACCTAGCACAGGGTCTGCCTTACCGTGGTGGGTATGTGTACGTTGTAAAACACTGATTCGGTCCATTTGAAATGATACTGTCAGGCTTCGATTTCTCTCTTACTGCTGTTCACCAGTTACTACTCTATCTTCCCCAGTTACTCAGATGTTTGAAGGACTGCTCCCCCCATCTCCTGCTTTGTAACCTGGAGAGTTCCTGCCGCAGGCTGGGTTACTCTTATTCCAAAGGGGAACTAGAGCAGCTTCTTTGTTTACTAAGTTGGTCTTTAAATGTGTATCTTCTAGGTGGATAAAACACAAAAAGCAAGCCTGACCCAGGGCACTGTCAGTGTGAATACAGAGAAGGTGATGTGTCAATGGCATTTTGAGGTAGGGTTACAGGATTGGTCACAGGGGTTGCAGGTTGAGGTTGGGTCAAGTTTGTAGTGTGGGCAACAGTGCGGATGATGGGACCCACAGTGGAGATGGGGAATAAGTAAGGGAAACAGGACAGGGCCACATGGGTGGGGAGAGTGGGAAGAAGATGGTGGATCAGTGAAGAGATTTATAACCTGGTGGAAAAATCCAAACCCCAGTCTCTTTCTGCTCATGCTAATGGCAAGGCGCAGAAAAAGGACCATCCAGACCACCTGGCAGGAAGACTGTGTCATCTATAGATTTGACTTTTCTGCGCAAAGGTAATCAGATGGTATTGATAGTCATCGGAGGCTTCTAAAAAGATCATATCCATTTGAAGAATGCCATTAAATTCCCATATTTGGGACAAACACACACACACACACACACACACACTTTAATACTCTATCCCATCTTCCAAAGACCCAGAGAGGAAAGGGGAGGATGCCCAGGCAAAGAGAAGAGTTCTGCGTTAGTTTCTCGTGCTCCAGGGTGTAGAGCCCTGGGGTGGACAGGAGTCGTGTGGATACCCCATAGGCGCTCCCAGAAACTGGTCTTCCTTCCCTTCCAGAGGGCCACGGGGAAAGCAGACTTCTCCCCGAGGGTCTCAGCACAGGCCCAGGTGCGTCCTGTTGCCTCAAGCTGTCCAGAAAACGGCCTTCAGCCCCCCCATGTTTCCAGGCACTGGCAACTCACAAAACACACGCTGACCCTTGTGTGTCACTAGGAGCCACTGACATCCTTACGGTTCAAACAGAATCCTGGAGTGAGATTCACCTTAGCCGACTTTATTAACTGAAAGACTTGGCAGTTTAGGGGAGGAAAATGTCTCGTTACAAAGCGGAATTTGTCCGGAGACCCTCCGTCCCATGAAGGGAATTGTCCTAGAAGCAGTTGAGATGTAAACATCAACGTCAGTGTCTTCACCTCTTTGGAATGTTGGTTGAGACAGAAGCGGAACAGATCCTTGTTCCTCGAGGGATCCCACACTCAGGTGTGAAACTCTCATGGATGCATTTCAGGAAAATGAGAAATGTTTTCTACCTGCGATTCCCTCAGCAGCAACTGTCTCCTTTACAAGAAAACTGCTGTGTTCTGATGGGATTTTTGTTTTAATGGTGAGACAATACTATAATCATCATTGCTCAGAGACAGCCCCACCATGGACGGTGACAAGAAGGCACCATGGGGGACCGGAGAGTCCCAGGAGAGTCTTCATTTTGGAATTTTCTGCTTATCTTTGCCTTCCTATATTTCATTAAAAATAACTTTTATTTTTCCTATCACTACATTTTTATTTTTTTTATTTTTATTTTTTTAATTTTATTTATTTATTTATGGCTGTGTTGGGTCTTCGTTTCTGTGCGAAGGCTTTCTCTAGTTGCGGCGAGCGGGGTCCACTCTTCACCGTGGTGCGCGGGCCTCTCACTATCGTGGCCTCTCCCGTTGCGGAGCACAGGCTCCAGACGCGCAGGCTCAGCGATTGTGGCTCACGAGCCTAGTTGCTCCGCGGCATGTGGGATCCTCCCGGACTGTGGGCCTCGAGGGACATTGTTCCAGCTAATGATTAAGAACTCTCCAGACAATAGGGGCTTCTTAGACAATGGGTGAATTTCCAGGATGTCCGGCCCCCTTCCGAGAAGGAGGGAGATAAACAAAATGTAAAAAAGGTGTCTGTCAAAGACCAATCAGGCAGCTGGGGACAAGTTCCCTCTCTGGTCCGAGCCTAAGCTGGGACCAATCAGCAGGAGAACGCAACCAAATCTATAATTTACATACGGGGACGTGGGAACCTATAAAACTGACATATTCGCGCCCAAAAGGGTTCCTTCTTCGACCTCCTGCGTGAGGACCAAGGAACCCCGGTGCACCGGCCTTCAATAAACCTCTTGCGTTTTGCATCGACTTCCGACTCTTGTTTCCTGGGCGAGTCGAAACTCCCAGGAGACCGCGCAGGTCTAACAGGACCAGGGCCCGAACCCGTGTCCCCTGCATTGGCAGGCAGACTCTCAACCACTGTGCCACCAGGGAAGCCCTATCACTACATTTTTAAATATTTATTTATAATTTATTTTAACATTAATTATTGTTAAATTTAATTAAATATTAAGTATTTAATTATTATACTCTTTATTGGAGTATAATTGCTTTACAATGGTGTTAGTTTCTGCTTCATAACAAAGTGAATCAGCTTTACATATACATATATCCCCATATGCCCTCCCTCTTGCATCTCCCTCCCACCCTCCCAATCTAAATTTTACTTATTTATTTATTTTTATACCGCAGGTTCTTATTAGTTTTCCATTTTATACATATTAGTGTATATATGTCAATCCCAATCTCCCAATTCATCTCCCCGTCCCCCAACCCTCCGCTTTCCCCCCTTGGTGTCAATACTATCACTGCATATTTATGTGTTGAATTTAGAAAAAAATATAAATACAATAGACTCAAAGAAGAGCATTAAAATCGCTGTTACTCCATTACTCACGAGATAATCGTTATTCACAACTTGGCATATCTCTTTATGCTCTTTTCTCACCGCATATATAAATAATTGTTTTATTTACCAAAAAGCAGAAAATAGTGGCTTATTCTTTTGTTTTTCAATGTGGACCTTTTTTTTTTTTTAAGTCTTTATTGAATTTGTTACAATATTGCTTCTGTTTTATGTTTTGGCTTTTTGGCCGCAAGCCATGTGGGATCTTAGCTCTCTGACCAGGGATGGAACCCGCACCCCCTGCACTGGAAGGTGAAGTCTTCCAGGGAAGTCCCAATAGTGGTTTATTCTTATAGTGAAACCTGGTTTTTTTTTTCACTTACATCATATGTATTTCCATGTTTAAAATTTGTTTTGCACATTTTTCTATTGATTGCCTGGTATCCCACTGCATGAATATGTTCTGCTCCATTTAATCAGTCTCTCAGTGTTGAACATTTGTATTTTTTTCTCACTTTTCCTGGGTTCCAGTTCTGTCTCACTCATCAGGTGTTCAATCTCAAACAGGTAACTGCACCTCAGTTTCCATTTCTGCAAGTGGGGATGACATGTAACTCACATGTCATATGTCACATGTAACTCACAGAGCTATTGTAAGAATTCCATGAGTTCATACATGCAGAACACCCCAGTTCATGGCAAGCACTCGTGTTAGCTGTTTAAAAAACAGATGTACAGGAGCACATTACTGAGAATAATATACCTTTAACATATACTTTGCAATTATTTTTGCCCTGTCTTCCTTTTTTTAGAATTTTTCGTAATAAAATCTTTACTTGAGAGGTTTAACAAGAACAGGGAAGAATGTTTTTTTATTTTGTATTTTTAAATATTTATTTATTTGGCTGCTCGGGGTCTCAGTTGCAGCCCTCAGGCTCTTCATTGCCTCGTGCAGGATCTACTTCCCTGACCAGGGATCAAACTTGGGGCCCCCCCCCACCCCGCCCCCTTCATTGGGAGCGCGGAGTCTTAACCACTGCACCACCAGGGAAGTCCCAGGAAGAAGGTTTTTATTTATTTTACTGTTTTTTGTTTTTTTTTTATTTTTTGGGGGTGAAGTAGAAAAGAATAGCTTTATTGCTTTCCCAAGCAAAGGAGGCCACAGCGGGCTAATGCCCTCAAGACTGTGTGTTCCGACCTCAGAAGGTTTTGTTTGTTTGTTTGTTTGTTTTTGCTGTACGTGGGCCTCTCACTGCTGTGGCCTCTCCCGTTGTGGAGCACAGGCTCCGGACGCGCAGGCTCAGCGGCCATGGCTCACGGGCCCAGCCGCTCCGCGGCATGTGGGATCTGCCCGGACCGGGGCACGAACCCGTGTCCCCTGCATCGGCAGGCGGACTCTCAACCACTGCGCCACCAGGGAAGCCCAGAAGATTTTTTAAATGACACTATTTTCTCCAAATGTTAGCACTATTAGTTTAATATTTGTGTCTCCTAAAGGATTTGGTCAGGAAAGTGAACTCAGGACTTACGGGCTGGGACTTCCCCGGCAGTCCAGTGGTAAAGAATCCGCCTTCCAATGCAGGGGACGTGGGTTCGATCCCTGCTCGGGGAACTAAGATCCCACATGCCACGGGACAACTAAGCCGGTGTGCTGCAACTACTGAGCCCACGCGCCTCAATGAGAGAGCCCGCCTTCGCAACTACAGGGCCCATGCGCCCTGGAGCCCCCATGCCACAACTAGAGCGAAGCCCGGGTGCCACAAGGAAGAGCGCGCGCCGCAATGAAAGATCCCACGCACTGCAACTGACACGACACAGCCAAAAAAATAAAGAAAATAAATAAATTAAATATTAAAAAAAGAAAGAAAAGAAAGACATGGGGTGATTGGATCGGAGCCCACAAATGAGGCAGCTGGGTCCAGCCCGGGAGAGGAGCCTGAAGAGGGGGAAATGGTGAAAAACACCCACCCACCACCGCGCCAATAGGTGCTCCCCCTTTCCATTATGGAGGCCCTCTCTAAGCTCCTTTTTCCTTCATTTTAATCTGGTGGTGGAACACTAAAATCTAGTTAGGAAAGAAGGAAGCAAACAACACTCCGCCAGAGCTCTGAGCCCTGGGGGAGTTTCAGACAAACGTAAATTGTCCTCCTCTTAACTGAAATCATCACTGTGGCCCGGAGCCCTGAGGCCCTCCAGGGCAGCCCTTCATCTGGTAAACAAGAGGATACAAACACTTCTGACTAATCAGAAACACTCCCAGAAAACAATCTCTTGGCAAAGTCCATGCAGCCTGGGGTATCCAGGCCTGGCCTTGGCCCTCCAGCTGCTCCTCTGCAGGCCTTTCTGTCACTCACACCCCCAGGTGGCCATCTTGCCAGTTGAGAATAATTAACTGTTGATTAGCAATGGCTGCATTTTCATCAGCCCCATTCCCAAATTCCTGTAATTTCCATTTCATCCGATAAGTATATTTTGGCCCATTCTCTTCCAGCAGCCTGGGGACAGAGACATCACCCACACAGAAATAACAGCCTTCCTTTTTTTTTTTTCTTTCTTTTTTTTTTGGCCGTGCTGGGTCTTCGTTGCTGCACGAGGGCCTTCTCTAGTTGCGGCAAGCGGGGACTTCTCTTGTTGCGGAGCACGGGCTCCAGGCACGCGGGCTTCAGGAGCTGTGGCACCTGGACTCCAGAGCACAGGCTCAGCAGTTGTGGTGCACAGGCCCAGCCACTCTGCGGCATGTGGGATCCTCCTGGACCAGGGATCGAACCCGTGTCCCCCTCATTGGCAGGCAGACTCCCATCCACTGTGCTACCAGGGAAGCCCAACAGCCTTCTTTCTTTTTTTTAATTAATTAATTAATTTTTTAATTTTATTTTGTTTATTTATTTTTGGCTGCGTTGGGGTCTTCGTTGCTGCGTGTGGGCTTTCTCTAGTTGCGCCGAGTGGGGGCTAATCTTCGTTGTGGTGTGCAGGCTTCTCATTGTGGTGGCCTCTCTTGTACGGGCTTCAGTAATTGTGGCTCACGGGCTTAGTTGCTCCGCAGCATGTGGGATCTTCCTGGGCCAGGGCTCGAACCCGTGTTCCCTGCATTGGCAGGCGGATTCTTAACCACTGCGCCACCAGGAAAGCCCCCAGCCTTATTTCTGATAAATCAAATGACACTGCTGTTTCGGGTGAGCTCCAGTGCCATTTTTCCAAGGCCTTAAAATTAACTTTAGTTCATCTAATCCTAATTCTGTTCTGAAATGGATGCCATCTCAAGAAAGAGATTACCTTAAATCAGGTTTCTGTGAAGAATATTTTTATGGAACTATAACATTCTAGTTCTAGTTAAGATGTTGAACAACACACGCAGGGACAGCTTTTCATTTCACACCCCCTGCCGCCCCCGTCCACCCCATGCTGACATTTTAAGAGGGGCCTTCAGTACTCCAACCCGAAGTGTGAGCTGTGTGACTCTGGACCTGTGAGCTGTGCCCCCCACTGCAGGGCATGAGGTGCATTCCATTTCAGTAAGTGTCAGAAGCCTCAGCTTTGTTTAATCCAGGGTTTCTCAGACTTACTTGATGGTGGACCCTTTTGTGAAGGCAATACCCAGCCAGCTTCCAAGCACTCAATAAACATCTGTCAAACGAATAAATGAACCTTCCAAAGTAATACACACTGGGAGATGCTGCTTTAAACCGAAGCACTAAGTAGTATGAGAATATTTCTTTAAAAAGGCAGGAGATATTTTTTTGGATAATGTTGCAACAATAGGTGGCCTGTTACTGCCCCTTCAAATCACACTCGAAGGTGGATGTGTCCCAAAGTCAGCCCTGCTTTGGTACGGACTCCCTTCCACTGGCATGTAAACTGCTTGAGGGAAGAGACTGCGTGTTTTCATCCTTATTCATCTGTTTGTAGCATGGAGCAGAGGGCCTGGTGGCCAGTAGGTGCTCTTAAGCAATTAATTAATAATTCAATTAATTGATGCTTAGGGGATAAATAAATTAACAAATAAATATCACCCTTAGTATCAGAGACTCTCCCAGCTAAGAGCGAATATCTTCTAAGAAATCCTTAGAAGTCGTCTATTCCAGCCTTTCTTCTATAACTGAAGGAACTGAGTCCCCTAGAGAATTGGGTGGTTTCCCCAGGGTGTTGCACAGAATTAGTCACGAAGGTGCTTTATCACTGCTCTTCCCAAAACAGTACCTAATGCTGGAGCACTTATCCAGCCAGCCTGGGTTGTTTTCAACTATATACTGATAATATACTACCTATTGTAAAGCAGCTTCTTCAATTAAGCAAACACTGTATGCAGGCCCCACTGTTAACCCATAATTAAAATACCAACAACCATATTATACATACATGTACAATATTATTAGCTCCAAGCACAGAAGTGTTCAAATGTCTGAAGGGTTTTAATCTTGGTAGAATTACTTTACCAGTCAGATTATGCAGGGATTTTCCCTTCAGTATTCCTTACATCTTGTGAAAGCCCCCTCCACACACCCCCTTTTTTTTTAGCTCCCCATTAAGTTCTTTGAAAGCTCAGAAGAACTCACGCCTATTCCCTTCTGAAACTGACTTATTCTCCAGGGAATAGTGGGAGGTTTGTTTTGCTAGAAGAAGGATGAATGATCCTTGACGGACTTCTGTCCTTTTCCTGGTAAAAACTGAAGAGGGATAACTGGCTTGGTCACTGAAGTATTGAATTGGTCTACAGAAGGCCTGAGGGATGCTCTCTAACCTATCCGTTCCAATTTTCTTACTTTCACAACTGCCAAATCCAAATAAATAAGAGATCAGGTGATTAGGAGCAACAAATTGGCCCTTATGTCCAAAAAGATTTCCTCATTTATTTTCCTCAGTAACTAAATTCCACAATAAGATTTTAATCATTTGGATTCAAGTTTTGGCCATGCCTTCCAGTCCACAAAATATCATGGTGTGTGAAAGACAGTTGGCAGTTTAGAGTAGTGGGGAAGAGAACAGCTTTAAGCCAGACAGTTAAGAGTTTATATTCTAGCTTTGCCATTTATTAGATGTGGAACTATGGGCATATCATGTCAGCCTCTATTTCCTAACCAGTGAGAAATGGGAACGCTATGATATCTATGTCATAGAAACGTTGCGACAACTACAGATACAACAATGCATGTAAAATGATTAACACAGCTTCTGGCTTAATAAATAGTGGCCTATTGTAATCCTGTCTCCCTCTGTCCCCTTTTTTTTGCCAAATTGAGAAAAGAAGCATTCAAAACACCCAGCTCCATCTAGGATACATTATAGACCAGAGGCTTCAATGCCCTTTCAGCCTTAAAGTTGAACTCATTTGTCCTATGTTTCCCAACCTTGAGGACAAGCTGAGAACAAGACCTTTTCAGAAGCAGCTAAAATGTAAAAGGGTGTGCACGGTGCCTGGATTAGTGAGAAGGCCACATGAAGCCAGGGGGTACGGTGGGGGGAAGCTGTCAAGACACACTTCAAAGACAAAAATAGATGTCACCAACCTTGCAGTTTTGCTGAGGGTCTGCTCAGGCTATCTATGACTATTTTCGAATTGTTCAAGCCAGTCCATCACCCATCATTAAAGCAAAAACTCAGTAGATATGTGGCATTGAGTTTATGCCAAGAGAGACTGCTCATCTTTCAGGTTCTTTCAATTACTATTGATTAAGTAGCACTAGAGCACAGATATTAAGTCCACTGCGTGCCAGGCACCGTGCTGCCTTCTGGGAACACCAAGGTGAATGTGACCTGAATCCTGCCCTCACAGAGGTCACAGCAAGTGATGAGACAGACCTGTGAATAAATCACTGCAGTGTAGGCGGGGGCGGGGGGTGGGGGGAGAACAAAGGAAGTGCTGTGAGAAAGAAAAAGAGAAGTACTCTCACTCCCTGAGCTCTCCAGGAGAGCAGTGACTCTGGAGTGGGTCTAGGTGAGGAAGAAGCTCTTCCCAGTGAAGAAGGAGGAAAGTCACTATTGGAAGAGAGCGGAGAAAAGCTATCAGAACAGGCTGTGCAGGCACAGTGAAGACCCAGGCTCTGGTGCGAGATTGCATCCGTGTGACACTAACTAGCTGTCTGACCTGAGGCAAATCACTTAACACCACCATGCCTCAGTTTCTTTATCTGCAAAATGGGAACGATAAAGTATCTACTTCATAGAGTTATTATGGGATAGAAAGTGCTCAGAGCAGTGCCTGGCCAAGGAGAACACTTACAAACGTAAACCCTTACTATTAGCAAATAAGCATGCAATATAGTCTAAATCCAGTGCAGTTTAGTTTGAACAAAGAAGTAAAAGTAACAAGTTAAGTAAGTTTTTAAAAAGTCTCATTTACTTATCTAAGTAGTTTCTATGTCTTGCCTAACTGGCCAGCACTCAATAACATTTAAATCCTATGTATTTGTATTAAAAAAAAAATTGGTATCTTGTGTTGTCGTGTTGCCCATAAACTCAATCATTCTTCTAGAAGGAGTGATGTAAATGTCATAAAAAGTCTATTCGAGGGCTTCCCTGGTGGCGCAGTGGTTGAGAGTCCGCCTGCCGATGCAGGGGACATGGGTTCGTGCCCCGGTCCGGGAGGATCCCGCGTGCCGCGGAGCGGCTGGGCCCGTGAGCCATGGCCGCTGAGCCTGCGCGTCCGGAGCCTGTGCTCCGCAGCGGGAGAGGCCACAACAGTGAGAGGCCCACGTACAGCTTAAAAAAAAAAAAGTCTATTCGAGGCCTTTCTCACCTTCTGAGATGGCCTACACTCTGTCTACGGAGTGTGTTTCACTCCACAGAAATAAATCCACTTCTTACCTAAAAAAAAAGAAAAGTGTATTCGAGCTCTAGGTCTGTTCTTCATCTGTAAAATGAGAAAGTTGTACTGTTTTATCTTGAATGCTTTTTCAACTGTAACTTTCTGTTCTTCTCTTAATACTGGCTATATTCGTGACTGTAGAGATAAGGCAAACCCCAAATTTATGGAGTAGAGAAATTAAATATAAATTCCAAGAGAAAAGACAGAAAAAAAAAAAGGAAAGAAAAGAAAAACAAATCTAGAATGGTAGATTACCTTTTGATTTCTAGGGTTTTACACAAATTACCCTGTAACTAACTGTTCAGAAATTAAATATGGTATTTATTGCGTTGACTTTTAACAAGTTGGAAATGGTGCTGTTGAATGGATTGATTGGAGTCCTCAGTCAGCAAGCACTGTTTTGGATCACAAACTTGGGCAAGAGACCAAGGTGAGCAGCAGGAAGGCTAGGCATGCCTCTAGGAAGATTACGGGAGTGGGTCAAACCCAGGTAACACCCAGGAGGCTATAGTGAAAGGAGAGCCTGGGCTGCAGTTTGGGTTGATGCAGTGATGGCTCAAAATCCACGAAGTTATAGGAACAAGGTTGCATTGCCGGGACTTCCCTGGTGGTGCAGTGGTTAAGAATCCACCTTCTTTGTACAAGACAGTTAATCCAACGGCAAACCAGACGTATATTGTTCATGTCATTGCAAGACACTGAGGGTTGGAGTATTCCTTTTAACATTGGAGGATTCAGACCAAAAAAAATAGAGAATTATAATGCAGTGTGGTAAGTGTCTTTTTTGATTTAATTTTATTTCTTTATTTTTTATACAGCAGGTTCTTATTAGTTATCTATTTTATACATATTAGTGCATATATGTCAATCCCAATCTCCCAATGTGGTAAGTGTCTTAATTCAAGTTCACAAACAGGGCCATGGTAATACAGAGATGGATCACCTAACCCAAACCTGGGGAATTAGGGAAGAAGCAACACTAAGCTGAGTTCTAAATTATGAACAGGAGTTGGTCAAACAAGAAGCCTTGTGGGAGGAATTGGAGAGGATGGACAGAGGATTGGGAGAAAAGTATTCTAATGTTGCAGATGGCTGCAAATTTCAAAGGGGAGAGGCACACATTCTAAGAATCATAAATAGAAAATTAATAAAATAGACTATTCTATAATTAAATAAATAATTCAACAGAAATATAAGGAGAAATAGTCAAATCTGCTAATATCCTGGGAGAATCTAACACACCTCTCTTCAGTAATTAACAGAATTTTAAAAATCAGTAAGAATATATATGATTTGAACAACAAGATTAAGAAACTGACTTAAAGGACATAGATAGAACACCCCACTCAAAAACTGAAGAAGAGGGCTTCCCTGGTGGTGCAGTGTTAAGAATCCACCTGCCAGTGCAGGGAACATGGGTTGGATCCGTGGTCCAGGAAGATCGCACAAGCTGTGGAACAACTAAGTCTGTGAGCCACAACTACCGAGCCAGAGCTCTAGAGCCCAAGAGCCACAACTACTGAGCCCACATGCCACAACTACTGATGCCTGCTCACCTAGAGCCCGTGCTCTGCAACAAGAAAAGCCACCGCAATGAGAAGACTGCACACCACAACAAAGAGCAGCCCCCGCTCTACAAAATTAGAGAAAGCCTGCATGCACCAACAAAGACCCAACACAGCCAAAAATAAATAAATAAAATACATAAATTTATTTTTTTTAATTGAAGAATATAGGGACTTCCCTGGTGGTGCAGTGGTTAAGAATCCACCTGCCAATGCAGGGGTCATGGGTTTGATCCCTGGTCTGGGAAGATCCCACATGCCATGGAGCAACTAAGCCCGTGTGCTACAACTACTGAGCCTGTGCTCTAGAGCTTGTGTGCCACAACTACTGAGCCTGCGTGCATCAACTATTGAAGCCTGTGCACCTAGAGCCCGTGCTCTGCAACAAGAGAAGCCACCACAATGAGAAGCCCATGCACTGCAACGAAGAGTAGCCCTGCTCACCGCAACTAGAGAAAGCCCGTGCGCAGCAACAAAGACCCAATGCAGCCCCAAATAAATTTTTTTAATTAATTAATTAAATCAATCAATAAATAATTTTTTTAAAATTGAAGAATATATACTAGTTTCAAGCACACAGAGAACATTTACAACAATTGGTCATATCCTGCCTCATGAAGAAAGTCTCGACAACTGTCAAATGATTGAAATAAACAGAATCCTTTCCCTGGCCACAATGCAATTATGCTAGAAATCATTAATAAAAGTTTTAAATTTCTATATTGTGTGGAAAGTAAATAATAACAATTCTAAATAATTCATGGCTTAACAAAAAGAAAACAGTGGAAATTACAAAATATTTCAAACTGAATGATAATGAAAATATTACATATAAATCTAGTTGGATACAGCCAAAGCAATACTTGGGAAAAACTATAGCCTTAAATACTATATTAACAAAGAAGAAAGGCTGAAAGTTAATGAGTTAAGCATCTATCAATATTTCAATAGTTAAAACAGGAATAGCAGAAAACACCAAGTGAAAGTAGAAGGAAGGAAATAAAATAACTAAGAATATACATTTAAAGAAATAGAAAAATAGAAAATAGAAAAAAAATCAGTAAAGCCAAAAATCGATTCTTTAAAAAGATTTGTTAAATTGATAAATCTCTGATGAAGCTGCCCAAAGAAAAAAAGCGGGGGGAACCAAAAGGTATATTTGGAATGAAAATGAGACATCACTACAGATCTTGCAGACATCAGAAAGATAATAAGAGTATACTATAACTTTATGTAAAAGATTTGAAAATTTTGATGAAAAAACTGACACAAAAAGAAATAGAAAACCTAAATAGTCCTGTAACTATAAATGAAGTTGAATGTGTAATTTAAAACCTTCCCCCAAAGAAAACTCCAAGCCGAACTGGCTTTCCCTGTGAACTCTATCAATATGTAAGAAAGAAATAAAATCAGTCTCCACAAACTGTCCCAGATAACTGAAAAAGAGAGGACATACCTCAGCTCATCATATGAGGCTATCATAACTTTGTACCAAAACCTGTCAAGGATATTACATGAAAAAATATAATTAAAAAATTGCAGGCCAACAGCTAAAACTAACACAACATTGTAAATCAACTATACTCCAGTAAAAAATTTTTTTAATTGAAGGCCAATATAATTCATAAACATATACGCAAAATGCCAAATAAAATATTGCCAAAGTGATTCTGAAAATGTATAAAAAGTTAATGCATTATAACCAACTTGAGCGTACACCATGAATGTAAAATTGGTTTACTAAAATACAGTGTAATTTATTTATTTATTTATTTATTTATTGGCTGCGTTGGGTATTCGTTGCTGTGCGTGGGCTTTCTCTAGTCACAGCGAGTGGGGACTACTCTTCGTTGCGGTGCACGGGCTTCTCATTGCGGTGGCTTCTCTTGTTGTGGAGCACGGGCTTTAGGCACATGGGCTTCAGTAGCTGCAGCACTCGGGCTCAGTAGTTGCAACACGCAGGCTCAGTAGTTGTGGCGCACGGGCTTAGTTGCTCCGCGGCATGTGGGATCTTCCCAGACCAGGGCTCGAACCCGTGTCCCCTGCATCGGCAGGTGGATTCTTAACCACTGTGCCACCAGGGAAGTCCAGCATGGGAGTTTTATACCAGGGTGAACATATAATGATTTGGAAACGCTGGTGGGTAACAGGAACCAACAGAACACTGCTGTCAAGTCCTTGTTACATGGGGTTTGCATGAACAAACCACCTCCACCCACCACAGTTCTAGAGGGAGCCTTTCATTGAACAAGGAGGTAAAGGGTTTTGCATCGGATGATGTGTACAAAGTGCACTCTGCAATGTCTGGCTCATAGGAGATGTTCAGTGAGTGTTAGCTAAAGGGCTCTATGCAAAGGGAGGGGTGGTCGTGACAGTGTGTCAAGGGGGAGCAGGCTCTCACCAGTAGGAGAATGAGAATACAGTTGGATGCTCATGAGCATGACAGGGATGTGAAGCACCATGGAGTTATCTGGCCTAATGTCCGGTTCTTGCAGGTTCAGACTCTTTTGGGATAGTGTCTGGAAGAGTGACATTGAGGTCAGGTTCTCTCCGAGGAGCTTGTGAGGGCCTCTGTGTTTAGTAGTTACTGGGTTCTGTAGGGTCTAGTTCCAGTATATCTCTTACATCTCTCTTTCATGTGTATTTCCATTAACAACATCCTGATTCAGGCCCCCATGATTTCCATCCTGGACTACAGAGTCTCCCAACTGGTTTTCTGCCTCCATGTCATTTCTTATTTACTACTTCAAAGTTAATCTTCTGTCATTTCCCTTCTCAAAACTCTTCAGTGCCTCCCAACTAAAGTTAAATCTCCTCACTTTAAAGTTCAAGACCAAGCTTCCCTGGTCACACAGTGCTTAAGAATCCGCCTGCCAATGCAGGGGACACGGGTTCTATCCCTGGTCCAGGAAGATCCCACATGCCACGGAGCAACTAAGCCCGTGCGCCACAACTACTGAGCCCACGTGCCACAACTACTGAAGCCCACGTGCCTAGAGCCTGTGCTCCGCAACAAGAGAAGCTGCAGCAATGAGAAGACCGTGCACCTCAACAAAGACCCAACGCAGCCAAAAATAAACAAATAAATAAATAAATTTAAAGTTCAAGACCTTCTACAAGGCGCCAATAATATTTTTATCCCTGTTTCCTACCATATCACCAGTTCCCACTCACTGTTCCGCAAATCATTTTCTTACTTTGTTACTTCCCTGCTTTCATTCATACTGTTCCTCCTCTCTGAAATGCCCTCTCTCTGATGTCTGTTTGTCAAAATCGCACTCTTCTTGTCAGGTTCACTTTGTACACCAGCAAGCTTACGAAGCCCCTTATCTGTCATACACACCCAGGAGTGAAGCTGAAAATATTTAACCGCTGCCACACATAGGCACCATCCAATCAGGATAGACTCTGGCCCTGGATAGAGGAGGGCCTCTGGGTCCCTGCCATGATGGGTGCTCACCCTTTGCTGCTGGACTGGGTTGCGGGGGAGAGAGGCTAGATGGGTGGGGAGGAAAGGATAGTGAGGGCTCAGAGGAGCAGATTTTCCACATTCTGACTGTGGGCACAGCAGCTCATACCATGGGGCATCATCTCCTCAGACACCCTCGTGCAATCCTCCTCTTTGGGCAAGTTGGACTTCTGCAGCATCTAACCCATTCTGCTTTGCATATAAACAGTGTCCAACTGTCCATCCCCTTCACCCCACCTGCAGGATAAATCCCTTCTAGACTACCCAACTCATCGCTGTGGTCCTTCACTACGTCTGGCACTCAGACACTCAACAAATGTTTGCCCCTTTGAAACCAACAAGGGGAAATTGTTAACTTTCAAATGTCAGCAGAGAAGGGTTCCTAAGGAAAAAGGAAATGATAAATAATTTTTAATGAATGCCTGCTCTGTACATGTTATTTCATTTCTTTCTGGCAATAAATCTAAGAGGTTGGTTTTCTTATTCCCATTTTACAAATGAGTAAATCAAGGCTCAGACTTAGTCAGCTGGTCCAGGACCACCCAGCTGGAAGTGGCAGAGGGGAGGTCGCCATCCTGTTTGCCTCTAAGCCCATTGTCACCTTTCCAGAACTTGTGCGTCTCTCCTGAAGGGCAATCTTTTTGTTTATTCTATGGCTCAAATCAGAGATTATATGGAATTTACTTCATTAATCTAGTGGCTCTTTTCAAAATGTGCTTTTGCAATTCAGAAAGTTTCTCCTGTTGGACTGGTAACCTGAATGGGCCTTAATAACAGATTCAATGGAAGGGCCCCTTGTATTCAGTCCTTTCAATCATTTTACCATCATTTTCTCTTTCGGCACCTCAGTTACATTTGATAGGGTTCTTTGCAGAGAAATCTCTTTCTGAATCTTTGCAAAAGGAAGAATTTCAGCACAGTCAAAAAGTATAAAGGGAAACCATTTTAATTTTTTAATTCAGGCCATTATTAGCTCCCCTTGCATCAGCTTCTTCTAATTATGCAGAAGTGCATACATCTGACAGAGCGCCTGGCCCTGACTCATGACTTACTAATGAGATCATATTTTTCATTACAATTCCAAAATCCCATCAATCTTTTCTTAATTATTTTTAAGTGAATTTGCTGCTTTAGAAAGGAAAGGGCGCATGTGGCACGAGCAGGAACTAGGAAAGTTTCATGCGATTTCAATTTCAGAAACTTTGTTGGCAAGATGGCCTGTAACTGTTGCCAGTGTTAATAAATCAAATTTCGATGTCGATGTCGCCTCCCCCCAGCCCCCACCCCACCCCCCCCACCCCCGCCATATACCAGAACTCACTCTCAGATTCAATGAATCAGACCTTCAAGCATTGCCACAGCAGAGTTCCTTCCAAATATCTCTGCCAACACATATTATAGTCATGGGTATAGCCAGGGGTAATACTCGCAGTGTTTGAAAGCAGATACTAGCTGTAAGACTGAAACAGGGTACTGGACACCAGCTATGCCGGGTTTAACCCTTTAGCAGCTAGACTTTAAGAAGCTCCTGAAGGTACCTAGAGGGAGCCAGAGCAGACAGATTTTGAGGAGGTTTTGGGGAAGTTGCAGCAGCAGCTATTTTAATGACTGCTAGAGGTGTTTTTGAAGATTTTAATATGCGGTGTGGTACAGGCATTTACCAGTATCAACCCTGCCCACGGCAGTGCAGGCGTCTTAGCCGTGGCATCTCCGAAACCTGGATCAGGGTTCCCTTTCCAATCATGTTTAGCTCCGTCCGGCGCTCTCGATAGGCCTTCATTAAGTGTCATCACACCTGGAAATTGCCCCCAGCTACCGTCCACTCTTTTACATTTTGTCAGCTGCCATGTGAGTTGGTCACCTACTCCTAGCCCTCATGCAGGGTATTCGGCAAATACCCGCTTGTCTGAGGTTTATGTAAATGAGGGGAAAACCGAAGTGGCCAGGGAATTTCGTCTTCCTTGCTCAGGCTGAACTTTGTTCTGCATATTAACTTTCGTATGTTCCCCAAGAACTCTAGGTCCTCAAAAATGAAACTCCAATTGTCTGATTACAAATTTAAAAGGTTTAATTAAAAAGAAATTTTTTAAATGCAAAGCAGATGTTTGATGTCGATGCCACGTGATGTAGCTCTTGGAGGTTCCAGGAAGTCCTTGAAAATGTGACTGAAGGAGGAAATGAAGTCCCTGGGTAGGAACGGGGCTGCCCCTGCCTTGAGTGCCCGGCGAGGCTGGTGGGGCTTGATTGGGCAGAGAGGAGCACCTCACTGCGCTGATTCCATCCACAGAGAGAAAGCCGCCAGTTCCTGACTGGCAGCTCTGCTTTCCTCTGCTCCAACAGCAATCCTTTGCCTTTCACTGGAGCCGTTTTCTGTTTCAAATGTGTCCGTTTTATTCATTGGATTTGCGCCTAGGCTGAGGCTGAGAGGTTTGTCTCACTCACAACCACTCCATACTCAGTACTCTTTTTAGAAACGTCCTAGGCTGGTGGGTCCAGAGCCCTGACAAAGAAGCCGGCTACCAGGGGACAGGCCCTGTCTCTACCCTCCACGATGGAAGGGAGCCCAGGAAGGTGGGCCCAGGGTCTGGTCAGCGGGAGCGCGACCAAAGACCTCCCGGTGATGTCAGGGCAGTCCCGTCAGACTCTGGTGCCAGGCCCAGCCTCCAGAGTCTTTCCTGCCCCCGTCCAGGCACTGTAATAACTAAGTCAACTGGAAAAGAAATACTGAAGAAAGACTAAAGGAAAGCAGCGCACGGGGGCAGCCGGGGCCAGGAAGGAGAGCACGCAGCACAGCATAAAGGACCATTGTGCTAAGCTCCTCGGCCGCGGGGGTGGGCGGGAGTGGGGGGGGGGAGGGGACGACTTGGCACCCTGATCAGCCTGCGATGATGCGCTTTCTCTGGAGGGAGATCCTTGGATCCCGGCTGAAAAAAGGACAGCGTGGGAGGGGGTTGGAGAGAGTCAGGGGACAGACAGAGCAAAGAGAGGGCTGAAGCAGGACAGAGCCCCTGTCTTTTTATTGCTCCCTCACCACCCTGGATCCGCCAGGGTCCTGTCACCTTGACAGCCGTCTACAGGAAGAGTAATTTTCCAAATGACTAGTCAACAAGTGTTAAAAGCATGTTCTTGCAGGAAGGGGGAGAAAAGGAAAGAAACTTGGCCTCCATTGCTGCCATGGTCCATTGTGAGGCCATGACCTCGAGGCTTTACCATTCTTCGAATGAATGTCTAAAGGATGGAGGAAGAGGACAGAAGAAAGCACGTGGGGTGGGGGGTTGTCAGATGCAGGACTGTTTTCTCCATCGTGAGTAACAGCAGCCCCTTCCCGGCTTCCTTGTTGGGTACCTGCTCCCGTCTGTCTGCTGCTCATTTCTGGGGGAGGTAGGATGGAGCCAGGAGCTGCCCTCTGAAAGTGACCGTAGCTGCTCAGAGCAAGATTCCCTGGGGGATCCAGAGACTCAGGTATCAAGAGTCAGGTATCCAGGTAGGCTTTGAACTTGAGCTTCCCTCGCCTGTAGCGGCTCCTCAGCCCCTGACCCCAGAAGCGGTGCGTGGGGTGACATTCAGCCTCTCCTGCCCTTCCAGGGAAAAACCCAGCACATCCTGGACCCATGATTTGCCCCAAGTTGGGGGTGGGAGAGGCTGGGACAAGCCAAAAAACGTGTTAAGAGCAGGAAGGAGCTGGCGCTGCTACATGGAGAAAGGTCCCAGCAGCTTAATGCATCTTGAACAGAATCATTAATCAGGTGCAAAACTCCCCAAAGGAGCAAAACGAGGACCAGCGCCTTCCCAGGGCAGCCTGCCAATCCCCCGCTTGCATGTCCATTTCCAAATCCTTAGTGTCTTTGTATCAGGGCTGGTCCAAGCCAGCCTAGTCAGGAGCCACCTGTTCACGTCCCCTCCCACCTCCCTGACCTCGGAAGTGAGAGGAGAAATGATGGGAAACCCAGACAGCTGCTACGACCCCCCTTCCCCATGAAACGAGCCACCCGATTCTAGGAATTGGGCCAGACCCTGGCAGATGAGTTACCCTCTGTGAAAAATGCTTCTGTAAGCACATTAACTCCTTCCTGCACTGAGTAAGTCTCTTGCTCAATAGAAGACAAGTCAGGGCTGGCAGGGACCTCATAGAACAAACCTAGCCCTTTCCTTTTCGTTCCAGCCAGAGTCGCAGTGACCTGCCCAAGGTCACGACCTGGATTAGTGCAGAGTCACGGCAGCCAGCCTCCAAGGTGATCCCCGGCCATTCCCAACTCCCAGGGCCCACAGTCCCGGAGTCCCCTTTCACAGTGAATAGGGCTGGCCTGTGAAATCAAAGAAACAATGCTACAGAAGTGACCATGTGTGACTTCCAGGGCCAGGTCATGAAAGACATGCAGCTCCTCCCCCTGCGCTGCGTGGAGAGCCAGCTGCCATGTCACGAGGATACTCAAGCAGCCCTGTGGCGAGGGCCACGCGGTAAGAACTGAGACCTCCCACCAACAGCCAGCACCAACTTAGCAGGTGAGGGAGCACGTGGGAAGATCCTCCAGCCCCAGTCTATATATCCTGAGCAGCCTTGACCCAGAACCACCCAGCTGAGGCTCTCCTGAATTCCTGGCCCATCAAAACTGTTGGAGTTAATAAGCGTTTAGTGTAGTGTCAAAGAGAAATAGAGCTGGGCATTCATTAAGGGTGGCAAGACAGATTTCATGCAGACTGCTGCAGTAGGGGAGAGAGAGAAACAGCTCGGCTCCAACCTGTGCAGAGGGACTTTAAGGGAAGAAGGAGGGAGCAGGGAGGAGGAACTGTTGAGAGCCTGGGCAGAGTCAGAGAAGTGGAAAGTTACAAAAAGCTGGTAGGGGGCTGTTTTCTGAGAAATGTTAGGCAAGCTAGGTGTTGAGTGAGGGTAACCTCACACAGAAAATTCTTTTGGCAACCTGAGCTTTCCCAGGCGGGAACCTGGGAGGGCTGGGTCAGGCCAGGGGTGCAGCCTTGAGCTGTTAGAAACCAGGCTAGTGTTTGTTCCAGTCTCAGCGTCAGGAGCTGACAGATTGTGCCAAGGTTTCGCAGTTCTCATTGGTCACGACTGACATCTGGCTGAGCAGCCTCAGAGACACCGACCGAAGTTGGTCAGGGAAAGAGTCTTTGTCATTAGCTCTCAGCCACTGTGGGTTCTGGGAGAGTTTGGTTTGCAGCAATAGATAACTATATCCAGATGGAAACCCCGATTGCGAGTTCCAGAGTCCGTGCCTTGTGCTTTTTCTCCCACACTACTTAACCCTCCTTCAGAAGACAAGCCAAGAATGGGCTGCTGTGGCCTTGACAGCAGACATTTCCTATGTTGCAGTAATGACAGAGCTTCAGCCCAAACATGCAAGACAGTTGGAGATCAGCACCTTCCCACATACTCATTCTCAAGATCACTCAGGGCCCAGTAGGTAATCCAATGTTTCTAGACCTGACAGGCACAGCAAGGTGCTTCCTCACAGTGAATACCTCCCCAGATGAAACTCCTCCAAGTTGGTGCATATTCCTGTGAATGAAAGCAGTGACATGCAAATGTCATTAAAGCCATCACATAACCAACTTGCTGAGCACTTCCGTGTGTCAGGCAGACACTGATAATACAGAAGTAAGCATGCTCATCCCTGCCCGCAGGGAGCAGAGTACTGGAACCCAGTGAAAACTTCTCATTTAGATTAGGTTTCAGAGTAGGAATCAGGGGTTGTCAAATGCAACATGAATTCCCTTACCTAGTTTTTAAACTATTTTGTCCCAGCTGAGCTGAGGGGCCCCCAGGAGAACACTGACAGCCGGAAACACTTATTTACTTACTTCATGTTTTAACTGTGGGGCAAAGCAGAGGCCAGCACCCTCATAATCCTACACAATTGAGCCATGAGATGTTCACAACACAGACACCAAATGGTCTTTATCTTCTTTCTTAATTTAAGATGTTGCAGACAGGTATGTACCTGCCCTTTGGACCAACTGGACATCCATCCTCAAGCATCCACATTCAAGGTGGAGGGACAGTGGTGGTTACCAGTCAGCTTGAGAAAGCAGGTCCTCAACAAGACAGTGCAAGTACCATTCCTTCTCGGGAGCCTCCTCCAGCCTCTTGGAGCAGAATTAAGTGTCTGCCCCTCCGAGCTTCAGGTCCTTGTCGTAACTCCTCTTACCATGTGGCTGTAACTCCTCGTCTCCATTAGACGGACCTTCTGGTTTCAAGGATGCTGTTGTCCACCCCCGTACCTAGAATAGCGGCTGGCAGGTAGTAAGCCCTTAACAATGAGTATAGGATGAATGAACAGAGTGAGTGAAAGAATGAATAACAAAACGTGCACAGGTTTACAGCCAGTGATCCTTGAAGTAAATTCTAAATAGACAATAAAAAGTAGGCAGCTTCAAGGGCAGTCCACAAATTAGCAGAGTGATGGTCTAAAGCTTAGGTTTAAGACCATTCCTTAAATTTAGATTGCATTTTCCCAAAAGAAAAATGTAGTAAAACTGTGGGAAACACAACAGTCAACCCACTAATTCTGTTAAGCCATTATGTACCTTGAAAGTGCACTGTTTCAACGACACTACTTTTAGTCCAGGTTCCAGACAACAGACTTAACAAATGAACTTCATTAATTTATTAATTAATTTCGTAAAAAAAAAAAAGAATGTATCGATTATTCATAGGAAACGCCTACTGTTTGCCAGGGACTAGCACTAGTTGGTGGCGACTGAGAGGGCAAAAGCAGAGCTTTACCCCGAGGGAGCCCCCCGGCCACTGGGGAGAACACAGGTGTCAAATGTAGCACGCAGGTGAGCACGAGGCGCCTCGAGCAGAGAGGCACCTGAGGCTGAGAGTCAGGGCAGTTTTCTTGGAGAAGACACTTAAGAAAAGCAGGCAGAGGAAATGGCATTAAAAAATATATTTTTTTAAATTTTATTTATTATTTTTGCTGCATTGGGTCTTCATTGCTTCACACAGGCTTTCTCTAACTGCGGCAAGCGGGGTCTACTCTTTGTTGCGGTGCGCGGGCTTCTCATTGCGGTGGCTTCTCTTGTTGCGGAGCATGGGCTCTAGGCATGCGGGCTCAGTAGTTGTGGCTCGTGAGCTCTAGAGGGCAGCCTCAGTAGTTGTGGCGCACGGGCTTAGTTACTCCCCGGCATGTGGGATCTTCCTGGACCAGGGATGGAACCCGTGTCCCCTCCATTGGCAGGCGGATTCTTAACCACTGCACCACCAGGGAATTCCAAGAAGCAGTGTTGAGATCAAAGACGAGATTGTAGTTTCTAATGATTTTCATTATTTTATTATTTTTTTTAAAAAATACATTTGATGTGTTTTTTAATCTGTTGCTGCTATTAACCTTAGCGATGTTCAAATTGACCATTCTTGGCCAGTGAGAGCTTATTCTAGAAGGCTCCTCAGGTTTTTAAAAATTAATCATTTATTCATTATTTAGTTTTGGCTGCATTGGGTCTTCGTTGCTGCACACGGGCTTTCTCTAGTTGTGGTGAGCGGGGGCTACTCTTGGTTGCGGTGCGCGGGCTTCTCATTGCGGTGGCTTCTCTTGTTGCAGAGCACAGGCTCTAGGCGTGCGGGCTTCAGTAGTTGTGGCTTGTGGGCTCTAGAGCGCAGACTCAGTAGTTGTGGCACACAGGCTTAGTTGCTCCGCGGCATGTGGGATCCTCCCTGGCCAGGACCCGTGCCCCCTGCATCGGCAGGCGGATTCGTAACCACTGCGCCACCAGAAGCCCCGGAAATGGCTTTTAAAAGGCAGAGAGGAAGCTTCCCTGGTGGCGCAGTGGTTGAGAGTCCGCCTGCCGATGCAGGGGACACGGGTTCGTGCCCCGGTCGGGGAGGATCCCACATGCCGCGGAGCGGCTGGGCCCGTGAGCCTATGGCCCCTGAGCCTGCGCGTCCGGAGCCTGTGCCCCGCAACGGGAGAGGCCACAACAGTGAGCGGCCCGCGTACCGCAAAAAAAAAAAAAAAAAAAAAAGGATAGAGAGGTAAAAGAGTTGAACGATTTAGAGCAAAGCTTAGGGGTCAGACAGGCGTGGGTTCTGGGAATGCCTCTGCACTCTCCAGCTGCGCTGGCTGTGGGTCTTTGGGCAAGTCCCTTAGGTCTCCCAAATTCATTTTCCCATCTGGAAAGCGGGTGGCGCCAACCTCAGGGGGCTTTGAGCGCATGAGCTGAGCTGATGCACGTAAATGCTGACGGCAGCACCTGACACCGTTTCAGGGGAGGAATGGCACATGGACGTCCTCTGGGAAAAGGGCTGCCCCTCTGGGTAGGAATCAGGGCAGGTGGAGACCGGTTGGTGACAAGTGTGATCAACGTCTTGAGAAGAAGGAGCACAGACAGAGCGGGCAGGCAGCAGACAGCAAAGGAGCCTCGGAAATAGAAGAACCCGGAACTTCACACGGTGAAAATAAGCTCGCCGCGAGCCCATCGCCTGAAAAAGGAAGCCAGGAAAACAGGAAGGCTCTGTGCGTTTTGGTCCAAAACCCTGGTAGGAGAAACCAAGGAACTACTATTCTAGCTGCTTCTAATTTCAACTTCCCTGCACCTTTAATTTAGGTGCAAATTACCCAAGTGATTGGCAATTTTTCTCAGAGCCGTAGATAATATGCCAGAAGTGGAAGAATTAAACTTTGAAGACGAAAGATTTAATTAATTTTTAAGCTTCCCAAATGGGCTCTTAAAAATGAAATGGCCCAAAAGTGCATTTAAATCACAGTCAGCTCTCAAAAGTAACGGAGGGTTATAGAGGGCGCTTTTCTGTTTGAGGCTCATGGAGCCGGGCTTAGCCTCGCCAGCCAAAAATTATAAAATTCATGATTAGCTGTTTTGGTCACTTTCCTAAAAATAAAAATGTCCAATTTCATTGTGAAAAAAGGATATACAGACCTGTATATGTAAATATAAAATTGGTACTGGTTACCATCACCAAGTTATCCTGGCTTCTCCTGTGTGAACCGGGGATGCTAACGGTGCCCACTCCACAGAGCTGCTGTGAGGAATAACAGCACGCAGTAAGTGTGAGCAATAATAATAATATAACTAAGGCTTGTCCATCTTGCCTCCAAAGCGTCTCCTGAAACCAGTGTGTGTGGCCTGCGTTCCTGTGGAGATCCTTGCAGAGCCAAAACAGGCCAAGACTATTTTCACACTCACACGAAGACATTATTTGCTTTTTCATTCTCATTCTCTCAGAAGTGTGCAGCAGAGCCTTCCAGAGACTACATGGCACGAGATATTGCAACAGATTAAATGCAGAAGCAGATACAGGCATTCTACTGTCTACTAACAACCAGACATTGAAGAGATTTATAAAAATATAAAATAAGGTCACCTGTCACTAAATTTTGTTTTGTTTGGGAAAACATGGTTATTATTTTTCATAAAAATTAACTTACTATACAATGGGTTTATTGTTGTTCATTTGAAAGCAATTTATAAAGATTTAAATTTTTTCTCCGTTTTAATTTCTAATTTGATAAATCGTGACCGCTCTAACCCACATAAAGAAAAGTCATTAAGAAAAAAAAAATAAAATAAAAAAAAAAAAAAAGAAAAGTCATTAAGGGTCTCAGTAACCGTGAAGAGGTCAAGGGGGCCTGGGCCCTGTCCTTTAGCCCCGCCTACTCCCTCCATCTGTGCCAATCACCTGCCTCTGCCGTCGCTGCCTAGCTAGCGGGGCCCCACCCCAGGTCCCTCCTCCCTCCGGACATATCTAACTAGCCACTTTGTACCAGACACATATCAGGCAAAGGAGATGCCAACAACCATGGTCTTTCCCTCTTGTGTGAGGAAGTAGGCTTGAGGGGGAGGCGGAGCTGAGCAGCTGCCCCACGATGCAGCACCCCAGGCGACCTCCTCCCGTTTCTCCCACGTCCTGGCCAGAGGGCCCTTCCACCCGCTCCATCACCCTGGCTCCTTTCACTGGCTTTCTATTGTTCGTAGATGTAAGAGCAAAACACTTACTGTGGCCTTCAAGACTCTTAAATCTGATTCCTGCCCTCCCCAAGCCTCATCTCTCTTCACACTCCCCGTCACTCAGGGGTGCTCACCCTGCTGCCTTCTTTCAGTTCCCAGAAGACAAGCTCTCCCTCACCACAGGGCCTTTGCACGTGCTATTCCCTGTGCCTTTAAAGTTTTCTCATCTCTTCTCTCCAGCGCTTATATTTTGTAATTATAGATTTGTATAATTACATAATTAGTATGTCTCCTCTACTAAACCATAAACATCTGGAGGACAGGTCCTATGTCTACTTTGCTTACCATCATATCCCTGGTACCTAGTACAGGGCCTGGTGCACAATGCTTGATACATAATTATTGAATGTATAAATGAACGAATGTCATTTCATGCTGTCCTTAGAGATCCTTTTACAATAAATTCACTCTTGAAAGCATTTAATTAATTGGATTGTGTGTCCCACCAAGACAATTACAGTCTATCCATTTTTGTATCACCAGAGCCTAATACTGTGCCTGTATGTAATATTCAGTAAATACTGAGTGAAGGAATGAATGCGTGAACAAATGAATGAAACATAAGCAAATGCTTGCGGATTTTATTTGAAGTATAGTTGATTTACAATGTTGTGTTAGTTTCAGGTGTACAGCAAAGTGAATCAGTTATACATATACATATATCCACTTCTGTTTTTTTTAGATTCTTTCCCCATATAGGTCATTACAGAATGTTGAGTAGAGTTCCCTGTGCTATACAGTAGATCCTTATTAGTTATCTATTTTATATATAGTAGTGTGTATATGTCAATCCCAATCTCCCAATTTATCCCTCTCCCTTCCCTGTCCCCCCAGTATCCATAAGTTTGTTTTCTACATCTGTGACTCTATTTCTGTTTTGTAAATAAGTTCATTTGTACCATTTTTTTAAGATTCCACATGTAAACGATATCATATGATGTTTGTCTTTCTCTGTCTGACTTACTTCGCTTAGTAAGACAACCTCTAGGTCCATCCATGTTGCTGCAAATGGCATTGCATTCTTTTTTTTATGTTCTTTTCCATTATGGCTTATCCCAGGATATTGAATGTAGTTCCCTGTGCTCTACAGTAGGACCTTGTTGTTTAGCTTGCGGGATGTTGAATGGGGGATAGAAACAAAGAAGTTGAAGCCACGTTCTCAGTCCTCTGGCAGGTTACAGTACAGATCAGGGAGACAGGTCATGGAATAAACGGTTTCTACAACACCAAGAAGAATATGATAAAGTGTGGAGTTCACAGTGTAGGTGGTCTTAGTCCTTCGGGAGGTGAACAAGAGGCATTGAGGTGGTTCCGTGGCAGGAGAGCTTCCCACCTGGCGGTCAGCACTAGGCAAGTGGCTGCAGGGGCTGTGCAAGGTGAGGGGTGCAGTGGAAGCATGTGGAGCATCTGGCACTGACTTTAGGGCACTATTCATAGAAGAAAGGGGATGTGCTGAGTGAAGATGCAGGGAGGGATGCCAGGCATGAAGGGGCCGGTCAGCACAGGGGTGCACAGACTTGGGCGTTCTTGAGCACAGCTGGGAGCCTGTTGAAAACGCAAGTTCTCGCCACCCACCTGCTGATTCTGGTTGTGTGGAAGCAGGGTTGGGTCCAGACTCTGCATTGAAACAAGCATTCCAGGTGCTTCCGAAGCAGGTATTCCATGGGCCACACTTTGGGAAACACTGACAGATTTAGGTCGGATCCTGGTGGCTGGACGAGTGAATCCCATCCTGAGGGCAGAGCCTGAGGCAAGGATTCAGTACCACGATTTGTGGAGGGATGGGCTTCAGGGAGACCCTGTGAGGGAGAGGGAAGCAGGGCTGGAGGAGGCCAGTGGGCAGAGATGTGAGCTTTGGAGCCTGGTCTTGAGACAGAGGCAGCCTCTGTGCCCCGGGTCAGTCAGCAGTCCCTGCCTGTAGGTGACCCTTGATTCGGGGGTGAGGACAGCAAACACCCCAGACCAGGGCTCCCCTCAGAGAAAGAGTCAGTTGTGAGATCTCAGCAGCCACCTCTCTCACAGTGGCCAGGGTGGGTGCACCAGCCTGGGAAGGGAATCCGGGTGGGCCTCACAGCTTCTGGCTCGCTGACCGAGAGAACAAGCTCCTCGTGGAAAATCCTGAGAGAGTGAGACTAAAAGATGCAAACAAAGGAGGTGGCTGCTTACATCCGAGAGGAGCTAAGCCCCTCTCCCAGTCCTGAGGGCGATGCAGATTCTGTGTCCCTCTGAGGGTAACCATCCCAGCTGCTAGCCACCCCCAGCTTTCACTTTCCCTACCAGAACCTTCCATCTCAGAGCTGAAACCTGACTTTATTTCACACACAGGAACCTTGTCTCTGGGAGACAGAGGCTGAGTGCCTGACATAGCAGCCCCCCACCCCACCCCCCATCTCGCACAGGCAGCCCTCCCCTGAGGTGGGTCTGCATCTCCCGCCCCAGGACCTCCTTTTCCACGGCCTGTTTCTGGTTATGGTAGGCACGATGCTACTTCTCTAGCCCTGTGGCAGCCCCAGAATTCTCGGAGCAAATGCCAAGATGAAGGGAGAGGGAGCAGAGGTGGGCAGGGAAAGTCTTCAGACCACCTTGCAGGTCTGACACCTGTGGACGGAGGGCGGGCAGGAGAGGTCAGGTAGGAAGTGACCCCTGAGAATCTCCGCCTAGCTGATGGGGGCCCAGAGCCGAACTCTCCCACCTGCATTACTTCCTCCGGTTCCTACTACAGCTCAGGGCGAAGGAGCGGCTCCTCCACCATAAAGCTGAGGAAACAGGCTCTCAGAGGTTAAGTCATCTCCCCACCATCATACAGCTCAGCTGGGGCTGGTGTGTGACCCAAAGCCCAAATCCGTGGCTAAATATTTGTTTCTGTTTTTTTGTTGTTGTGATTCACCTGTGGATGTCCTTCTCACATTATCATAGTTTATATATATTTTTAAAATTGAAGGGCTTCCCTGGTGGCGCAGTGGTTAAGGATCCGTCTGCCAAGGCAGGGGACACGGGTTCGAGCCCTGGTCCGGGAAGATCCCACATGCCGCGCAGCAGCTAAGCCCGTGCACCACAACTACTGAGCCTGTGCTCTAGAGCCCACAAGCCACAACTACTGAAGCCCGTGCCCTCTAGAGCCCACGTGCCGCAACTAGTGAGCCTGTGTGCTGCAGCTATTGGAGCCCGGGTGCCTAGAGCCCGTGCTCCGCAGCAAGAGAAGCCACTGCAATGAGAAGCCACAACAAAGAGTTGCCCCGCTCGCCGCAGCTAGAGAAAGCCTGCGTGCAGCAACAAAGACCCAACGCAGCCAAAAATAAATTAATTAATTAATTTTAAAAACTTGAAGTATAATTGATTTACAGTGCTTTCTGTTGTACAGCAAAGTGATTCAAATATACATATATATTCTTTTTTCAGATTCTTTTCCATTGCGGTTTATTGCAATATATTGAATGTAGTTCCCTGTGCTGTACAGTAGGACCTGGTTGTTTATTGATTTTCTATATCGCTCATATCACCATAGTTTATAAATTCCTCGAGTTTGGGCTCTGACTTCTACTTCCTTTTTAACTACAGAAGTGGTGCAAACAGTCTCCACCGTACAGCTAGTTGAACAAGGCAGTTCAGGAGAAAGCCTGAGGGTCCTCCTTCCTGGCTGCTGGTAATGAATAAGTCGTACTTTTCCCATTTGGTGCCCCCCTCCGTCAGCACTGCCCCTTGCCTTGGCCTCCCGGCTGCTATGCCTTGTCCTCATCGAGCACACCCAGAGCACCTGGCTCTCTCTGGCGTCCGCCCCTTCCGTGATTGCTTCCCAAGGCACACTAACCTCCTCATCCAAGTGCAGTAGCACAAAAATACCAGAAAATAAGCATCCAGAGAAAAACTTTGCTGCAGACGCGGAGAGACATTGCAGAGGGCAGCCTGGGAGTGTGCGGGGAGCTCGTAGGAAAAGGTGGTGCTGGGCCAGCGCCCCTAAAGCACTGCTTGCTCTCCACCCTCTAGATGGTCTTGCCTACTGGATGCAGGGTTGTTGTTTTTCTTTTTTTTATTGAAGTATAGTTGATTTACAATGTTGTGTTAGTTTCAGGTGAACAGCAAAGTGATTCGGTTACACATACATACATATCTATTTTTTTTCAGATTCTTTGCCGTTATAGGTTATTACAAAATTTGAGGATAGTTACTTGTTGCTTATCTATTTTATGTATAGTAGTTTGTATCTGTTAATTCCAAACTCCTAATTTATCCCTCCTCCCCTTCCTCTTTGGTAACCATAAGTTTGTTCTCTATGTTTACGTCTGTGGGTCTATTTCTGTTTTGTATAAGAGTTCGTTTGTTTTTTTGTTTTTTAGATTCCACACATAAGCGATACCATATGATATTTGTCTTTCTCTGTCTGGCTTATTTCACTTCGTATGATAATCTCTAGTCCATCCATATTGCTGCAAATCGCATTATTTCATTCTTTTTTATTGCTGAGTAATAATAGTCCATTGTATATATGTACCACATCTTCTTTATCCATTCATCTGTCGATGGACATTTAGGTTGCTTCCAGCAGGTATTTATTTGACTTTGCAATTTTAAGGGAGTGATTAGGCTGTATAGACTCTGGATCCCTCCTGCCTGGGTTTGAATCTCAACTTCATCCCTTACGAACTGTGTGAACCTTGACCAAGTTCCTTCACTCTCTCTGCTTCCTTTCTTCATCTGTAAAATGGGGATAACTGCAGAATCTTCCTGACTGGGTTGTTGTTAAGATTACATGAGTTAATAAAAGAAAAATTATTTAAGACATTACTTACCTTTCAGTAATGGCAATTTATCATCATCATCATCATGGAAATGGAATGATATCCTCCCCAGAAATAAAACAAAATTTTACACACACAAATATATATATTCGCCTCTGTCCTGTAGTCCACCTACACCTAAAATTGTAATCTCTGTGCTTACTAGACACACCGTTATACATTGGTTATCTTCAATTCTAATAACTTCCTCTCGTATATGTTTTGTTCTGTTTTGTTTAATTTTTTGGCCGTGCTGCACGGTATGTGGGATCTTAGTTCCCCAACCAGGGGTTGAACCCATGCCCCCTGCGTTGGAAGCGCAGAGTCTTAACCACTGGACTGCAGGGAAGTCTCCTCTCATATATGTTTTAAATTTCTTTCCTTTTTATTTTGCCTTGAGCATAGATAAGAAGTTATTCAAAGTAGGGATAGGAAGAAAATCTTTAAAATTCCTGATGACCCTTATTTTATTTTATTTTTATTGTATAAACTTGGTAACTCAAGAATTTTTGCTTTGGTTTGAATTTTTTAATTCAAGATAACATAAGTCCACACGTTTTTATTGTAGAAGATTCAAACATAACACAAGCCTATGGAAAAAAAATGTGAGTGTCCCTCTGTACCCCTGTCCTCACCCCAGAGTTAGTGGCATCCTCACCTGGGGTGACTTGAAAGTCCACTTTTTGTGTCCTACATGGATAGAGCTTAGCTTTTTTCCTATACATAACATTATCTGTATACTGATCTTTCAACTTGCTCTTTCCACTTAGTATATCATATATAGCCTTCCCTATCAGGATTGACTGATTGATAGATAGATATTACTGCTTTAACTACCCTTAGATCCATAGATATTTGTTTCCAGTTGTTGCTATTGTAAGCAAATGCTGCAATGAACATCCTCGTGCATATAGATTTGCATCATTATGTTTTACATTTTATTTATTTATATGCTACTTACTACTAAAAAGGATTTTTAAAAGCTAAAAATTACTTTCTAAGTCGAATCCAAATCGAAAAGATGCCAGTTGTGATTTTAGATAACAGGAGTGGGGGAAATCAAGTGAATGTCAGGAAATTCATAAGTGAATTGAGCGAAAATGCTAATTTGGAGAGGGTAAAACAGATGGGGCTTTGTAATACGGGATCCAAAGGTTTCTGGAGACACATGTTTGAATTAGGAGATACAGCATGAGCTTTCTTGGCAGCAGAAATTGAAAGCAAAGGGATGTTAAATTGATTTTTCTTCCCAAACAAGTACTCCCACCAAATCATCTTTCATCATTCTAATTTTAAGTAGCAACAAGAATGTTGTACACATTTAAAATAAATGAATGTCATTTAATGAAGTTTTTATTTATGCACATTTTCCTTTTTTATAAATAGTTTCCTACTTTTTCTATCTCTTCATTTCTAATGTTAATACTCTCCTCAGTATTAGAAGTATTTGTATTAGTATTTGTATTAGTATTTGATGAGAACTTTGATGAGTATTAGTATTTGATGAGAACTTTGCCCTGTCCTCCACACTAGCCAATTTAGAAAACGGAATGAAGTCTGTCACATGATATTACTCCCCACAGGGAGATATTCGCCCATGAAAAATCTATCCAAAGGCATATAGAACAGACTCAATCAAATGCATGCCTTCCACCCACTCCCAAACTCTATAAAGAGATGTCTGGTGGAGACGTCACCCTAATGGGAGTTCCTTCCAAGAGTCAGTAAGGCCAGAGTGTGAACTAAACACCATACTCTGAGGATACACAATAAGTCCCCATAAGGATGATGCCAATGGTGATGATGTTGGGGAAAGGGCGATGGGAAAGGACATTTGAGAGAAATCAGTTAACAGTCAAACTGGATTTCTTTTTAATTGGAGTATAGTTGACTTACAGTGTCATGTAACTTTCAGGGGTACAGCATTCAGAGATATATATATATATATATATATATATATGTTATTTTTCAGATTCTTTTCCCTTGTAGGTTATTACAAAATATTACAAAATATTGAGTATAGTTCTCTGTGGTATACAGCTATACAGTACAAATGGGATTTAAATACAAGGGAGGGACAAATACCTTCTTTCATTATTGGACTTCTTCTACAATTAAGTTGAATCATTTGTCACTTGAGTCTCCTTACCCTCCCCCCCCACAGTCACTCCCTCTGTGCGTGACCGGAGGTCCCCAGGCACTATCCCTGCTCTGGGACCTGCTCCGCCCCTTTCAAATCACACCATTAGGCATCGAGTCACTCCTGCCTCTTGTTCTCAAGGTCTTCCCTTCCTAAGGACTGTGGCCCTGGGGTGGCCAACCTCAGTCATCTTCAAGCCAAACTCATCTGAGCCATCGCAGCAGGACGCTCTCAGCATCACTCCCGTCTGATGTCTGGGTCTTTGCTGGGCACCTGCAGCAGCAAACCCCTCTGTGCTGGGATCTTAGTTCAATTGTAAAATCGGTATTACTAAACTGTAGCTCCTTTTCCTTGTCCCCAGTCATTATGGTAATGACAACACTCACCTAAAGCACCTCGGGACACTTGAAAGAGAGGCTGTGCCTGCGGGCGCGCCAGCGCTGGTGGTGCGCTGCCGCCCCCCAGCCTGCAAGAGCAGACCAGTCTGATGTCAGGTATTCTGCAAGCAGGGGCTATCACCCTGGCAGCCAGAAATCAGCCGTGGTTTACACCACAGAAAGCATCAAACACGGCAAATCAGGGCCTTTAAAAAAAAAAAAAAGATGCATTCCAGGGAGTTCCCTGGCCGTCCAGTGGTCAGACCTCCGCATTTTCACTGCCGAGGGCCCAGGTTCAGTCCCTGGTGGGGGAACTCAGATCCCGCAAGCTTTTCAGGGTGGCCAAAAATAAAAAGCATTCCAGAGAGCTATTTATTTAAAATTATCAGCACATCACTGGTTATGTCTACGTCATTGAGACAACTTTCTAAACTTGCTTCTCAGTGATAACTACAGTGACCATGGAAACACGGATGGGCCAGGGGAGCCGGCAGTCCTTTTGAGACTATATTTTCAAAGAGGCAACCCTCTTCTGGTGAAATAAACTAGAAGCAAACAAGGAAGTGTGGGCCCTGAAGGGAACTGCTGTAAAGCTCTAGAAGGTTCCTCTAGAAGGTTGCTGGCTGGCTCTGGCACCGGCTCATGAAGTCGTCCTTTAGCACAGTTGACCGGGATCTTCACTTCATGCGAAGCTATAAAACCAGCAGAAGGAACCCGGGTGCTTCTGAGCTAATTATGGAAGGCAGTGGCGGAGGGACCAGCTCTGTCCAGTTTCAGTTAACTCCGCAAGTGGGACACAGGCCCTCTGTCTCCTAAACTGATACGTCACATGGTTTCAATGTTCCTATTTCTGCTTTGGGAGAAACTTAACAAAAAAACAGTTTTAGGTAGGAACAAAAAGAAAGAAAACTGCAGTGGGAACAGGGCTTCAATGCCAGCTAGACTAGAATGAGACATAGATGTTTGGCTGTCTGTTCTGAATTTCTCTCTCTGTGCACATATTCTTTCAAGAGCAGTTGCACAGAGAATGGTAGGGATGTGGGCTTAGAGTCAGGCTGGTTAGGACCCCACTCCACCCACTGGGGCAGGCTTCTTACTCCTTCTCTGCCTCAATTTCCTTATCTGTAAGATGGGGACAATAATAACACCTGGCCTTCCAGGCTTGTTGTGAAGATTAGAGAAGGAGTCCCACAAAAGGCTGGCTGCAGGGGCATGCAGTGAGGGCAGTGACACAGGGCCCCCTGCTCAAAAGCCCCCCCCCCCCCCCCCCCGCACTGGGGATGAATGCTCTGGGTCATCTCCTTGTAATTCTTACGTTATTTCACCTTTGGAATATCTGTTTTGTAAGTGAGGTCCCATGGGACAGGAGCAAGCGCCAGGGTGGGGCTGCCCTCCCACGTGGTCTGCCCCTCCCACCCCCTGGAGTAAGTTCCCGGCGCCCCTGCCCCAGTGCCCACCCAGCAGCGAGGGCATGTGCCCCACCGCGTCTGGGACCAGGGCCTGGCAGCGTCCGTTCTGCCCCGGGCTGGCAGTGCCCACTCCTGGTCCAGAAGCCCAGAGTACGCAGGGACAGAGGCTGCAAAGCCCGGGGGGGTCACCTGTCTGCCAGGGATTGGGTGTAGGCTGCCCTGCCCCCACCCAGGGCAGTGCTTTGGTTTGGCCGCTGGTGGGAGGGGGATCCAGCAGCTGGTAGAAGTGGGTGTGGAGCTTGACCGTCAGGACAGGGGCCCCGGGCACCTGGGAGGGTCTACACTGCCTCAGGAGCGTGGCCTTAAATAAAGATGAGAATCGTCAGGACAGGCCTGGAGGCTGAGCACAGAAGACAGGGACACGCTTAATGTCTTAGTACCTGTAACAGCACGTTTCCCCTTCTCTCTTTTTTTTTTTTTCTTTGCGGTACGCGGGCCTCTCACTGCTGTGGCCTCTCCCATTGCGGAGCACAGGCTCCGGACGCGCAGGCTCAGCGGCCATGGTTCACCGGCCCAGCCGCTCCGCGGCATGTGGGATCTTCCCGGACCGGGGCACGAACCCACGTACCCCGCATCGGCAGGCGGACTCTCAACCACTGCGCCACCAGGGAAGCCCTCCCATTCTTTCTGAACAGGAGCTCCATATTTTCATTCTGCACTGGGCCCTGCAAGTTATGTTGCCAGTCCTGCTGAGCACAGTACCTAACACATCCCAGCACAATGAAAGTTAGCTGTTATAATAATTATTATCATACATAGGTTCCATGTGGAGTCACGTGTCTGACAGGCCTTTTCCCATCCTGACATGTAAAGGTTAAGGGGCATGTCTGTTCAGGGTCCCTCGGGGCCTCATACAGCCCCCCTCCCACTAATACGGATGCCCGCAGTTACAGAAGACAACATCCATCACGGAGATGACTTTTCTCATTGATTCTGACAGGTTAAACCACCACTTTCTGTCAAATAGCCAAGCACTAAAGCTTTCTTGAATCTCTACAGGGGAAATGGAGGGGGGGGGGAGGCGCAGTCTGTCTACCTGGATCTAGAGACATCCACCACCCAGGAGTCCTTTAAAAGGAAACTGGGCTCCAGGTGAGGCCCTGTGGATGCTAAGTGGTGTCAGAGCTGGTGCACAGGGTGAAGCTCAGCTGCACTCTGCTCCTTGGCCCTGACCATCATTCAGCCTCAGTTCCTTATTAGAAACGGTGACAGCAAATGTGCTATTAGGGCAGGATTTCCGACTTCTTTGGAAAACCAGAGGCGTAATCCCTAGAGGTGTTGTTTTTTCCCTAACCCCTGTCACGAACTGTGTGTGTATGTAAAATACCAGGTCACAAATGACAAAACATTTCTGAAATTAAAATGTTGGTCCCTTAGGGTGTGTTCTTCTATGTCTTATGATTTTTTTAAAAAATATTTATTTATTCTGGCTGCACCGGGTCTTAGTTGTGGCATTTGGACTTCTTAGTTGCGGCATGCATGCAGGATCTAGGTCCCTGACCAGGGATCAAACTCGGCCCCCCTGCATTGGGAGCGCGGAGTCTTACCCACTGGACCATCAGGGAAGTCCCTGTCTTCTGCTTTTTTAAAAAATTCGGTTTATGTCACTCTTCCAATGTAAACATTCCCTTTCAAAGCTGTAAGTCTTTAGATGTTCTTCAATATTTATTTATATGAGTTTCAGTTAAATTTCTTAGTAGCTGTTTTATTTCGATTTAGTCTCCTTTGCAAATCCTGTAATAGTACAGCTGCCATTTTTCTAAACATTCACGGTAAGAAGAGTAATTTGCTGAAAATATCAAGGGTTTTAGAGACAGGCAGAGCTGATTGAAATCCAAGCTTTTCCACGGATTAGGAAGTTGATTAATGTGTCAGGAAAGTAGAGATAATAACACCTGCTTGTAGCAGGGAGGGTGAGGGTCAGCTGCAACGGAGCAAGCGCCCCCAACAGTGGCTTAAGTAGAGAGAGAACCTTTTCTCTCAGGTAAAATGCCAGGTAGGTGGCTAAGGCAGGTGTGGCACTCCATGGTGTTTAGGACACAGACTCCTTCTACCAGCTTCCGTGCTGAGCATCGCCAAGTTGGCCTCATGGGTCCAAGCTGGCTGCTTCAGCTCCTGTGTTCTCCTCTGCAAGTTGGTTGGAAGCAAAGAGTAAAAAGGCCAGTTTCTAGAAGCTCTTCTAAATGTAAGAGGTGCTGAGCTGGGACTTCCCTGGCGGTCCAGTGGTTAAGACTCCGCACTTTCACTGCCAAGGGTGCGGGTTCAGTCCCTGGTCGGCGAACTAAGATCCCACATGCTGCGTGGTGCGGCCAAAGAAAAAAAGAGGAGCTGAGCAATGTAGTTTCACAGCCTTGTGTCCAGCAAAAAATCAGGGATTCTGTTGCTAGAAAAGAAAAGGGGTGGGGTAGGGTGGGGAGGGATAAATTAGGAGTTTGGGATTAACAGATACACACTCCTGTATATAAAACAGATAACCAACAAGGACCTAGCACAGGGAACTATATTCAACATCTTGTGATAACCTATAATGGAAAAGAATCTGAAAAAGTATATATATACACTTTGCTGTACAACTGAAACTAACACAACACTAAGTCAACTATACTCTAATAAGATGTTGTTTGTTTTGAAAAAAGAAAAAGAAAAGGAACACATATATTGGGAAGAACTCATTTAGATTATATCTGTAAAATACTGCTATGGAGCTATACAAAGATAGTCACACGCAGAACAGTAATCTTTATTATTATCACTATATGTGTTTCTGCTGCCCTTAAACATGTCATGAAATTCTGACCGGAAGTCGGCTGTCATTCTTACTTCTGTTCCTTTGGACGCACCGTGTCATTTTCTCTTACTGCTTTAGATTTTCTCTTTTACACTCGTTTTATGTGCCTTTATTACGATGGGCCTCCGTGCTTCAGCAGCGCCTGATTCCCCCGTATGTGAGATTTTTAGTTTCTTTTGCTTGGGGTTCGTTGTGCTTCCTGGGTCTCTGGGATTGGTTTTCATCAAATTCAGAAAATTTGTGGCCATTATTTCTTTGTCCCTTCTTCTCTTCTCTCTGCTTGAGGACTCCACTTCCATGTATCTTAGATCATTTGAAGCTTTCCCACTTACTGATGTTCTGTTCATTTTTTAAAGAATTTTTACTCTTTGTGTTTTATTTTGGATTGTTTCTATTGATGTCTTCAAGTTCACTAATCTTTTCTCCTGTAGTATCTGATCTTCCAGCATGTTTTTTATCTCCGATGTTGTACTTTTGATGTTGTAGTTTTCATCTCTCCACATTTGATTTCAGTCTTTTTTATTTCTCTTATGTCTCTCTTATGTCTTGCTCATGCTTTTGTTTTCCTCAACCTTCTTGAACATATAGAATTCTGTTGTAGTAACCGTTTTAACGTGCTTGTCTTCTACATCCATGTTGTCATGGCTGGTGACTTTCCCTCACTATTGGCCATTTTATCCTGTTTTTCATATGCCTGGTAATTCTTTATTACATGCTAAACATTGTGGATTTTACCTTGTTGGTGCTGGATGGTCTTTTTTTTTTTTTTAATATTCTTTATCTTTGTTCTGAGACACAGGTAAGTTGCTTGGGAACAGTTTGATCCTCCTGAGGCTTTATCAGATAGGATCAGAGCAGCTGTTAGCCTCAGGCTGATTTTTCTCCACTTCTGAGGTAATCTCTGGGTTCTCCACCTGATGCCCCTTATGTTACGATGTTTTTCTCGCTGGCTGGTGGGAACACCACCTGTTCCTGGGCTTCTGTGGTCTTGGATTCTTCTGTCTGCTCCTTTCAGGTAGTTCTTTCCCTGGCGTCAGGCAGTTGTCTCACCTGCATGCGCTGGTCGGTGAGGTCAGCAAGGGGACTCTGCAGATCCCTGAAGGTCTGGCTCTGAGCAGCAATCTCCTCCCCAGCGCTCTGTGTCCAAACTCTGTCTTGGCTTCTCTGGACTTTCAACTCTATATCCTCAATTTAGAGAGACTTCTGAATTCTCCAGCTCCCAGTTACAGCAGTACTCACAGCAGGCTCTCCGCATATCTGACGCCCTCTGGACACCTGCACGCCAGCCTCAGCTTGCCTGCATCCTGGAGACTGCTTCCCAGAGCCCTCCTGACATGACAGCAGGCACTCTGGGCTTCCAGCTTGCAGCAGCCCCCTGGTTCCCCGTGCGTGCACCCCCTCTGTGCCCACCTGTCATTCACCCAACAGCAGTGGCTTGCCATGCCCTGCAGGGTTTCTTCTTGTCTGGAGACTGTGACCAGACCTGGCCCAAGCAAACCCGGAACTTCTTAGCCATCCAGTGGGCTACAACCATACCTTCTTCAACGAGGTCTGAAGCCCCTTCCAAGTAGGTCCTTTAGGGCATCTTTTAGAGCTTTCTTCCCATCTTAGTTTACTCTCCTATCATGGCCTAATAAGCCTTTACATTAAACTTTCCCCGCTGAAGTTATTGTGTGCCTTCTGTCTCCTGGTTGTCCCTGGATTGATAGAGACACTCATTCTTTTCATAAGTCGATCTTGAACCTGGCATCATTGCTGAATCTCTCACTAGTTCCAATATCTTGTTGATTTTGTTGGCTTTTTAATAGAGATGATTTTATGTCCTTTCAAATAGTGACAGTTTTGATACTCCTCTTCCTCTTCTTGTACCTTTTCCATCCAGCTCCGCTCCTGTGGTGTTGGCCAGCTGGGATACTTGTCATGTTTCCCTTCTTAAAAGAATGCATCTAGGGCTTCCCTGGTGGCACAGTGGTTAAGAATCTGCCTGCCAGTGCAGGGGACACGCGGTCGAGCCCTGGTCCAGGAAGATCCCACATGCCGCGGAGCAACTAAGCCCGTGCGCCACAGCTACTGAGCCTGCATGCCACAACTACTGAAGCCCACTCACCTAGAGCCTGTGCTTCTCAACATGAGAAGCCACCACAGTGAGAAGCCCTGGCACCACAACAAAGAGTAGTCCCTACTCACCGCAACTAGAGAAAGCCCGCACACAGCCATGAAGACCCATTGCAGCCAAATAAATAAAGAAATATTAAGTAAATAAAAAAAATTTATCTATCACCTAGAATATCTGCTATAGATTTTTGGTAGCAGGTTAATGAAGTTTCTTTCTATTCCTAATTTTATAATAATTTTTTTTATCACAAATGGGTATTAAATTTTTCACATGCTTTTTCTGAAGCTTTTGAGATAACCCTGAGGATTTTCTCCTTTAGACTAACGCAAACTAATTGATAGATATTCCCCTATCTGGGAGAAGGACAAGGACGTCAATAAACTGTGGAGGAGATTATAGTTAATATTTTCTAAAATTGCCTTGTCTTGTAATCCATAGCTGAAGAATCTAGGAAGTTATAACCTATTCAAGAAGAAAGAGGTTCTGCTTTATTTAGGATCTCCACATGCTTTAAGATCTGATTCTTTTTTTTTTTTTTTTTTTTTTTTTGCAGTACACGGGCCTCTCACTGTTGTGGCTTCTCCCGTTGCGGAGCACAGGCTCCGGACGCGCAGGCTCAGTGGCCATGGCTCACGGGCCCAGCCGCTCCGCGGCATGTGGGATCTTCCCGGACCGGGGCACGAACCCGTGTCCCCTGCATCGGCAGGCGGACTCCCAACCACTGCTCCACCAGGGAAGCCCTAAGATCTGATTCTTGATTGTAATATATCAGCTGGGAATAGCTTTTATTTCAAAAAAGTCTCTACTATAACAGTACAGTATAATAGCTAACACTTGGAAGTTCAGATTATTTTTTCCAGAATAATACTCAACAACAGGGAAATTTTACTTTTTTAATCAAAAAGTCTTGATTACAAAAGCAAGGCATGCTTCTTGCATAAAAATCAAGGCAATTGTCAAGGTCCAAAGTAAAAATGGAAAGTCTCGAACCTCCTCTTTCTTCCCCTATTCCTGTTACGAAGGGTGGTTTATTTATTTATTTTTTAAAAATAAATTTATTTATTTATTTTTGGCAGCGTTGGGTCTTTGTTGCTGCGTGCAGGCTTTTCTCTAGTTGTAGTGAGCAGGGGCTACTCTTCGTTGCAGTGCGTGGGCTTCTCATTGTGGTGGGTGGCTTCTCTTGTTGCAGAGCACGGGCTCTAGGCATGCGGGCTCAATAGTTGTGGCTCACGGGCTCTAGAGCGCAGGCTCAGTAGTTGAGGTGCACGGACTTAGTTGCTCCACGGCATGTGGGATCTTTCCGGACCAGGGCTCGAACCCATGTCCCCTGCATTGACAGGCGGATTCTTAACCACTGCGCCACCAGGGAAGCCCCGAAGGGTGGTTTATAACCTAGAATTTTGGAAAACCTTTTTTACTATGCCAGTTTTACAATATTACACATCAATTTTCTGAAAATTGAATAGATATTATAGCAAAGAATATGTATGTTAAAAAAGTAAGGAAAGCTCTACATAGTAATTCTTTTTAAAATTTTAAGGTATCATCTCTCTTGAACTCTTCTTTCTTTTTTTTTTAACATCTTTATTGGAGTATAATTGCTTTACAATGTTGTGTTAGTTTCTGCTCTATAATAAAGTGAATCAACTATATATATACATATATCCCCATATCCCCTCCCTCTTGCATCATCCTCCCACCCTCCCTATCCCACCCCTCTAGGTGGTCACAAAGCACCGAGTTGATCTCCCTGTTCTACTCGGCTGCTGCCCACTAGCTATCTATTTCACATTTGGTAGTGTATATATGTCCATGTCGCTCTCTCACTTCGTCCCAGTTTACCCTTCCCCCTCCCCATGTCCTCAAGTCCATTCTCTATGTCTGCGTCTTTATTCCTGTCCTGACCCTGAACTCTTATTTTCTGTATGATAGTGTAGCCCAGAGGTAGGTAAAGAGAAAAGTTTGAGATTTCCTCCTCTTGAAAAAATTCTTAATTACCTTTTCAATTTCCCAAGGAAGCCTGAAAGTAATTTTTGTGTGAGAGAAATAGAGTGGTACCTTGCTTGCATTGGTATGAGACGTGATAGCGTTCCCTAGAGGGGAAGCAGAGGGGTAAATATAGCAGAGGGGGAAATTCAACAGTACTCAGAGTCCTCCTGTACAAGCCCCTCACAGTATGAGTTCATTATTTTGTTTGAAGTATTGTGATGTCCCCAAACTTTAGATAGACTCAAAGTCTTATGCAGTTATGAAGAATACAAGCCAACGATGAATAATTTAGGATTAGCTGACACTTTGGGTTTACCCATGCTGCTGTAAACATTGCAGTAAGATAGAAGCCAAGATTTGTCAGTGAATGTTCTGAGTAGTGTCAACCCCATTATAAACACTGAAATCAATGTTAAACCAGAGCAGCAGCAAACCCGACAGCCGATGAACCCTTGCTCCATAGCCTTTAATTAGTGAAGAGACGATAGGAACTTTGAGCCCGGGCTCAAGGCAAAAGGTTTGGGAAACATGCTAGAGTTTGCCGTCAGTCTCCATTACCCAGCTGCCTTCTTGTCATGTTCAAAAAGAGGATAGGACAATAGTTGGAAGGAAAGCAAAAAGATAGGAAGGTGTTTGAAAGACTCCCAGATTATGGTGGAGGATCCACAAGATCAGTTGTGGGGTTTTGTGTTTTTTTTAATAAACTTTTGGAACTTCCCTGGTGGTCTAGAGGTTAGGACTCCATGCTTTCACTGCCGAGGCCCTGGGTTTGATCCCTGGTCGGGGAACTAAGATCCCGCAAGCCGTGTGGCGTGGCCAAAAATATATATATATATATATTTTATTGAAGGATAGTTGATTTACAATGTTGTGTTGATTTCTGCTGAATAGCAAAGTGATTTTCAGTTGTACATATATATATATGCATTCTTTTTCATATTCTTTTCCATTATGTTTTATCACAGGATATTGAATATAGTTCCCAGTAGGACCTTGTTGTTTATCCATTCTCTATGTAATAGTTTGCATCTGCTAATCCCAACCTCCCCATCCATCCCTCCCCCAGCCCCCCAAGGTCAATTTTTATTCCCAACTTATTTATTTATTAACCAGGTGATCTTAGACAAGTCAGACATAATGACTCTCAGCCTCAGTTTCTTCAACTTTATTTTTTATTTTTTTAAATTTTTTTTTGCGGTACGCGGGCCTGTCACTGTTGTGGCCTCTCCCGTTGCAGAGCACAGGCTCCGGACGCGCAGGCTCGGCGGCCATGGTTCACAGGCCCAGCCGCTCCGCGGCATGTGGGATCCTCCCGGACCAGGTCACGAACCCGTGTCCCCTGCATCGGCAGGCAGACTCCCAACCACTGCGCCCCCAGGGAAGCCCTCTTCAACTTTAAAATTGGGGTAAGAGACTCCCCTGGGGGCGCAGTGGTTAAGAATCAGCATGCCAACACAGGGGACACGGGTTTGAGCCCTGGTCGGGGAAGATCCCACATACCGCGGAGCAACTAAGCCCATGCGCTACAACTACTGAGCCTGCACTCTAGAGCCTGAGAGCCACAACTACTCCGAGTGCCACAACTACTGAAGCCCACGCACCTAGAGCCTGTGCTGTGCAAGGAGAGGAGCCACCGCAATGAGAAGCACGCGCACCGCAACGAAGAGCAGCCCCGGCTTGCTGCAACTAGAGAAAGCCCGTGTGCAGCAACAGAGACCCAACGCAGCCAAAAATAAAAATATCAAATAAATAAATTTATTTTTAAAAAAATTGGGGTAAGAATTCCTGACTAGATCACTGAGTTGGTGTCAAACTCAAAGGAGATAATGTTTGAATATGGAAACGTTTGTAATATATGAAATGCCACACGATCAAAGGGTAACACTGCTAAATCCTACTGACGCCCTTCTACGTAGTACATTTCTTAAACTTGCCTCAAACTGCTCACTTTGAGTACGCCATGTTTTTCCCACCAGGGACCTGACTGACACAGTCTATGTTAAAAATTTTATTTTTATCCTAACACAATGAGGAGCCATTGAACCGTTTAAAGTAGAGGGGAAATGATCACATCTGCATTTAGAAAAGATCATTCTGGTACTTCCCTGGAGGTCCAGTGGTTAGGACTCGAAGCTTCCATTGCAAGGGGTGTGGGTTCGATCCCTGGCTGGGGAACTAAGATCCCACATGGCGTGTAACGCAGCCAAAAAACAAAAACAAAAACCAACAACAACAACAAAAATAGACATTTGTCGAGTCCATCTTTGTGCAACATAGTCCAGAAACGTCCATCTCCACCAGGAATTTGTAAAGATCCATAAGGCTACATCCTCTCCTGGATAGATGCCTCGTGGAAAAATGTGTGTGCTCAGCTGGGAATCCCATTCTGTAATACTTTACTAACACTAACAATCAATCAACTGTATTTGGTAGATGTAGGGTTCTGAAGCTCAGAATCTTCTTGGAAAGTAGTGGGTAGCAGGCTGTTGGCTCCAGCTAATGGAGCACTTGCTTCATTTCAAGGATGACTGACAGTGATGTTGTTGCTTCCCTGGAGGTGCTGAATTTCCTCTGGGTGCTCTGGTCCTTGATTCTTTCAAATAAACCACAATAACTTCAACTGCACAATCTTCACTCCAATATTCTCTGTGCAGATGGCGTCAAATTCGATGGTCGACTCATCACAGGTGGGAGCAGTGGGCTCGGCAGCAGGGGAGGATCCAGCTGCCTTTGCGTTCTTCCGCAGTGGCTCCGATGTGGCTGTAATCCTGATTAGCGCGGGAAGTCACCATGGGAGCGAAGGCCTCCTTCCACATCCGGTTCATGGAGAAAGCAGGGAGGAGCTTAAATCGTGTTCAAGTGAGTCCCTTCTGAACGGCTTTCCCAGAGGCTTTTCCTTCCTGTCCTGGGTAGAACATCTGCAGAGTGACGAGGCCAACCTAGCTGCACGGGAATCTAAGGACAGGAGCATTTCCCCTACCTCTACTGGAGGGGAAGGCAAGGGGGTGGGGGTTATGAATGACACAGGGAACCAATCCACAGAGTCTGCTACAATTAAAAAGCAAAGTAAATAGACGTGATTTCCTGTCCCTAAAGGCAAAACGCTAATAGCATCTTCTTGCTCTTCCATCTGAGGAAAAAAACCAAAAAGACAAAACTTTAAGGCATATATTATTATATACGAATTTGTATGATGTTTTAAAAATTGTTATACAAATGGATCATGCTGTTTTGCATTTTGTGCTATTCATTTAATAATATATCTTTAAGCACTTCTAACTTTGCATATACAGATCTACTTTATTGTATATGGACCATGCATAAGTTATCTAACCAGTGCCTTGTTGCTGGATACTTTGCTGGTGTCCAGGGTTTTACTGTTAAAATGAACATCCTGGTGGAATTTTGATAACTGTTGCCCAGTTGATCTTCCGTACGGTTGCACAAGGCTGCAGTCCCACCAACTGTGGATGAGAGTGCTTGTTTCACCACACCACTGCCACTGCTGGATATTATCGAGGGCTTATATTTTTTCCAATTTGGTAAGTAAGTGAGTGTAAATATGTAAGTTATTTGTGACTCCTCAATGATAGTTGAGGTTAAGCATTTTCTAGTGTGAGTGAAAAAAATGTTGCTGTCATATCAGTAAACAAAGGATGTTGCAGCCATCGAGCCGTCGCATTACAGCCGCCCAGACAGTGAGCCCTGAGGGAACTCAGGATGGAAACAGGATGCCCGACATCTAGCCATCAGCCACTACAGCCAGCCCCGAGGATGCACCCTGAGGAGATTCAGGATGAGAAGGCACAGGATGCTGGCCCCAGAGAGCTGGGTGCAGAGCAAAGGAATGATTTCAGTGAGCCCAGACTTTTGCATCCTCCCATACATAGAAAAGCGCTAAATTCCTTAACTTGAGATGTCTGGTTTTCTTTAATTAATAGTAATCTCTTGAAGTTCCAACTACCTGGTCTTTTTTGCAAAAGCTCCTCTATATCCTGGTTCCTCCATCTCTTCAAAGCTGTCCCTCAGAGCTATCTGAGAGCGTGCGTCCCAGGCTTAAGTCCTCAGGTTTGTCCACCAAACAAAACAGAATTCTCAACTTTTAGGTTGTGCATTTGTTTTCAGTCTACGCTGGTTATTGTGCTTTTGCATTTCCCCCACTAAATACCGATGCTAGAGTGAAGCTCCATGACAGTGGGGATTTTTGCATTCTTTTGTTCATTGCTTTATTCCCAGGGCCTAGAAGAGTGCTTGGCACATACTAGGCACTCAGTCAACATTTATTAGGTAAATGAATGGAGACTTGCCATACATATCCTTTGTGTATTTTCTATTGAAGTTTGCCCTTCTTCCTGTTGATCTACCTACCAGCACCCCAATCCATTCATATTTAAATGACCAGAAATTTTCTGTTTCCATCTCAAACTTCTTCTGAGCTCCTGAATAGTTACTTATCTATTTGACAGACAAGTGTACACTGTAAATGACAGATGACTCAACACAAAAAAGCTTAAATAATAATGGGATTTAGAGTCTCATAACGAGAAGTCGTGAGCTGGGGTGACTCCAGGGTGGTCAATGCAGTGACTCTGCCATATCCCCAGGAACCTGGGAGCTGCCATCATTCTTTTCTGCCGTCCTCAGTGTACTGCCTGGCTCTCTCCAGGCATCACATCCTCACACAGGAAGATCAGAGGGAGAGGAAGGATCATCGTTTCCTTGTGTCTCTTTTAAGAGGTAAGAAACCGGGGCTTTCCTGGTGGCGCAGTGGTTGAGAGTCTGCCTGCCGCTGCAGGGGACGCGGGTTCGTGCCCCGGTCCGGGAAGATCTCACATGCCGCGGAGCGGCTGAGCCCGTGAGCCATGGCCGCTGAGCCTGCGTGTCCGGAGCCTGTGCTCTGCAGCGGGAGAGGCCACAACAGTGAGAGGCCCGTGTACCACACACACACACACACAAATAGAGATAAGAAACTTTCCCCAGAAGCACCTTCAGCAGATTTCTCTCTCCTCGCATTGAGCCACACGCCTTAATCCAATCACTGAGACTAGAAATGTAATTATTGTGATTTGCTTAGGTTATTTAGGATTTCTCTTTCAGGAGGTAAATAGGGCCAGAATTTAGTGAAGACATAACCAGAAGGAAAGAATGGTGACTTATAGTAAAGAAAAAGAAGGATGGGGGCTGGGTAGGAAACCTGTAGTGTCTTCTGCAGTCTTTTTTACATCCAACCCAATTACCACATTTTAGGGATTTTTAACATCTCCTGAAAAGTGTGCTTCCTTTCACCTCCACAGCTACCTGTTCTGGTTATCTTTTGAGCATAGCAAACCACCTCAGTACTGGAGCTTAAAAGAGTAATTTATTATGGTTATAATATTTATTATGGTTATAATATTTATAATTTATTTATAATTTATAATAAATTAATTAATATAATAAATATAATTTATTAAATATAATAAATTATATTTATTTATAATTTATTATGGTGTCAATTGTGTATCCCTCAAATTCATAGGTTGAAGTGTTCACCCCCAGTATCTCAGAATGTGACATGATCTGGAAATAAGGTCTTTATATAACACTTTATTTTTATTTTTTTTAACTTATTTATTTTTAGCTGCATTGGATCTCAGTTGCAGCACATGGGATCTTTCGTTGCAGCCCACGGACTTCTCTCTAGTTGTGGCGTGTGGACTCCAGAGCATGCGGGCTCAGTAGTTTTGGCACGTGGGCTCTCTAGTTGTGGCGTGTGGGCTCTGTAGTTGCAGCACACAGGTTTAGTTGCCCCACGGCATGTGGGATCTTAGTTCCCCGACCAGGGATCGAACCCACGTCCCCTGCATTGGAAGGTGGACTCTTAACCACTGGACCACCAGGAAAGCCCCTGGAAATAAGGTCTTAATAGAGGTAATCAAGTTAAACTGAGCTCATCAGAGTAGGCCCTAATCCAATATGACCAGTGTCCTGTTAAAAAGGGGACATTTGGACACAGAGCCATGCATAGAGGGAGGATGATATGAAGAGTGAGAAGATGGCCATCTACAGGCCAAGAGAGATGCCTGGAGCAGATCCTCTCTCACAGCCACAGGAGGAGCTAACCCTGTTGACATCTTGGTTAAGACTCCTAGCCCCCAGAACCACAAGACAATACATTTCTGTTGTTTAAGTGCCCAGTTTGTTAGTAACAGCAGCCCTCATAGGATAGGACAGCTAGTGTCTCTTGTGGCCGGTAGGTGGAGTGGGCTCAGCAGGGTGGCTCTTGCTGAGAACTGGAGAACAGAAGGTTGACTGCACTGGTCTAAGACAGGGCCCGTGCACGGCTGTGGGAGGGGAGCTCAGCTGCGGCCGTCAGGTGGAGGCCCCCTCATGCCTCTCCACAGGACGTGGGCTGCTTACAGGACGGCAGCCGCGTGCCAAGAGCAAGACTACAGAAGGCAGGCAGTGGAAGTTGCCAGTGGAAGTGAAGGTGTTTGCACGTAACTGGCACAGTGTCCCTTCCGCCATATTGCATCAGTCAAAGCGATCCCACTATGCCCGCCTAGGCTCGAGGGGGTGGAGAAAGAAACAGAGACGTGACCAGTGCAGAAGAGTGGGGGCGCCACTGAGCTCATCTGCAGGAAATATCCTCTGCCACCTGCTCCAGTCCCAGCCACAGTCCCTTTCCTTGACTGTTTGAGGCTCCCCCATTTATTCTTCCAATCTTCTCTGCAGTAGAGTCAGAATGATCGTTTTCTTTTCTTTCTTTCTTTTTTTTTTTTCTTGGCCGCACGGCAAGTCTTGCGGGATGTTAGTTCCCTGACCAGGGATGGAACCCGGCCCCCTGTGGTCTTAACCACTGGACCTCCAGGGAAGTCCCTGTTGTTCCTGCTTTAATAGGTAATATAATCCGAGGAAAGGGAGAGGGAGGCACAGAGGAAGGAGGCGGGGAAGGAGGGGACCAAGGTCCATGTGTGTCCCCACACGGACCACTAAGATTGATGGATTGTTCAATCTCACAGGACGTTCTCTGAAAAGCTACATAATCTACCTTTCAGGATAATCTTTCCAGGGCAGAAAGAGGGAAGAATTTATTCAGAGTCCAGAGTCCCACCTCCGGGGCTGTATGTGCCTTTGGTGCTGAGCAGGGCCAGCTCGCAGCATCGACAAGGAGCCCCTAGGGACAGAAGCTGGGAGGCGCTGTGAGGGCATGAAGGTGATCAGGGCCCTTGCAGGCCTGACTGTAGGAACAGGAGCAAGAAGCAGATGGGTCAGGAGGATGGGAGGCAGCATACAAGTGTCTGATGCACGAGTCTTCTTTCGTCATCGCAGCATGGGAGCATGGGAGATCTTAACTGGGAGGAAACCCAGGCCCTCCGCAGTGAAAACACCGAGTCGCAACCACCGGACCGCCAGGGAATTCCCTCACTGTCTTGGAATCTGTATTCGTTTCTGAAGGCTGTCTTAACAAATTATCACAAACTGGGGGACTTACACTAAGTAGGAAGCCAGCAGGGTTGGTTCCTTCTCAGGCACTGAGAGGGAGAGTCTGTTCCACGTCCTTCTGCTTGCTGTTCCTCGGCCTGCAGCTGCAGGATTCCAGCCTCTGTTCTGTCTTCACATGGCATTTTCCTCTTTGTGTGCGTCTGTCTCTGCATCTCTCCTCATCTTGTAAGGTTGCCAGTCGTATTGGATTAAGGGCTTACCCTATTCCAGAATGACCTCATCTTAGTTTGACTAATTACATCTGCAATGACCCTGTTTGCAAATAAGGTCACATTCTGAGGTTATGAGAAGGACATGAATTGAGGGGGTTGGGAGACACTATTCAACACAGTACAATATGCTTATGTATTTTTTTTTTTTTTTTTTTTTGCGGTACGTGGACCTCTCACTGTTGCGGCCTCTCCCGTTGCGGAGCACAGGCTCCGGAGGCGCAGGCTCAGCGGCCATGGCTCACGGGCCCAGCCGCTCCACGGCATGTGGGATCTTCCCGGACTGGGGCATGAACCCGCGTCCCCTGCATCGGCAGACAGACTCTCAACCACTGTGCCACCAGGGAAGCCCTGTTTATGTATTTTTTTAACTAAACAGTGTTATTTAGAAATTGAAAATTTTAAAATGTTACCCAAACACAAACCTCCCCAAAGGAAAGTCATGTTGGATGTGAGGGTGGTATGGTTCCTTCACCTGTCACCCCACTGCTTGCTTGCACAGGTTTCATCCACCCGAATGGACACAAACTCTCCTTTCTCTTATCGTTCCTAGTATAAGCCCCATTGTCAAGGATCTATGAATGGCTTAGTCTCCTACTAATATCTGCCAGATTTTTGTTTCTAACTAATGTTTCAGACAAAAATTAGTCTACTTAATGGAGTTGGCACAATAGTTTGGAAAAAAATCCTAGAAGCAGTAACCTAGACCAGTGGTTCTCAAAGTGTGGACTCTAGACCAGCAGTAGCAGCACCACCTGGGAACGTGTAAGAAATGCAGATTCAGAAGCACTGAACTGCGAAATCGGGTAGAGCAAGCCCTCCAGGTAGCTGTGATGCACGTGCAGGTTTGAGAACCTCTGGCCTAGATCAGCTACATACTACATGACGGTAGGATCCCGCTTAAAGCTGGAGGAGAATGCTTCATATTACAATTTGGACTTCTTCCCATCCAATATGAAAACCATTTGCGATATAATATATGTTTCTGCTGAAGCAGAAAGTTCTCAATAAAAAGGTTTCAAGTGTTTGGTTTCAGGACACTTTATACTGTTAAAAATTCCTGAGTCCCCAAGGAGATTTGTTTATGTAGGTTATATTTATCAATATTAGAAATTAAAATTGAGAAAAGTTTAATACCTTTGTTTATTAACTCATTTTATTTATTTATTTACTTAAAATTTATTTATTTATTTGTTTTTGGCTGCGTTGGATCTTCGTTGCTGCGTGCGGGCTTTCTCTAGTTGCGGTGAGCGGGGGCTACTCTTTGTTGCAGTGTGTGGTCTTCTCATTGCAGTGGCTTCTCTTGTTGTAGAGCATGGGCTCTAGGTGCGTGGGCTTCAGTAGTTGTGGCACGCGGGCTCAATAGTTGTGGCTTGCGGGCTCAACAGTTGTGGCTCACAGGCTCTAGAGTGCAGGCTCAGTAGTTGTGGTACATGGGCTTAGTTGCTCCGCGGCATGTGGGATCTTCCTGGACCAGGGATCGAACCTGTGTCCCCTGCATTGGCAGGCGGATTCCTAACCACTGTGCTACCAGGGAAGCCCCTATTAACTCATTTTAAAGCAACAATAATAAACCCCTGGCATGTTAATTTAAATAACACATTTTATGAAAAATAATATTTTCCAAAACAAGAAAATATTGAGAAGAGTGGCATTGTTTTAGAGTTCTGTAAATCTTTTTGCTACCTGGTTTAATAGAAGACAGCTGGATTCTCATATCTGCATTCAATCTACTGCAGTATGATGTTTTGGGCTGAATTATAAGAAAATCTGGCCACACACAGATACATAGTTGCAACGAGAGGACCTCACAGACCCCCTAAAAGGGTCTCCGGGATCCCAGGGGTCCTCTGACCACACACTGAGAACTGCTGTGCTATAGAAGGGTACATCTTAATAAAACTGGGACAGTGGGGGGGAATGGAAAGATTTACCCTGAGAGCTTTGTGTTAATAACTGTTCACAATTCAGTCATTTTCATGATACTACAATTGGAGGTTGGAAAATTCTCTACTTGTCAATTCTTCCCCATTTCCAGCACAGCATAAAAATATACTTAAATATCTTAAATAGTAAAATGAAATAAAGGGCTAAATTTATCATTTAAAATACAGTTGTTTGGGAATTCCCTGGTGGTCCAGTGATTAGGACCTGGCTCTTCCACAGCCGTTGCAAGGGGCACAGGTTCAATCCCTGATCGGGGAACTAAGATCTTGCAAACCTTGCGGCATGGCCAAAAAAATAAAATAAAAATAAAATACAGTCATTGGTATTTAATGGAGAAACTGTGTCTAATCATTTCTCTGACAATTAAAAGTATGAATAAATGTATATATATTTTTCAATCTGTAAGTTAAGTAAGACATATTCAGACATAAACTGTGATTCACAGTTTAAACATTTATTTTTAAAATATATGAATTGAGGGACTTCGCGGGTGGCACAGTGGTTGAGAATCCGCCTGCCAATGCAGGCGACACGGGTTTGAGCCCTGGTCCGGGAAGAGCCCACAAGCCGCGGAGCAACTAAGCCCGTGCACCACAACTACTGAGCCTGTGCTCTAGAGCCTGCGAACCACAACTACTGAGCCCGTGTGCGTAGAGCCTGTGCTCCGCAACAAGAGAAGCCACTGCAACTAGAGAAAGCCTGCGCACAGCAACTAAGACCCAACGCAGCCAAAAAAAAAAAAATTTATTTAAAAAATAAAATAAATGAATTGAAAATAAAAAAAATAAAATTGTAGACCTAAACAGGATAAAGATAAAAAAGACAACTTCTTTAGCAGCTAAGGAAACTACCTCAGCAAGGTTCAAATACTTGACCAATTTAATTTACAAATTAGTTGAAACTCAGCTTATTTTTTTTATTTATTTTTTATATTTTAAGTTTTTTAACATGTTTATTGGAGTATAATTGCTTTACAATGTGTGTTAGTTTCTGCTTTATAACAAAGTGAATCAGTTATACATATACATATGTTCCTATATCTCTTCCCTCTTGCGTCTCCCTCCCTCCCACCCTCCCTATCCCACCCCTCTAGGTGGTCACAAAGCACCGAGCTGATCACCCTGTGCTATGCAGCTACTTCCCACTAGCTATCTATTTTACGTTTGGTAGTGTATATATGTCCATGCCACTCTCTCACTTTGTCACAGCTTACCCTCCCCCCTCCCATATCCTCAAGTCCATTCTCTAGTAGGCCTGCGTCTTTATTCCCATCTTGCCCCTAGGTTCTCCATGACCATTTTTTTTTCTTAGATTCCATATATATGTGTTAGCATACGGTATTTGTTTTTCTCTTTCTGACTTACTTCACTCTGTATGACAGACTCTAGGTCCATCCACCTCACTACAAATAACTCAATTTTGTTTCTTTTTATGGCTGAGTAATATTCCATTGTATATATGTGCCACATCTTCTTTATCCATTCATCTGTTGATGGACACTTAGGTTGCTTCCATGTCCTGGCTATTGTAAACAGAGCTGCAATGAACATTTTGGTACATGTCTCTTTTTGAATTATGGTTTTCTCAGGGTATATGCCCAGTAGTGGGATTGCTGGGTCATATGGTAGTTCTATTTTTAGTTTTTTAAGGAAGCTACATACTGTTTTCCAGAGTGACTGTATCAATTTACATTCCCACCAACAGTGCAAGAGGGTTCCCTTTTCTCTACACCCTCTCCAGCATTTATTGTTTGTAGATTTTTTGATGATGGCCATTCTGACCGGTGTGAAATGTTATCTCATTGTAGTTTTGATTTGCATTTCTCTAATGATTAATGATGTTGAGCATTCTTTCATGTGTTTGTTGGCAGTCTGTATATCTTCTTTGGAAAAATGTCTATTTAGGTCTTCTGCCCATTTTTGGATTGGGTTGTTTGTTTTTTTGATATTGAGCTGCATGTGCTGCTTGTAAATTTTGAAGATTAATCCTTTGTCAGTTGCTTCATTTGCAAATATTTTCTCCCATTCTGAGGGTTGTCTTTTCATCTTGTGTATGGTTTCCTTTGCTGTACAAAGCTTTTAAGTTTCATTAGGCCCCATTTATTTTTGGTTTTATTTCCATTTCTCTAGGAGGTGGGGCAAAAAGGATCTTGCTGTGATTTATGTCATAGAGTGTTCTTCCTATGTTTTCCTCTAAGAGTTTGATAGCCTCTGGCCTTACATTTAGGTCTTTAATCCATTTTGAGTTTATTTTTGTGTATGGTGTTAGGGAGTGTTCTAATGTCATACTTTTACATGTACCTGTCCAGTTTTCCCAGCACCACTTATTGAAGAGGCTGTCTTTTCTCCACTGTATATTCTTGCCTCCTTTATCAAAGATAAGGTGACCATATGTGCGTGGGTTTATCTCTGGGCTTTCTATCCTGTTCCATTGATCTATATTTCTGTTTTTGTGCCAGTACCGTACTGTCTTTATTACTGTAGCTTTGTAGTATAGTCTGAAGTCTGGGAGCCTGATTCCTCCAGCTCTGCTTTTGTTTCTCAAGATTGCTTTGGCTTCTCTGATTGCTGTGGCTAAAACTTCCAAAACTATGTTGAATAATAGTAGAGAGAGTGGGCAACCTTGTCTTGTACCTGATCTTAGTGGAAATGGTTTCAGTTTTTCACGATTGAGAATGATGTTGGCTGTGGGTTTGTCATATATTGCCTTTATTATGTTGGGGTAAGTTCCCTCTATGCCTACTCTCTGGAGGGTTTTTATCATAAATTGGTGTTGAATTTTGTCAAAAGCTTTTTCTGCATCTATTGAGATGATCATATGGTTTTTCTCCTTCAGTTTGTTAATATGGTGTACACATTGATTGATTTGTGTATATTGAAGACTCCTTGCATTCCTGGGATAAACCCCACTTGATCATGGTGTATGATCCTTTTAATGTGCTGTTGGATTCTGTTTGCTAGTATTTTGTTGAGGATTTTTGCATGTATGTTCATCAGTGATATTGGCCTGTAGTTTTCTTCCTTTGTGACATCCTTGTCTGGTTTTGGTATCAGGGTGATGGTGGCCTCATAGAATGAGTTTGGGAGTGTTCCTCCCTCTGCTATATCTTGGAAGAATTTGAGAAGGATAGGTGTTAGCTCTTCTCTAAATGTTTGATAGAATTCGCCTGTGAAGCCATCTGGTCCTGGGCATTTGTTTGTTGGAAGATTTTTAATCACAGTCTCAATTTCAGTGCTTGTGATTGGTCTGTTCACATTTTCTATTTCTTCCTGGTTCAGTCTCGTGAGGTTGTCCTTTTCTAAGAATATGTCCATTTCTTCCAAGTTGTCCATTTTATTGGTATAGAGTTGCTTGTAGTAATCTCTCATGATCCTTTGTATTTCTGCGGTGTCAGTTGATACTTCTCCTTTTTCATTTCTAATTCTATTGATTTGAGTCTTCTCCCTTTTTTTCTTGATGAGTCTGGCTAATGGTTTATCAATTTTGTTTATCTTCTCAAAGAACCAGAAACTCAGCTTATTTAAAAACAATTTGCTTAATATAAATTATTTCATTGCCTAAATCCTGAAGTAGATAGCGCCAATGGAGAAAATCTTAAGTGAGAGAGTTTTATGAGGTTAATTTTGAACTCAGTAACAATAATAGCTGATATTTAGTGGTGCCAGGAATCTTACGTACGGCATATTATTCCATTTTCACAAGAACCCAACTAATATATGTCTTGGTCAGTTCAGGCTGCTCTAACAAAGTACCATAGACTAGTTAGCTTAGCAGGTTCTAGAAGCTGGAAGTCCAAGATCAGGGTGCCAGCGTGGTCGAGTCCTTACTAGGGCCTCTCCCAGGCTGAGTGGTAGTTGTACCCTCACAGGGCAGAAGGAGTGAAAGAGCTCTCTGGGGGTCCCATTTCTAAGGGCATGAACCCTATTCATCAGGGCTCCACCTTCACGTCTTAATTACTTCCCAAGGCCCCACCTCCTAACACCATCACATGGGGGTAAGGATTTCAACATATGAATTTGGGGGGGACACAAACATTCACTCCATAAGAATATAGATATATTTACCTCATTTTACAGATCAGAGAAGTAAATAAGTTTAAGCAACTTCCCCACAGTCACACTGTGTGAAAGAGAGGAAGCCTTGTCACTCTATTTCCAAATCCATTCTGTGGACAACACTGCCTCTCAACAAAGTGTTTGTTTAATTTCCTATTTGAAAAATCATATAACTCACTTAATTTTCCTGGATCTCAGTTTTTGCTTCTGTAAAGTGAGAAGGTGGACCCATCTCTAAAAGAAGTAATGATTTATGAAATTCTCAAATAAGCTTGTCACTTCATTTTTGTAGATTGCATCTGTCAATTTATAGATAAGATAATGTTGCATGCCATTTCTGCAGCAAAACAAAGACTTACATCTGTTTATACTTCAATTATTGTTGCTTTAAGTCAGAATTGCAAAGGCTATATCAAACCTCCCAGGGTTTTAAACACAAAACCTGGAAATATCACATAAAAGTCTGGATTTCCAGCTTGATGGGAAAATTGAAAGACCAGGCACTGCTTGTTCCACATTCTAAAATGGAAATAACTACCCAGAGGTGAGCAGCAGAGACCCTCATGAGTCCATGGTAGTTCCTGCCCCTTCCTGCGATTCCCCCAACACAGAGGCCGAATTTGGCCTACTTCACTCATTAACTCAAACTGCCGGTCCTTATTATAGTCATGTGAGTTTTCAATCCCTGGTGTAAGAACATATACAGTTTTTAGGAATGGTAACAATGTGCTACTGTAGGCTGTGCTTGGATTTATGTATGAAATTGCAAGAAGTCAGAGTATTCATGGACCCGACTGACATGAAATTAGAAAGACCTCCTACTTCAATAATGCCCGCATATGATTGTCAGGAACACCACATGAAGGTCTGTGTTTGTTTCTGCTAGAGCGTCAGTTCTCAACCTTTGAGAATCTCTGGATATTCGCCTAGGAATATGCATTTTAACAAATTTCCTAGGTGACACTTATGTATACTCAATTTTTAGTAACATTGTCCTGGGAAAGCAAGTAATTAGCTTTGACTATGCAAGTAAAGGCAGAAAGGTAATTCATTAATTGGCAAAACTGTGTTCCTTGCAGTGGTCCTCTGGCAGGACATATTAAATTGGAAGAAAAGTCAGAGGAGAAAAAAGATCACTCCTAGCTGGAAAGACCAGGGAAGGCTCTTGATGAATACATAGGATGCAGACGTGCCGAGCGGAAGGAAGGGTGTTTCAGGGAACAGAAACTGCGTGAGCAGAGGCTCAGAGGCAGGAAACTTGGCAGCACGTCCAGGGAAGGGCAAGCAGTTTGTTTTGGTCACCATAAAGCATTCCTTAAAGGGAGTCATGGTTATAAGCTTGATCAAGGCACACAGCAGCTGGAAGGTTTCTGAAATGAGGGCTGATATGATCAGAACCGTATTTGGGAGAATTTGCCTGGCATGAGTCGAGTGGAGAAAACAAGAGGTGCTTTAATGATTTAAACTAAAGGGATACTACTGGGACAAGAAAGTAGGAGAAAAATCTGGAGGCACTCTGGGAATAAGTCATAGACTGGACTTGCAGCAGTTTGGTTGCAAGGGGCAGAGTGAGTCAGACATGGCCCCAAGGCCCGGACAGGCAGTTCTCAACCTGGGCTGCGTGTTTGAATCACCTGGGGAACTTTTTAAAATGCTGATGGCTGGATCTCACTGCTAGAGATTCCAATATAACTGATCTTGGATGAGGCTCATGCATTTTTTTTTGAAGTAACCGTTTTTGTTTTTGTTTTTAATTGGGGTATAGTTGCTTTACAGTATTGTGTTAGTTTCTGTTGTACAACGAAGTGAATCAGCTACACGTATACCTATATCCCCTCCCTCTTGGACCTACCCCCCACCCATCCTGCCCCTCTAGGTTATCACAGAGCACCGAGCTGAGCTCCCGGTGCTCTACAGCAGCTTCCCACTAGCTATCTATTTTACACATACATTTTTAAAAAATAAATTTATTTTATTTTATTGATTTTGGCTGCGTTGGGTCTTCGTTGCTGCACACGGGCTTACTCTAGTTGCAGCGAGCAGGGCTGCTCTTCGTTGCGGTGCGTGGGCTTCTCACTGCGGTGGCTTCTCTTGTTGCGGAGCACGGGCTCTAGGTGCGCAGGCTTCAGTGGTTGTGGCGCACGGGCTCAGTAGTTGTGGCTCATGGGCTTACTTGCTCCGCGGCTTGTGGGATCTTCCGGACCAGGGCTCAAACCCGTGTCCCCCGCACTGGTAGGAGGATTCTTAACCACTGCACCACCAGGGAAGCCCTACACATACATTTTTAAAGTAAGGTTTCCCCCCATGCCATCCAACATGCAGCTGAGTTGAGACGCCCCTGGCGAGAGCCTAGCTGAAATGGAAGTGTCAGAAGTCCAGTCACGGACAGAAATTGGGAACACAGGACATGCTGGTTGGGGAGGAAACAGACAGTTCTTCTGGGCTCAGTGAGTCCAAGGAGTTGGTGGCATTTCCAGGTAGAAGAGCCCAGTAAATGTTGGAATTGCAGACTGGGAGGTGCTGAGAAGGTTAAATCAGAAAGGTAGACCTAAGAATTCAGTGCTTACAGGTGCTAAGTGAAAACGGCTGTTCTGAATATTGTTTGAAAGTAGGTCGGGCATTTGGCAAACAGTAAGTTACAAAATTGTCATGGGAGACAGAGAGAGACAAAGATGGGCCCGTGCTAGAACTGGAGGGGTATCTGTACGTAGGGACTCAAGAAAGCAGACCGTTCTAATGTTTAGCACTTGAACTCCCTCCTTCCCTCCCTCCCTCTCTCCCTCCCTGCCTGCCTCCCTTTTTTTTTTCTTCTCTCTCATTTTGAGGATTTTCATGTTAGGAAAAGTAGAAAGTGCTGAGTTACACACTTATATAATTAAATTCCCAACTTGGACCACTATGGCCTCTATCCTCGGTTGGCTTTCCGAAAACATTACGCCATCCCTTGAAAAAAAAATACTCTTTGCAATAGGTGTGGAATTGACTGTGGAGATTGCCAGGTACATTGGCCAGAGAATGCTAGGACTCAGCTGAAACTAATTAACCTCTCAGACAGACAGCAAGAAGAAATCTAGCAAGTTCTGGGGCTTGGTCATGGAGACCAGAATTCACTTCCATTTGGGAAAACGCTGGCCTGTCCATCGTGTGTTAGCTGTACAGTTAGGTCACTGATCCGGGTTGGAAGGAGCCTCCCCGTCCCCTTCCGCTGACTCTCCTGTGGTTGTGTTGAAGGTGCGGCCAGACTTGGCCTCAGAACCAGGCTGTCGTTACTTTTGCACAGTGACTTCTTCATGGGCAAACACCTTTATTAGTTTTCTGTTGGGGGCGCTCCTTAGGGGAGCAGATTCTGAAGTGAGTGTAGGGTCACCAGCCATGGAGAAGGAGGTGTCTACTGGCCACCTCTTCACTCTCCGAGGAGGCGAAAGAACACCTTTGGGCACCTTGGGGTCGTAAATCCACCTCTGCCTACGTAATAGTGGTGAGTGAAGCCAGTCATGGCTAAACACACACACACACACCACACACACAGATAAGTCAGTTTTGCCAAGGGGTGACCTGGGTGCAGCCACAAAAAGCACCACGAAGGATGACAGGATCTCATCCATCTGTCATCCAAAGGCACATTTGTACCCAGTTCTCTGGGACCCAGATGACAAGGTTGAGATTTCCGTGGGGGCTCATATTGACATAGACTTTCAATTCATCTGGATTTAATTGTTATAAGATTTTAAAACCCTATGATCAGGACTTCCCTGGTGGCTCAGTGGTTAAGAATCCACCTACTAATGTAGGGGACACGGGTTCGAGCGCTGGTCCGGGAAGATCCCACATGCCGCGGAGCAACTAAGCCCGTGAGCCACAACTACCGAGCCTGTACTCTAGAGCCTGCAAGCCACAACTACTGAAGCCCACGTGCCACAGCTACTGAAGCCCGTGCTCCTGGAGCCCGTGCTCCGCAACAAGAGAAGCCGCCGCAGTAAGAAGCCCGCGGACTGCAACGAAGAGAAGCCCCCGCTCGCCACAACTAGAGAAAGCCAGCACGCAGCAACAGAGACCCATCGCAGCCAGAAAACCCCTATGATTTTGTTTTAGCAACGCCACGCTCACCTCAGCCCTGAGAAGTGTGCAGGGCAGGGCCTGGTGGAACCTCACCTTACTAAAGCGAAAACCCAGGTGTGGAAAGTGGTGAGTGATGAGCCCAAGGTCACACAACTAGTTACAGCCAAATCGGAACTGGAGAACAAATTTCCGGGATATAAGCTCTGAACCCTTTTCATAATGAACAGGTGAGACGTCCTATGCGTGCTTGTTCACCGTCATCATCTATTCATTAACCTGCGAGCACATTTTGAGCAGATTCTCCTTCCTACCCAGGCTGAGCCTATTCTTTTTTTAAAGGCTTCTCCTTTTTTTTAATTTAATTTTTATTTTTGGCTGAGCCGTGGCATGTGGGATCTTAGTTCCCGACCAGGGATCAAACCTGGTGCCCCCTGCAGTGGAAATGCAGAGTCTTAACCACCAGGGAAGTCCCAAGCTTATTTTGAATGAAATAGAGAACCAGTTCAATAGAGCCCTGGCTTACTGAATTCGTAAGTTAATTGTCTAACCTACGTTTTAAAATATTTGCTACTGGGACTTCCCTGGCGGTCCAGTGGTTGGGACTCTGGGCTTCCATTTGCAGGGGGGCATGTTCGGATCACTGGTCGAGGAACAGCGATCCCACATGGCATGGCTCGGCCAAAAAGAAAAAAAAAATTTGCTACTGTCCTCACTTCGTAAATGTCCTTCATTGTGACAGGAAAACTAAAAAGGTCCTCAGGCCCTTTTTTCACCAAAACGGTCACAGCGGTAGTAAAACAGAGCCTTTACCTTACTGCCCGCTGCCTGCAGGCCTTCTGCTTTGCAGTGGGGACAGGACAGAGGGCAAGGGCAAGGGCAAGGGCAAGGGCGGGGCGGCAGGTGGTGGTGGTCCCTGTGTCGTGAATTCTCCGTGCTAGTGCCAGTGAACATCAAGTCAATGAGTAAATACAGATTGGGATAAATGCTTTTTAAAAAGTGCCCCAACGAAAAAGAGGGGACTTATTATCCCCAGGGTGGATTGGGTGTAATTTCTTCAGAAAAGAAGGTAATGAAGAGGTAATTAAGGTGCAGATTCGGAGGTTGGAAAGGAGACAGCCGAGTGTTTAGACAGGTCATTTATATCAGTCGGCATGGGCTGCCTTACAGCAGACTGGCTCGCCTAAACAACATTTATTTTCTCAGGGCTGTGGAGTCTGGGAAGTCCAAGATCAAGGTGCCAGCCGATCCAGTTTCTGGTTTTCTGGGTCCTGGCTTTCAGAAGGCTGCCTCCTTGCTGTGTCCTCAGATGGCAGGAAGAGCGCAAGCTCTCAGGTGTCTCTTCTTATAAGGACACTAATCCTATCGGATCAGGGGTCTACCCTATGACCTCATTTCACCTTAGTTACTTCCCAAAGGCCCTATTTCCAGATGCAGTTACACTGGAGGCTAGGGCTTCAGCGTATGAATTTGGATAGAAGTAATTCAGTCCATAGTACCATTTAAGCTTTCTGTGCCTCAGGGCTTCTGCAAAATATAATTCCTATGAGGCCTAAATCAAAAGAAGTACCGTAGAAGAGAAGGTCACGGTTGACCCAGTGTCATTTGCTTATGCTGATTGATTTCCTCTGAGTTTATACAAACTGATATGGATGTCAAGCAGTTTTTTTGTTTGTTTTTTTGAGAGGTTTGCTTTAGTCCAACTAAGCAATTTAATATTGAAATAAGGAAGAGATTGTTGCTTGCACATGCAGGTTTTTTCTACTGAGGCAAAAAATGGTGATATTATTTATTCATTATATGTACCCTTACCTTTTCCAAAAGGGACTGGAGGCTGCTACAAAATGAAATGGAGAATTTTTTGGTTCAAATTCAAAATTCTTTGACTGCAAAAAAGGCCAAGTCAGGTTGGAATTTGTCTTGTTGTTTGTCATTGCTATACTTGTCCTCATTTTTTAAATTTTTTTCAGTATGTGGGCCTCTCACTGTTGTGGCCTCTCCCCTTGCGGAGCACAGGCTCCGGACGTGCAGGCTCAGCGGCCATGGCTCACGGGCCCAGCCGCTTCACGGCATGTGGGATCCTCCCAGACCAGGACACGAACCTGTGTCCCCTGCATCAGCAGGTGGACTCCCAACCACTGCGCCACCAGGGAAGCCCATACTTGTCCTCATTTTTTCTTTTACCTTCTTGAGACTCAACTTCATCTTTCACTATAGGCAATGCAAGAAACGTGCCAGGACACATGGCTGTGCTTTGCGTTCACTCACATAGATGTGAGTTCTTCAAGTGCAGTTGTTGGCCGGTGGTGTACGTTTACTTTCTAGTAGATCCCCCAGGTAGGCATGATGCAATTCCTACACATTAAATAAAAGGAAGTATGAAGAAGATCATTTAGGGTATGCAGCAGATCTGCTATTGTCTTACCTTCCGCAGTTCTAATAATCTTCTAAGTCAGTTTTCATGACACTGTTGGAAAGTCCTGTCTAGAGGCAGGCCTTAAAATGGTTTTCTTCCATCTTACAAAATTTACATGGAGCCAGCTGGCCAAAAGTTTCTGAAAACACAGCTAACTACTCTAACCAGACCCTTCCTTCTTTCCTTTTGAAGGCTGTCCCCCTTTCTGGTCCCACCACTTGTCTTACTAGTACCCAAGCAACCTCCTATCCATCCTTCTGATTCAAGGGCAATCATCCAAGGGTCTCAGTAAGTACTGCCACCTCCTCCAAACTACCCCACATCTTCTGTTACGGGCTGCGTTGGGTCACCCCAACACTCATGTTCAAGTCTAACCTCCAGGGCCTCAGAATGTGACTGGTTTTGAAGATAGGCCTTTAAGGAGGTAATGAAGTTAGAATGAGGTCATTAAGGTGGGTCCTAATCCAATCTGAGTGGTGTCCTTATAAGAAGAGCTTCAAACAGAGACACAGAGGAACGAGAGGACACATCAAGAAAGCGGTCCCCCACAAGCCAGTGAGAGAGACCATTGATGAAACAAACCCTGCGGATGCCTTGATCAGACTTCCAGCCTCCAGAATTGTGAGAAAATAAATGTCTGCTGTTTAAGCCCCTCAACCTGTGGTCAGTGCTTCGTTATGGCAGCCCTAGCAAGCTGACATAACTTCTCAGATGCTCTGGATCATACACTCGTCCTTCTTAAAAGGAAGTGGGGGCCAACAGGCTTTAAGAGCTCCATCAGGGGAAAATATTATATGCCATCCTTGTCTGCCCAAAGCTGGTATCACAGATGTGGCATCAGTAGGACATATACTTCGAGTTTCTTTTCCAGCCCTTGGGAGTAGGCTCTGCTCAGCCATCTGTCCTCTCGCCCAGTCCCCTTGAGACCATTGGAAAACATTTTTGAAATCTGGAGATGGTAACATCTATAAAGGTAGTATAAGTTTTTAGTCTCTCTCATGGAACTAAAACTCAGTAGGTACATTCTCAGCTTGATTTTTTTTTAATATTTACTTATTTATGATTTTATATATTTATTTTGGCTGCACCAGGTCTTTGTTGTGGCACGCGGGGTCTTTAGTTGAGGCATGCAGGCTTCTTAGTTGTGTTATGCATGCAGGATCTAGTTCCCTGACCAGGGATCAAACCTGGGCCGCCTGCATTGGGAGCTTGGAGTCTTACCTACTGGACCACCAGGGAAGTCCCTCAGCTTGATTTTTAATTTTTCCCCTGGTTCTTAATTATTTTATCTTCTTTTGTTTATATAAGTACTTTATGATCACTAGAAAATTTTTGGAAATCCAGAACCACTACTATTTTGCCATATTTTCTTCTAGCCTTTTAAATATATTTATAGAATACTTTAATCGATTAAAAATCTGAGACAGTATTTTAACTCCTAAATATGTTTTGTGTGTGTGTGTGTGTGTGTGTGTGTATGATTCTGGGGTTTTTTTTTTGTTTGTTTGTTTTGTTTTTTTGCAGCACCTCACAGCTTGCAGGATCTTAGCTCCCCAACTAGGGATTGAACCCAGGCCTATGGCAGTGAAAGCACCAAGTCCTAACCACTGGACCGCCAGGGAATTCCCCTAAATATGTTTTTGTATATAATTTTTTTGGCTTTTTCTTCATCTGATATGGTATTGAGCCATCTTATTAAAACTTTCATAAACATTCTATGAAAGTACAATTTTATTTAAACTTTTCCCCATTGTCGTATCTGGACTCTACCTAAATGTAACTCTGCTGAGTTGGTCTACTTCACACTCCCAACAATCATCAAACACATAATCCGTCTGAACACAAACTTGGCGCCTTTTCTAGTGTGCTGCTGTTCTTACTGGGTTTGTTGTTGGTTTTGATGATGATGCTGTCCTGGTTGGAGAGTGTGGGTGGTGGCTGTTGTGTGTCTATCTCCCTTTATCTGTCCTTAGTGCTGTCCAGCTTACTCCTCTCTCTCTTCCTATCACATTTGTTGCCCCAGTCTTGGCTGACTCTCCCTCTTCTCTGCCCTAGAAAGGGAATATTTCTTGCTGAGGTGAGAAGTCTGATTCCAATAGGGAGACACAAAGACCATGGCAGGAAAAGGCCCAAGAGAGGACAAGGTTGGGGTACAGCCAGGGAAAGGCAGAAAAGAAAGGACATCTGGGTACTTTTAGGACCAGTAATATAGGCAAAGGTTAGTGCCATCCTATGCTATAGTAAATGAGAGCATTCACCTCATGCCTGAGTCTTAGAGGGTTCAAGGCAGCTTCAAGAAGAAAAGAAAGATGAGGTAGCAAATAGGAAACTAAAATATAATAACGAGGGACTCCCTGGTGGTCCCGTGGCTAGGGCTCTGCGTTTTCACTGCCAAGGGTGCGGTTCAATCCCTGGTTGGGGAACTAAGATCCCGCAAGCTGCATGGCATGGCCAAAAATAAAATAAAATATAATAACAAGACATAATTTAGGTAAAGCACTTAGAACGATGTCCAGCATATGGTCATTGCTCAGTAATGTCAAGACATTGTTGTCATTATCATTCTTGTTATTCTGTAGCCTTTGGGGGAATCCCTTCTTGCACAATCTTTCACAGTTGACCGCTATTCCTAGGTTCTACTAGCCAAGACGTCCAGTGAAATTCATTGGAACCAAGGCAGTGACTTTGTAAGTGGAAAGTACAGCACAAAAAACATTATTTCCATTTTTAATTAAAAACTTAACTTGATACAACCTGAGCTTTCCCTGTGCCAGGGGACCAATAAGCGGAATAATGGGATGCAGCCAGTTGCCACATGAAATTCCACTAGCTTTTCATTTCTGAGTTCATTATATTTACTTAGAACAAAAATCTAAGATCATCTCTTCTTCCTAAGTCTAACTTCTCTCTGTGGTGAAGACTTTCACAATTTTATATAACCTAGAGCAGGTATTCCAAATACTCATTCCTCCAGTGGCCAGGTGGCTAAAATGAATGATTGCACTGAGCCCAACGTACAGCGTGTACACCCCGTCTAAAGGGGGCAGCAGCTAGTCAGCTAGAGCAGCATGTAACCAGGCAAGAAATGAGCCATATTTGTCTAATTTTCAAGAGAAGCTACAATTCTGTATATTTATCTGAAGTCTCCCATTTTTTAAATCTTGGAAACTAATTTAAAAATTTCTAAACATTGTGAGAGGCGAACAAAACACCTCTGCAGACCACTGGTTTGCAACCTTAAACTCAAGGCGTTTGCTTCACACTCACAGAATCTGTCACTTCTTTTGGTCCAAGCTGAATTTCCAACCACACAGCCTAGGCTGAGCTACCCTGAGGATGTCTTTACACTGTGGTAAAGCCCCCCACCCTCCTCCCCAAAAGAAGTAAAGAGGTTGCCTACTCTTTCCTTCTAGTACAAGAAATGTACTACCAACTGAGAAATAAAACTGTGCCCAGACATTTGGGTAGGGAATTATAAAATCCTCCTTACAGGAGGGAATTATGCATGTAGTGTTTACACAAAACAGTAACTCCATGTATAAAGGTAGTTAATATCCCCACTCTATTCCAAAAGAATTTGCTAATAAGGGATATAACAGAAGAAATAATTAAGGCAGCATGTTTCTAATTTTCATATTTGAGGAGAGAAATGGAAGGAATTAGCTTTCTTATGAAATTAGAAGTTAAAAAAAAAGATGTGACACATCATATCAAAACACTCATTTAAAGAAATGCTGTTTTTAACCCTTTGTTAAATGACTGAAAATATACCCCAAAGCAGCAAGATGATTGTTTTAGTATTGCACTTGTTTAAACTTAAAAATCTCTAGTTTTACTCATTAATGTGATATAATATATCTAGTTCTAGTGGCTAAATTCCAGCCTGCAAGTTTTGTATAAGGGTATACAATTCATTCTCACGTTTTCAGTGTTGATTTTCAATAGACAATCTTGTGGTTCATTTGTTGAAGAAAAACACATGCTTTTATTGTCTTACTAGAGAGTATTAACATTAAAAAATATGACCCCCCCCAGAAAAACCCCACTTTTCAGTCGCAATTAATTAAAAAAACTTTCGAAGTAAGAAAAGATACTACTTTTTAAAAAGTATCCCCAATGTGGGCTAAGAGCTTCTAACTCTGTTGGGTTGCCAATTGGTCAAAACAGAGAAAAACTATCCCTTTTGGGAAATTAACTGGCAATCAGGTATGAGCTATAATGAAACCTAAAAGAGATCTTTTTATTGTTTTCTTAGATTTTAATTTTTTTTTTTTTGCCCCACTGCGCATCTTGCAGGATCTTTGTTTCCAGGACAGGGGATGGAACCCGGGGCCCTACAGTGAAAGCGCTGAGTCCTAATCACTGGACTGCCAGGGAATTCCCAGATTTTAATTTTTATAAAAAAGGTTGGGGAAAAAAAAGGTTGGACATCTCTTTCCCAACCTTTTATTGATAATCCTATATTATAGAATAATAAATACTGTAGTTCTTCATGCTAATTAATGATTAAGGTCCTATGTTGAACTTAAAGGACATTTTACTTTTTTTTTTTTACTTTCTCCAGTTTTCTTTCTTGATGACCATGTTTCTGGTAAATGTAAAAAATGTACATCTGTAATTCTGTACATAGATGACATAGTATATTGTTTTCTTCCCAGTGTGGTAGCTAACATGTATTTAATTAAAGGCTGAACTTTAAAAGGAAAAAAAATTCTTTTACTGATGAAATATGCATTTGGTAAAGTCATAAAAATGTTTGAGCACAATGCTTCGCGTATAAAAACATGCAAATGTTCAAGCACAGTGCTTGAATATATTCAAGAAATATTTGCTTAAAGAAATGTTATGTGAATGAAAAGGAATTGTTTTTTCTTTGTTCCATTTCACAGTAGTATTGCAAAGAAACACTTCCAATAGTTGCTATGTCAAAAATTTAAATTTATTGTTCAAATTTTAACGTTTTTAATCTACATTTTACCCTTAGCTTATATACAATTTGGTAAAAGAGTAGAGGAGTTGGTTATTGTTACTTAAAACAATGCATCATCTTGTTCTGGGGGGAAATTAACATAATTTGAATGGCCAAGTAGTAAAAATTAAACAAAGCATTGCATTTACTGTCCATTCAATGCAAAAATCCTAAACAAACTTGCATCGAGGAATATAATGAAGGGAATCAATACATTAACATAAGTGTTGCTTAAACAGATTGTGCATCAAGATCCATTTTGAAGACCTGAAAAAGACGGATACGGCTCTACTGTGGATCCATATTGAAGAGAAGTGGACTTATGGTCTAAGCAGGAGAAATACACGGGCATAAATCCTACATGATGATGCTGGAGCAAATTTATAACCCCCGGACCTGGATGAATGCTGACTTCTAATTGAGGCTTTTATTTCATTTCATTCGCCTGGAAACAATCCGACAACTACGTGACCAGCTTAAGCCACGAGCAGTGTCTAAACGACGAACAGGGCAGGGACGGGGGAACAGCGCGTCCCCCGCCACCCGTCCCGCCGCCGGGACACAAAGCGCCCTCCTCGGCCCGCCCGCCTCCCGGCGAGGGAGGCCGGGTCCCGTCCCGGTGGAAACAGGTGACAGGGACCAAGGGCCGCGGCGCGACAGGGCTGCCGCCCCAGCTCTACTCGGCGGGCCCCGTCGGGGCCGGACGGGTAACCGCCCACGCTTCGCCACGGCCCAGCTGCCAGCCGTACGCCGTGGGGCCCAGACTGCCGTGGGTCGGCGAGGGCGGGATCCCTCCGCCGCCCTCGGGTCCTTCCGCGCCAAGTAGTGCGCGGCCGTCCCGCTTCCGCAAACGCGGGCCTGCGGGGACGCGCCCACTGCCCCTCGATCCAGCGGCATGAGGAGGGCCGGGGCTGTGGGAGTTCTCAACTTTGAAGGGCCGATCGGGAGACAACACATTTTCAACTGCGCAGCCGCGGTGGGCCCGGCCGTCAGGGGAGCGGCGAGCGGCCGTGGGGCCGGGGAGGCAGGTGTCCCAGCCGCCCGCCCCGCCCCCATCGCCGGCAGGAAGAGGAAGCAGCCGGACGTCGTGGGGCGGGGGTGCCCTGGCTCCGGGAGGCGCGTGACCTAGTTCGTCCCAAAGTGGATTTGACAGGTTGTCAGCCCCGCCCCCCGCCCCCACCGCCTCCCGGGTCCCTCTCCCCCGGCGCTGGGCCGGACGGGCGCCCGCGCTCCCCGGCTCAGCCTCCCATTGGCCCTTACGCCGCCTGGCGCTCCGCCTTCGCCCCTGGCTCGGGTTCCCATTGGTCTAGAGTCGCCCAGAGCCCTGCCCCTGCTCCCCTCCCATTGGCCCTCGAGCTGCCTGGTGGCCCACCCCCGCACCGACTAATCCTCCCATTGGCCTCACGCCCGCCGCCCCGCCCCGGTCCTCCCCGGTTCGTTCTCCCATTGGCCTCACGCCCGCCGCCCCGCCCCTCCGCGGCCCCTCTCGGGGAACCGAGCCCTGGCAGGCTCCTCGGCTGGCGGTGGCTGCGGTCGTCCTCAGTCGGGAAGACCGCCTTCACAAGTCCCGGTCTTGTCCCTCGCCTCTTCTCCTCTTCCAGTATTTACTGTCTCCCCTACGTCTCTCTCCCCGCCCTGCTTCCGTCGCTCAGGGAGCCTGAGTCCCGAGCCCGGGGGCACCCCGCGCCCCCTGCCCCGCCTACCCTGGGGCTCCGCGTCCAGCGCTGCCCGCGCTCTCCCTCCTGCTCCTTTCCTCCGCCCCTTTCCTCCTCCTTGCGTCACTTCGCATTTTCCTTTCTTCCCTGAAATCGCTGCCTTCTGCAGGTTTCCTCCCGGTGTCCAATCCGTAAGGTCTTCATCGCGTCCCCTTTCTCCTCCCCCCTTCTCCATCCCCTCTTTCCCCCCCGCGCCGTCCCCCTGAACTCAGCGTAACAGGGAGAGTCAGGGATAAACAAGATAAATATCAACGTTAATATGGTTATTGCTTTGCGTTTTTGAAACGGAAAATGAACTGGAACGCCCAGATAAACCCAGCCCTGGGATCAAGATTGAGTTCTTAAAGGACCTTGTGAGACGAATGACAAACTTGACTAGCGCAGCAACGTAATGAGTTTTTTCCTGGGGAAGCTACTCTTATATCGGTTGTTTATACAGTATTGTTACTATAACCGTTTGGGGTGTGTGTGTGTGTTTAATTTGTGCCAGTTTTGTAAATGACTGCTTTTGACCGTAAGGATGAACTGTCTGATAAAGCTGAGGGTTGGAGCAAATCCCCACACAAGTCTTTTGGCTACAAATAGGAGAAATCCTTGATTATTCAAATGGGAAACTCCAATAGCTTTCCCAAGGTTATTAAAAGGGCGATCACAAACTTAGACCCAGGTCAGACTCCAGAGGCCCATCAGGAGACTCATCATGCCTCAGTATCCGCGGGAGAATGGCAGACCGGTGCTTCCAGCCACATTCCCACCTGTCACGGGGTCTTTACAAAGCTCCTGCAGTGACCTCCAAGGTTCTGCCTTAGCGGATCCTGGCTTTCCAGCCTCTGGTCACTGCACAATGACTTCCAGCCTCTGGTCACTGCACCAAGTGCTTCTTGCCACAGGGCCTTTGCACTTGCTGCTGTTTCCTGACCTGTCTGGATCAGCTGTTCTTCAGACTTTTCACGTGGCTTAGCCCATGTCCCCCCAGGAGGCATTTCTGACCCCGAATCTAAAGTAGGACCCCCTCCAGCCTAAACAATTACTCACTGTCATTTCACCCTGTTATTTCCTTCAGAGCATGAGCACGGTCTGAAATCATCTTGTTTACTTGTTCTGTTCTGTTCCCCTTCACCTCCCCGCCACCATTAAGAGTGAGCTCCTGGACACAGGTGCCTTTTCTGTGTCTTTTCAGAGCTGTATCTCCAGGGCACAAAGTAGGCACTCAGTACATCCTTGATGAATAAATATGAATGGTACATTAGCTGTGATCAAGTGAACTTGCCAAACTGTCCTTCACGTCTGGTTCCGCCATAATTGTATAGACGTACCTACAGGTAAGTGAGTTGGAAAGATAGCTATTCTCTTAGTAACTATTCTGTGTTTCTTTGTGTGCTTTGTATCTGGCTGTTCTTTGAGAAGGAGAGTGAGAAACAAGGCCTGTTGCCCCAAGGCTACCCATTTGCCCACCTCTTCTCCAGCTGTCACAGCATGTTGACACTGCCTTGCTCTCTCCCTGACCCCAGGTGGGCACATACTTGGCTGGCAGCGCCTTCTCCTTAAGGAGTCTCCGTTCCATGTTGCCATCACACTCAGCTGGGGCCCTGTCATGGGTTCTACCTTAGGTGGGAAAGCAGAATAGGTGGAAGCCCCTTCCAGTTTCCCCTTCCCCCCTCAGACATACTGCTGGGGTTCCATTCAGCAGTGAGCCCTCTGTCTGGACCCCTGCACAGGGGCGCATCCTCTACTTTCTGAGGCGCAGAGAACCCCAGGTCAGTAGTTGGAAAGGTGAAATCTAGTCCTAACCGCCCCAAACAGGTGCTATGAGTCTGGCCCAATCTAGTAACTCCCTGGTTCTCAGTGACTTCATTGGTCTTTGCCTCTGTTGTTTGCTTATAGTTTTAGAGATGTAGACATCTCATAGGTTTCAGCTGCTCGAAACTATCAGCCCAAAGAAGAATCCTGCGGCTTCCCCCTGGGGCATGAAGAGGCTGCTGGTGCAATAAAGCCAGTGCTTTCCTAATTTATGTTCAGTAGGAGAGAGTGCACTTCCCGTCATGTGTTCCAGGCCAGAATCCTCCAGTTCACCCTGCTTGGACTGCCTGGGCCCGGGCCCAGCCCTAGACCAGTAACTCTGGCCAGGAGAATGGAAAGCCTTGATCAGGTTAAACCTACCAGCCAACCAGAGCATATCCTTAGAATGAGGGTGGGGTCGGCTCCTGATAAGTGTGTGTGGAACTGAAATCTACATCCTTTTAGATAGGGGGTGCTGAGGGGGTGGGGCGCCGAGTAGGTATTCAGCAGTGCACCTGTGAGGAGTTAGCACAGGGCCAGCTCATAAGTGTTAGCCATCGCTGTGGTCAGCAAAGACAAGATGGTGTGGAGGAATCCGCCTGGCACCCGAAGGCATTCATCTCAGATCCCTGATCCAGCGCTAACCACTAGCTTTGTAACTTCAGACAAATTATGGAAGTGGTACCATTTTAGAAGTGGAGGAGTACTTAGAGGCCATAGGGTTCAAGTCTTCACTGGGCAGACTTGGAAACTGACACCCCCAGAGATTAGTCTGGGTCTCGGTTTCTTCGTCTGTGAAGTAGGGCGGATAATACTGGTCCCGGCTCGTCTCAGTTATTATGTGGATCAAATGAGGTAATGTTTCTACAAAGGGCTCAGGAAGGTAACAAAAATGCTGTTCTTATGCAAAGCATTTTATTTTCATCATTAATATAGTAACAATGCCTTAATAAGAGGAGAAAGGGAGAGTACATTCAAAGGATAAGCTTACTTGGCTCAAAGAAATAAATAATAACGCTTGCAAAAGAGGAAGGTGTGTGTGTGTGTGTGTGTGAGGTGGGGAAGCTGTAAGGCGTGGCCCTGTTATATCCTTGGGGACTGGTGTAGGGCGTGGCTCTAAGGGTGGGAGGTTGGGTGAGGTAGTTGGTTATAAATTGAAGTTCTCTCTCCTTGAATGACTTTTCAGGAGAGGAGGGTCACTCACTTAGGAGGACAAATCTAGATTTCAGGGTAATCTTACATTTCTGTAGTTCAGCTCCTCTGCAAAATTGATGCCGAGATAGGACTGTCATGCAGGAGACTGATGGGAGGAACTATCTATGAGGGAAGAAAGGGAGAGAGTTGGAAGAGGCAGGGAGATCTGACCTCTGGGAAGGGGAGGCAGAGCAGGCAGAGTGGGTGGGCAGGTCTCCGCTTGCAATGCTGCTCTGAGATGGCTTTGGCCAGACGGGCCAGAGTGCTGGAGCACAAGTTCCCTTCTGAGGATCCTGGTGGTGGATTCCAAGGAAGGTCGCTCGCCGAGGCACTCAGTCAATTACTCTCCCTGCTGCAACAGGAGATGAGACTGGGGTCCCACACCATCCCCTGAAGCTTCAAAACAGCTTCATTCATTCCTTCGCTCAGTACGCTGATCAGCTAACAAGTGTCACGTGTAGGTGCTGCAGCAGTGGAAGCACGTGACCCTTGTCTTTCCTAGCTGTCTTCCATCTACTTTCTAATACTTCTAAATGGCGAGTGTGGCCGAGTTAAATCCTGGTATCAGGGTAGTTCTTAACACTGAGTTAGCACTTAATAAATGTTCAAATTGCCATAATAAATCCAACCGTACCCCACTATTACTTGAAATATAAACAGCTACATTTACTTCTAGAACTCTCCACTGTTTACTGTGCAAAATGAGAGGAAATTTTAAACTCTCAGCACTTCTAGAAACCTGTTATTTGGATTATTTGGATAAGTTCAACATAAGAGTTTAGGAGAGTTCAGTAGAGGAAAAACTTTATGAAAGTAAAAAGCTGAAGAGATCAGTAGAGAGTGGAGAAAAATGAAAGAAGAGAAATTTAATTTATGAATAGGAAATCCAGATCTTGGGGAGAAAATAGGGAATTATCTTTCTGAAACTCCCAGGAAACAAACAAACAGAGAAACAGACAGACAAAAGAAAACTTACCCAGGATGGAAAAGAACAAGGTTGAGCAGGCATTTCAAGAAGCCAGAGATGAAATAAAAGGCAAAGAAGATTAATTACTCGTTGTAATGGGAGCCCATAGGAATTGATGGAAAAGTAGAACCCATGGGCAAAGAAATAAAGAAATGGATGAGAAATATACAATTAGGGGTTTGAAATAAGCCAGTGAAAAAACAACACAGAAAATAAAATGTGGGAGGGAGGAGAAAATCAATTATACCTAATGAATTTGTAATATAATAGAAAATGGAGTAAAAATGTAACAAAAAGGCACATAGGAATATTTTCTCTGAATAAATATTGCATTACTGGGAGTTCCCTGGTGGCCTAGTGGTTAGGATTCTGGGCTTTCACTGCTGTGGCCGGGCTTCAGTCCCTGCTCAGGGAACTTGAGATCCTGCAAGCCATGCAGCACAGCCAAAAACAACAACAATATTTATTGCATTACTATTTCTATATTTCAAATCATTGATGATATTCTCATTCTCTACTACTTAGTGCCTATGATAGCATAGGGCAAAATAAAAATTTACACAGAAACAGGAAAACTGAATTTCTGACTGTGGCATTAGCATATCAATCTCTATGGGTGTACCTGTGTGGTGTGATGCTGAACATCCGAGTAAAGACTAAATTTCAGTGAAGACGTCATACAACTCAATAGCAAAAACAAACGAAGAGTCCAATTAAAAATGGGGAGAGGAAGAGACATTTTTTCAAAGATATACAAACGCCAACAGGTACATGAAAAGGTGCTCAGCATCACTAATTATCAGAGAAATGTAAATCGAAACCCTAATGGGCTATCACCTCACACCTGTCTGTTACCTGGCTATTATCAAAAAGACAGAAGTAAGTGTTTCTGAGGGTGTGGAGAAAAGGGAACACTTCTGCACTGTTGGTGGGAATGTAAATTGGTGCAGCCACTATGGAGAACAGTATGGAGGGTCCTCAAAAAATTAAAAATAGAACTGCCTTATGATCCAGCAATTCAACTTGTGGGTATTTATCGGAAGAAAGCTTAATCACTATCTCAAAAGCAGGTCTACACCCCCATGTTCATTGCAGCATTATTCACAATAGCCAAGACATGGAAACAACCTAAGAGTCCATCAATGGATGAATGGATAAAGAAAAGGTGGTATATATACACAGTGGAATGTTACTCAGCCATGAAATAGAAGGAAATCCTGCCACTTGCAACAACATGGATGGACCTTGAAGGCATTACGCTAAGTGGAATAAGTCAGACAGAGAAAGACAAATAGTATATGATCCACTTATATGTGGAACAACAACAAAAGACAAACGAAAACTAACTCAAATATACAGAGAACAGATTATCAGTTGCCAGAGGTGGAGATATTGGGGGTACATGTGGAGAGTGGGCAAAATGGGTGAAGGGGGTCAAAAGGTACAAACTTCCAGTTGCCAGATACATAAGTCCTGGGATGTAGTGTATAGCGTGGTGACTCTAGTTGACAATATTGTGTATTTGAAGTTTACCGAGGGAGTAGATCTTAAAAGTTCTCATCACAAGAAAAAGAAATTTGGAACTATGTGTGGAGATACATGTTAACTAATTGTGATCATTTCACAATATATACATATGTCAAATCATTATGTTGTATACCTAAAACTAATACAATATTATATGTCAATTATATCTCAATAAAAAAAGACTAAATTTCAGTAACATCTGGGTGTATTTTGAAACGTTTTCTATTTAGTTTCAGGAATTAAGGCATGTGCAGATTTTTCTCAAATTAAAATCTAGGGACTTCCCTTGTGGCGCAGTGGATAAGACTCTGCGCTCCCAGTGCAGGGGGCCCAGGTTCGATCCCTGGTCAGGGAACCAGATCCCACATTCATGCCGCAACTAAGAGTTCACATGCCACAACTAAGGAGCCCATGTGCCGCAACTAGGGAGCCCTGGACCTGCAACTAAGGAGCCCTCCTGCCGCAACTGAGACCCCGTGCAACCAAATATGTAAATATAAAAAAAAACTCTAGTAAAAAAAATTGCAAGTCATTTTGGAAACTATTTTTCACGTGAAACAATATTGCAATGGATTATTACCCCTTTTGTCAACAAATTACATAAATAAAATTGAAATAGGAGGTTTTAGATCAAAATGAATGTAGGAATACAATGTGAAGCACAGAGTATTTGGCATCTACGCAAGGAAGACTGAGGCTGGCTGACAGATCTCATCGCTTCTGGGGGTAGGGGTGGAGCAGGGGTGCTTGTCCAGAGCTTGGGTGCTTCCCGGGAGGTAAGCAGCCACACTGAGGCCCTCTGCAGTGCTAGGTTCTGGAGTCAGTGGGCAAAGGAGGCAGAGTACACGGGGGTTAAGATGTTTTTAAAAATTTATAATGATCCGGATGTGAAAATGTTTTCCGTTGTGCATTCAGTGACGTTTAGAGGGGCATATCTGGCCTAAACTCACCAGGATCCACCTCTCCTTTCTGATGCATTCAGTGAATTAGAAGAACACTTATAGAGAGCCATGATTTTGTTTTTAACCTGTATAATGAATAAAACTGCATCTCAAATCTGTGCTGCAGTACAGAAAGATTGCCGTTGTTTTGCTAACCAGCCTCTACTCTCTCTTACTTAGCTCTGCAGTAATCAGTGGCAAGCTCTGTTAGTGACATGTGCTGGAGTGTCCAAATTCCTCATTCAGTCTTTACATTTGTAGAAAGTTTGAATTCTCAAGTCCCAAACCTCAAGGTGTTCGAAGTATGTATTTCTATAATTAAATGATCTTAAAATTTCTTTTTCCAGCTCCCTTTCTGCCTGACGGTAGAATTTAATTTAGTTAATTCCAGGTAAATTTAGTCCCTTCATGGTTTTTCTTGATCAGTCCAGACTAAAATCAAGTCAATTTTTAAAAAAATGTATTTTATTGAAGTATGGTTGATTTACAATGTTGTGTTAATTTCTGCTGTGCAGCAAAATGATTCAGTTACACATATATATATTCTTTTCCATTATGGTTACCACAGGATCTTGAATATAAATTCCCTGTGCTATACAGTAGGACCTTGTTTTCTATCCATTCTATATATGATAGTTTGCATCTGCTAATCCCAAACTCCCAGTTCGTCCCTCCCCCACCTCCCCTCCCCTTTAGCAACCACAAGTCTGTTCTGTATGTCTGTGGGTTTGTTTCTGTTTCATAGATAAGTTCATTTGCATCATATTTTAGTTTCCACATATAAGTAATATCATGCGGTATTTGTCTTTCTCTTTTCGGCTTACTTCACTTAGTATGATAATCTCTAGGTCCATCCATGTGGCCATGAATGGCATTATTTTATTCTTTTTTATGGCTGAGTAATATTCCATTATATATTTATATATATATATATATATATACACCACATCTTTCTTATCCATTCGTCTGTCGATCAGCCAAGTCAGTTCTTTTTTTAAATTTATTTTATTTTTGGCTGCATTATTCTCAGTTGCAGCACGTGGGGTCTTTTGTTGAGGTGTGTGGGCTCTTCATTGTGGCACGCGGGCTTTCTCTCTAGTTGTGGCGCAGGGGCTCAGTAGTTGCGGCGCGCAGGCTTAGATCTCAGACCAGGGATCGAACCCGCGTCCCCTGCATTGGAAGACAGATTCTTAACCATTGGACCACCAGGGAAGTCCCCCAGCCAAGTCAATTCTTAATCTCCTCCTGAGGCACAGGGAGACCTGCTCTCCCTGGAGAGCCCTTTCTTCCCTGCCCCTCCCGTACTGTCATTTCTGCTCCATCCTGTTGGCACTGCTTGGCGGCTCCAGGTTGCAGACCAGAAGCAGAGACTCTCCTTTGTTTTCAGACCCTCAAACTTTCCTGGAGATTCTACTGCCTTTTTCCTCATCTCACTCCTTAGAGCCCATGAGGAGGTGAGCAGAGCCCCTCTCAGATCCTGCCGGCATCTCTCTCATTCTCCCCCAACCATCTTCCTCTCCCCCCACTCCCCAGTTAGGAAGGGGATCTTTAGCTTGGTGGGAGGGGAGGTTGATATTTTGGGAGAAAAGTTGACTCAGCTACTTCTGGAATCACAGAGATTCTGGGGTTTCTGTGTCTACTGCAGGTTTTAGCATTTTAGCACTTTGGGGACAACGTTCCCTGGGGTAGTTACCTTAACAAGGAAACTGAGTACAAGGGGAAGTTTTCAATAAATCAGTGGGAAGTAGCCCATCAGTAAATACTTAACAATGCCACGCCCCTCACATCATGGTGAAGCATCATCCAGAGTTGGTCTCTACTCCAGAAAGGTTCAGGCAGAAATGGGAGGGGCCTGGGGCTACAAACGTGTATTTATGTCAGTCCAGCTGACAGGGGTACAAGCAAGTCTTCTTAAACTAGTTTCGTTCATTTGCAAAAGAAATGGTTGAGTCCCTGAGCCCCAATCTTCCCTTTTCCTCCCATTCAGATGTCCCAGTTTGGAAGTCTTCTGTTTTCTCTCTTGAGTCTTAGCTTTCTCTATCCTTTGGCCTCTGCACTAAAGGGATTTCAGACTTGTAGGCCTAGAAAGCAGAGCTCCTGCTGTAAGGGGATCTCTTGAGAAAGGCCTCTTGGGAAAAGGTCCAGAAATAGACAAAGGATTGGAACAGACTACTGACAGCTCTTTCTTGTTGCAATCTTCTTTTCACAGTTTGGAAGCAATGACTTTCGTCCCTTCAGGACTCCAGGATTTGTGTAGGTCCCAGTCTTGGGTCTGTGCTCACAGGTGCCCAGAAGTATGGGGTAGTTCTCCCAACTGAGCCCCAGTCTTCCCCACCCAGGCCAGCCACCATCTTCTTCACCCCCCAGGACTCAGAGGTTCTTGTTTTCAGTCCCGGTTTTCTCCTGATCCTATTTCTTTGCTCTCTGCTTGCTGGGTCAACTCAGAACCCCACAACACAATGTCACTAAATTGGAAGGTTTGGGGATAGAAGAACAGACAAGTCCACCGGCTTCAAGTTTCATAGAGAATGTGCTCTCGAAATTGTTGTTTTTGAAATTCAGCTGCTTCTGGAGCTGAAGACAGCACATCTTGGAAAAAAAAGATGTAGCCAAGTCCTTGGGCCCTTGGAGAACTCGAGACCCTGCATCCTAGGAGAGCTTGATGCTGGAACCTTGGAAGCAGAATCCAGACAGACCTGGTAAAATTGAGGTCAAATTCTGGTCAATTTCTCCATAGTCAGTAGGAGAAAGGACACAACTTTACGTCTGATTCAGACATTTTGACACTTAGAATGCTTAAACGTGATGTTAAGAGTATACTTGATTTCGAGGCATAATCAAGATAGAGCTAACTGGGAGTGTAGCTTACGTCAGTGCTTCTCAAACTTTAATATGCACCTCAGTTACCTGGGGATCTTGTTAAAGTGCAAATTCTGACGAAGTAGGTTGTTGAGGGGCTGGGGGCGGCTGAGATTCTGCATGTCTAACATGCTCCCAAATGATGCCAGTGCCACTGGTTCAGGGGTCACTGCTAAGTAGCAAGAGTTTAGAAGGCAGGCTTTAGGGTTGGAGATGACCCTCAACTGATGCTAAAAAGAACCTCAACACCCAAACACTTTCAGCTCATACTGAGCTCTCCCTTCTGGTCCTCTTCCCCAAGCTGTGTCTGCTGGCTGCCCACGGTAGTCAAGTTGACCATTGTATGACGTTTCCTTCTCTTCTGGAGCAGCTAATGCTCTTTATTTTCTATTTTTTGGCCGCACTGCATGGTATGGCAGAACTTCCCTGACCCTGCACTGGAAGCACGGAGTCTTAACCAATGTACCACCGGGGAAGTCCTAAAGCTCTTTAGATAACAGGAAGGGGAAGCAGATTTATCTGAAGGATACTTTGCAGTTTACAGCATTGAAGAGCTGGCCAGCTAGTCATGGACAGATGGGAACCAGGGTGATTCAGGGGCCTCCTTAGCACAAGCTCTAGGATCTTGCCAGCTTTCCCATGAGATGCCTGAATTCTCTGGGTCTTTAGGTTTCAAATTGGGGTTAGATGTTTTTACCTTTAAAGCCCTCAGCATAAGCCAGTTAAATTTGTATCTGCCATATATTTCTTCATCACTTGTAAGGCTGTCCTTGCTAATTTTAACTTGTGTGTGTGTATATATATATATATATATATATATGTGTGTGTGTGTGTGTGTGTGTGTGATATATATATGTGTGTGTGTGTGTGTGTGTGTGTGTGTGTGTGTGTGTGTGTGTGTGTATCTGTATGTCTAGGGGAAAAGGAGATGGTAATGTTACAGTATGATTTCTCCCGTTATCAAAAAAATCACTCGTATATCAAATTTAGGGCACTTAAAAGATACTAAGTTACATGTTTGGCCTTCTTATGTCTTGGATCTATAACTAAAATGTTCTCTGTGAGTAAGAGCTGTTTTTATTTACTTATTTTATCTTGCAAAGTGAACATGCCTTTTTGTCTAATTTAAAAAACACTAATTGTAGGGACTTCCCTGGCAGTCCAGTGGTTAAGACTCCATGCTCCCAATTCAGGGGGCACGGGTTCGATCCCTGGTCAGGGAGCTAAGATTCTGCATGCTGTGTGGTGCGGTCAAAAACAAAAAACATAAAACAAAACACTAATTGTAAATTTTCAATTTACATTTTGAGACATACTTTCTTCATAATCATAGGGGTTATATCTCTGAAAACATCACAACAGAGGAATTTGGGGCAGTAAAGTAATGAATAAGAGAATGGGTTTTCCTCTTCTATTTACTGTGTACATTTGGCCAATTAATTTCTCTGAAGCTCAATTGTGTCTCCTGCAACTGAGGGATAACAAGCTTCTTTCTCATAAGTTTGTTTTGATGATTAAATAAAATGAAGACAAAGTGCATTTGAACTGCTTTAAAAAGTTACCTATCTCTATCATCATCACTATGGAATTTGAGACTCTATGAGAACAATGCGGAACCTGAGGGCAGGGGAGAAATATGACAGCACTTAGTTATATTCGCTAAAATATAACGATGAAGACACGTCAAGGATGTTGTATAGATATAACTTGTTACTATAAGTTAGTAATAACGAGTATAGTTCTATACATTTTCATCTGCCATCCTAACAACTTCTCAGGATTTCACTTCTGGGTTTCAAAGAATCTTTGCCAATTTGTTTTGCGTTGTTGCAGCTAATATGCCTGCTATAAGACAATTGTTTCTTGAGTCTGGTTCTCTCTCCAAATGCTTAAGCTTCTTTGTTTTGATTCTAAGAGACTGCAGCTTCCCATCACCTCAGTTCTGTCCCTACATTCAGCTCTTTTCCCAGAGGCAGAGTAACTTGGATGGTTAAGTGGGAAAGGTTTTGGGTAACATGTTCCCAGCTCTGCTCAACTTCTCTTTACTGCCCAGGAGTATCTGGGCATAATCACAGCCTGGCCAGGATAACCTGGTGCTAGGTGCTCTCCAGCACTCCTCACCTACACTGGAACTGTAGTGCGGTTCTAAGGTGTGTGTTCTTATCTTTTGTTATATATGCCAAGGGTGCTTTTTAAAAAATATATTTCTGCCTGCCAGCTCATTTTCCTCCCTTATATTGATTTTTTGCCTTAAAATAACATTCCCTTCTTTTTCCAAATAATCACAACAGGAATGAGCGGCCACTCCTTTAAGCTGAAACTGAGGTTCTCAGATTGCTAAAGAGACATTTAGACAGAAATTCTAGAAATTTAGAATTCATGCAGGAATACTCAAACAGTTGGGAAGAGACACCTACCCTTTCTTGCATCCCCAAAATTCAGGTACTCAATTTAAAAATCTTTAATAGAATTGAATCCTGGAGGAAAGAACAGAATCTGATGGAGAGAAACAGGAAATGAAAAAAGCCAAGAATCTGAAAGGAAGTAAATCAATGGAAAGGACTTTAACGGTGATGTTGTTTTTATCTAAAGAAATGGACTCATATAGCAGCAAACGTGGAGGCAATACAAGGCAATGTTCATCTTTGGGGTGGCGATGCCCTCCTTGGCAACCCCATTTTGTTGAGGATGTTGCCACTTATTTGTTCCAAGGACTCCTTTTTTTCACGGGGTATGGGCGATCCTTTGCCTTCTTAGGTTCAGGTTTCAGGTCCTGGTGAGGTGTGGGACTTTTCTTGGCTACTACAATGTCATGGCCAGTCAGGAGCTGTAGTACCACGTCAGGCACGGCTCGAAGTCCTTGGGCTTTGGCTATTAGGGTGTCCCACACCTCTTCCTGGGCCGCATTTATTATCCCTTCGACCTCCACTCCTATCAGGAAGTTCCCAGCTTGGTGAGCTCCGTTCATTTCTGCCATCACGTCTGAGACGGCTAAGCCTGCCTTCTCTGCCAGGGTTTCAGGAAGAGACTGCAGGGCCTGGGCAAATGCCAGGAAGGTGGGACCACTGGGCCCTTCCAGTTTGGTTCCTTTCTCTGAGAGCATTTTCGCCAGAGCCATCTCTGTGGCCCCAGCTCCTGGAAGCAGTCTGGGATCCTGGCATAACTGGAAACAGGCATCAATGCCCTGGTAGGCAGCCTACTCTGCACCCCGTAGCCCCTCAGCGGTGGCCTCCCTGAGCACCACGGTGAGGGCAGGGGTGCCTGGAGTTTCCCACTCAATTACCACAGCCAAACCTTCTCCCAGCTCCTGCCCGTACACCCTCTGACACTTCCTTGGCGCCAGTGGAGGAAGCAGATAAGGCATCACAGGTGTGCCAAACACCTCGCTCAGGTACACCATCTCCCGCCGGGACTTCACCTGAATCACCATGAGGCCGCACCTGTCAGCATGCGTTAGGGTCCCCTCGTCAATTTTCCCCCAAACCACCACCACCACGTTAATAGCCGTGGCTGCCAGCTGGGCCACCTGCTTTTCTATCAGCCTCTCGCTGCCCTTCCTGAACTCGGTCAGGTCGTCAGGACTAGAGAGACGAGCCGTGGCCGGGGCAATGGGGCTGGCGGGCCGAAGGCGCAGGCCATCAGAGCCACCCTGGTGCCGCTCATCACCATGGCCACCTGGCCGCAGGGCTTGCCGGGCAGGGCCAGGCGGGGGAGCAGGCACGAGTCCTCCAGCCGCGCCCCGGGGCAGCGCGCACATGCGCACGCGCTCCGGCTGGAAGCCGCCGTCCGGCTCCCGGGTGGCCCAGCACGCATGCGCCACCATCTTGGTCAAGCAGTCAGTCAGCCACAGCCTGTGCGTGTTCGTCACCGAGTGCAGGGCCCCGAACAGGTCCTCCAGAGGCCCCAGCGCCCGGATGGCCAGGGACGGCAGCAGGGCCAGCGTCTCGGCGGCCGCCGCGGCCTAGGCCTCCCGCAGCAGGCGCTCGGCCTGCGCCAGCAGGGCCTGAGCCGGGGGCACCACGAAGGCCACGCCGTCGCCGCTCTGCGCCGCCAACCGCAGCAGCCGGGCGGCGGGGTGCTCCAGCTCCAGCACCCGGAGGATGGCCGTGCCGTACCCTGTGACCACGGTTTCTCGTTTGGCGGTGACCAGGAGCTCTGCCGCGCCTGGGGGCCGTAGCAGGGCCGCAGGACTCTGGCCAAGGTGTGCGCCGCGGCCAAGCTGCTCAGCGGGTGCTTCTCCTCGGCCGCCGCCGTCACCAGCCGTTCGGGCAGCTCAGGCGCCGAAGGGGCTCTGCCATCAATCGCCCGCGGGGGCCCACCCGGCCGCAGACAGGCGCTAGAACAGCAGCGAGGCGCCCCGGGAGGAGATCTCTGAAGCCCCTCGAGCGGTCCGTGGGAGAAGCAGCCAAATACCCATCAACTGGTGCCTGGAGAAGCCGGCGCTCTGGGCCCGGGCGCAAGGATGGTCTGCTGAGGCTGAGCCCTAAAAGCACCCCCAGACTGGGCTGAAAAGGAACGGGGCCCCTGGGGCCTCTGGGGCTTGGTAGCTGAAACAGATCTGATCTTGATTAAGTCACAAGTGGCACATGGAACCAGGGCAGGGAATGAGGTCACAGAAGGATGGACCATGAGTTGGGAGGCCCTGGGGCAGGCGGAAGTCAGGCCCGGTTGTCCCCCAGAGGGGGGACACGCGTACCCGGGGCCCCAGAGTTTCATTTAAACTTCAGAGACGGAAGAGGAAACCAGGTGGAAACCCACCCACTTCAAATTCCTGGTGAAGCTGTGGCTCCCGTTGTTTGTTTGGTTGGTCTCTGGGTCTTTTTTGTGTTTTGAGAGGGAAATTGTTTTGTTTACTTTCTCATGCAGTGCTCTGTAATCCTAGCCACGTTTGGTTACCTGTATGCCTCGGCCTCTTTGGCCACCTTATCCGTTTGTGCTGCTCATCAGGTTCCTTAAGGTGTCTGCTGGTCTGTTTGTCTTTCCGGTTGCAGATGTGTGAGGCTGCACAGTGTGGGACAACTCTTCCCAATGACGGTGATGACACTGAGCTGGCAAAGGTGGGTCAATCCAAGGGAGGGAAAGAGGCTGACCGCCTGCAGACAGAGTAATAGACATGGACACAGAGGAGTGAAAGTGACCAGGAAGGCAGCAAACCAGAGTGAGTGGGGCTGGGGCCCTCCCGCCCTCACCCTCAGCCCTTAGAATTTGAGCTCCCTCCTTCCATCCTCTCTCCTTGAATCCTCCCTCCCTCCCTCCTTCCTTCCTTCCTTCCTTCTCTTGCTCCTCCTGTCCTCATATGGCACCTACTGGAGTAACGATTGCTTCTTTTTTAGTTTAACAAATATTTAGCATCTACTTTGTTTCAGTGGTCACAAAGATGGCAGGAACGTGAGACCAGTGAGGGAAAGAGATTGGTACCAAGTGAGTACAGCTTCCTTAGGTGTTGGGCAGAGCACCAGCAGGAAGTGATGAAAATATTAAGATTAGGGGAGGGACTTCCCTGGTCCCTGGTCCCCACTTCCCTGGTGGTCCAGTGGTTAAGACTCCACACTCCCACTGCAGGGGGCATGAGTTCCATCATTGTTTTAATATTTCCACAGACAAAAAGATAGAAAGAAAAGGAAAAGAATGTCACAGTGAAAGTTAAATACAATTAAGGCTAAAAAGGAGATAAATTTGGGCTTCCCTGGTGGCTTGTGGTTAAGAATCCACCTGCCAATGCAGGGGACATGGGTTCGAGCCCTGGTCCAGGAAGATCCCACATGCTGCGGAGCAGCTAAGCCCGTGCGCCACAACTACTGAGCCTGCGCTCTAGAGCCCGTGCGCCACAACTACTGAGCCTGCACTCTAGAGCCCACAAGCCACAACTACTGAAGCCCGTGCGCCTAGAGCCCGTGCTCTGCAACAAGAGAAGCCACCACAATGAGAGGCCCGCACACCGCAACGAAGAGTAGCTCCTGCTCGCCACAGCTAGAGAAAGCCCGTGCGCAGCAACGAAGACCCAACGCAGCCATAAATAAATATATAAAAAATAATAATAAATTTGGAGAAAAAACTTTTTCTTTGCAAAACAACTTGATTGCTTTTGTAAAAATGATATTCATTATACAACTTAAAAGAAAAAAATACAAAGAAAGTAAATGTCATTTGGAATCCCAGCCCAGAGACAGTCATTGTTTATATTTTGATGAATAGTATTACTTTACACACATAGGCATATATAGCTTGTGGATTTACACAGTTTTACATATGTGAGTTATATGGTAATATTGTATATGCTTGTCTGTAATAATTTTCCCCTTAATGTTATCTTGGCTGACAAATGTTTCTGAGGAGGTATTATGTTGTCTGAAGACCGTGGACAACTGTTTTTTTTTTTTGGCTGAACCTGTGGCATGCAGGATCTTAGTTCACCGACCAGGCATCGAACCTGTGCCCCCTGCAGTGGAAGCACAGAGTCCTAACCACTGGACCGCCAGGGAAGTCCCCGTGGACAACTATTTTGATCTCTCTCTCTTTTTCTTTTTTTTTGCGGTACGGGGGCCTCTCACTGTTGTGGCCTCTCCCGTTGCAGAGCACAGGCTCCAGATGTGCAGGCTCAGTGGCCATGGCTCACGGGCCCAGCTGCTCCGCGGCATGTGGGATCTTCCCGGACCGGGGCACGCACCCGCGTCCCCTGCATCGGCAGGCGGACTCTCAACCACTGCGCCACCAGGGAAGTCCTTGACCTCTTTTGATTTTAGAGACTCCATTAGAAAAGGCTTGATCCTCCATGTAACACTGAGAGGAGTGTCACATAACAAACGTTGGTTGTAGGGGGCAAAGAGGACTTGCCTGTTCCCTTATAGAAAAGTAAAATATAACAACACAAAATGTAGCAAAGTATTCATGTATACCTTGTCTATAAAGTTACAGTTTCTTTTTGCAAGTAGACTCCTGTAAGGGATCATCTTAGCTCTTTTTCTTGAAAGTAACATACATTTTCCCATTTATTTCACTTCTTCCACATCTCTGTTGAGCCACTGCTGAGTAATAGGGATAGAAGGTGAATAAGGCAGACAGCTAGTGTCTCCCGTGGGCTTAGGCTGGGATACAGACAGTTAAGTGGGCAATTCATTACAGGGCATGAGAGCTGTGATGGGGAAAGCACAGGTGTTGTAGAAGCATCCAGGGGGACACACAACCTTCATCATGGGAAGAACGGTGGTCAGAGTGAGGTGAAGTCTAAAGACAGCTTAAGGGGAAATAAAAACAAGAAGTGGGAATTGGCCAGGTGAAAAGGGCTGGTGGCGTGGGAGGGGTTAGGACAGCCTGGTGAGGTTTGTGGCTCACCTCCTGAAGGCTGGAGCTCATGGTGTGGTGGAAAGGAGAGGAGAACTTTGGCTGGAGGGTAGCAGGGACTCTCCAGGACCTAGTGAGCCATGCCAATTTACAATTCAACCTGAAGGGTGATGCATGGGACTGTAAGTTCCATTTCCATTGTAAAAGTAGATAATTTTCTGTTGTGAAATCCTTACCTGTGTGACTACACAGCACAGGGGAAGGTGAGGATCCAGTTATTGCCTTGCACCCTTAAAGGCAGTCAGTGCATAACACCCCAAACAGTAAATTTTGTTTTGGTTCTTGTTTTGGTCGTGTTGTGCAAGGCATGTATTATCTTAGTTCCCCAACCAGGGATCAAACCTGTGCCCCCTGCAGTGGAAGTGTGGAGTCTTAGCCACTAGACTGCTGGGGAAGTCCGCCAATGGTAAAGTTTGGACTGAAATTTTGTAGAGGTACCTCTACAAAGATCAAACTAACCAAGGAGCTACTAAATCTCAATTTTACTTTTTTACTATGTGGACACTATCATGGTTAAATTCACATTGATTTTATTTATTCTTTGGATAAATTGATTAGATGTAAAATAAATGTAAATAATTTGTGTGTGTGTGTGTGCATGTGCCAGGAAGAGTTTGCATGCAGTTAATACATATAAAAATTTCTAACAACATAATTTTGATCTGCTAAGGTGGGTAGGCATCAATATAGACGGTTTGGTGGTTGTATGGGGTTGAATAGTGCCCCCAATATTCATACTCTTCCTGGAACCTCGGAGTGTGACCTTATTTGGAAATAGGATTGTTGTGGATGTGATTAATTAAGATGAGTCATACTGGAGTAGGGTGGACCATTAATCCAATATGGCTGGTGTCCTTACAAGAAGGGAAGACACACACACACACACACACACACACACACACCCCGGGAGAACATCGTGTGTGAGGAATAGACACACAGGGAAGGTGGCCATGTAATGGTGGGGGCAGGCTGGAGGGATGCACCTGCAAGCGCAGAAATGCCCAGGAACACGGGCGACCATCTGAAGCTGAGCGAGGCCTGGGACAGATTCTCTCCCAGAGCCCACCACGAGGGGCCAGCCCTGCCGATACCTTGATTTTGGACTATTAGCCACCAGGACTGTAAGAGAATACATTTCTATTGTTTTAAACTGCCTCTTTGGAGTAGCTTTTTGCAGCAGCTATAGGAACCCAATACAGTAGTCTTTGTATATTAATGAAGGAAGGAACCTAATGAAGTGTGTGTGTGTGTGTGTGTCTGAAGAGGGGGGCTGTCTGCTGCCTTATCCCACCCTTGCCCTTACCCCCAGACTCCCAGATGCATTAAAAATTTTTTATTATTTAAATTTTATTTTATTTTATTTTATGTTATACAGCAGGTTCTTATTAGGTATCTATTTTATACATATTAGTGTATACATGGCAATCCCAATCTCCCAATTCATCCCACACCACCCCCCCTGCCACTTTTCCCCCTTGGTGTCCATATGTTTGTTCTCTACATCTGTGTCTCTATTTCTGCCCTGCAAACCGATTCATCTGTACCATTTTTCTAGGGCTGTCTGCTGCCTTCTCCCACCCCTGCCCTTCCCCCCAAACTCCCAGATGCATTTTTTAAAAAACTGTGGTCTTCTACACAGTAGATGTAAATATTTAATCTTTCTATTTGTATGTTTTTCTTATTTTTATTTTTTTGGCTGCGTTGGGTCTTTGTTGCTGCGCACGGGCTTTCTCTAGTTGCAGCAAGCGGGGCTGCTCTTCGTTGCGGTGCGTGAGCTTCTCACTGCGGTGGCTTCTCTTGTTGCGGAGCATGGGCTCTAGGCATGTGGGTTCAGTAGTTGTGGCTCGCGGGCTCTAGAGTGCAGGCTCAGTAGTTGTGGTGCACAGGCCCAGTTGCTCTGCGGCATGTGGGATCTACCCGGACCAGGGATTGAACCCGTGTACCCTGCATTGACAGGCGGACTCCCAACCACTACGCCACCAGAGAAGTCCCTGTGTGTTTTTCCATGTTTATTTTTCAGTTGCTTGATTGCCTTTTTTGTGTTTATCTTGTTCAGTAGTGCCAGGTTTAAAGTATAGACCCCTGGAGGGCAAGATTCATGTCTCTATAAAACGTGCTGTAGAACATTTACATATGCCTCATACTCTTATACACAAATTAGTTTTGAAGGTGATTGTTTTATTTCCTTCTCAGATTCTTCCTTTTTCTATCACACAGGTACATGGTATGCATTACTGAAATAACTTATGTAAAGCAATATGAATTTATAAAGCTAAAAATGCACTATGGCCTAAATATGAACTAATTTTAAGTGGTTGAAATTCTTTTAAAAACATTTTTTTTTTTTTTTTTGCAGTGCGCCAGCCCCTCACTGTTGTGGCCTCTCCTGTTGCAGAGCACAGGCTCAGGACGCGCAGGCTCAGCAGCCATGGCTCATGGGCCCAGCCGCTCCGCGGCATGTGGGATCTTCCCTTACCGGAACACGAACCCGCGTCCCCTGCATCGGCAGGCCGACTCTCAACCACTGCGCCACCAGGGAAGCCCTAAAAACATTTTTTTTACTGAAAAATAAAGGACAAAAAATGATAGCCTATGACTGTAACTTTTTAAAGTGCGATTTTAACAGTAAAAATATGAACACAAATCTTATAAGATCTAGCATTTACGTTTTGAGCGGTCTTTTCACACAATTGTAAAAGTTTGGTTCCTAAAAAACCCTGAGGAATTTAAGACTATGGGAAAACAAGGAGATGGATACCATTTAGTAGTGAATCTCTGGGAAAGCCTTATAAATACTTTCATGTTCACTAAAACAAAGTGATAAAGACTGCTCTCTCAAGAAAGACATCAATTACATTTTCTAGGCCTTCAATTAGGAAGAATGTCTACTGTACCATGAATTTTTATTCATTGTCATTTGTATGCTAGACACTTTGAGAATCTCCTTTGCTTACAGTGTCATGAGATGTTGCTTTTTCTTTTTTGAGGATAACAACGCTTACTCGCACTCACATTTTAAACATTTAATACATGTTTATGATTATACTACATGTGCTCTGAAAGATTGATGTATTATAGAAAAATGTAATATAGAAAGTGAAAGTCCCTTGTAATCCAACCCTCTAGAGATGATTGCTGTTAACACTTTGGTGCATGTCTACCATATTTTTAAAGTGCCTATTTAACATGTACTTATTAGAAGGTAGACATTCTATTTTTTTTTTGCACTTGGTCCTTCCAGATGCTCGTTGTCTTTCTGGTTTTATAATTTTGAGGAACCTACTTCAGCTATCTGCCTCCTGGATTTTTTGCCATTGTGGTCTCAGAGCTGTGTAATTTGGATGACAGAGATGGAAAAACCTTTGAAAGACCTTTATTTAAGTTGAATAAGTATTCCTTGAATACTTCCTCTGCATCCTGGGTTATATTTTGTTTGCTCTGCCCGCAATAACTTCACGCTGATAAGCCTCCTATCTGTCCTTTTAAAACAGCTCCCAACTACTTGTCTGCTCACAGTAGCCAAAGGAATGGAGATTTAAGGCTGGGTTTACCTTCATCATCTTTTATCTTTCCAGAAGTAACACTGCACAAACTTCTATTTCTACCCTTCCATTTATTCTACCCACTTTTCTGTTCCCAGTCCCTAGTTGTTTCCTTTAAGAACTTGTCTCCAGCAGGAGTGACTTGCAGTTTGCACATTCTGGTCCTTAAATTCTCCCAAGTGCTGACGAGTATACTGAAGTAAATTGTCCTGATGTGGAATTTTGTGCATGTGAAACACACAGTTGGTAATGACTCTTCTAATTTCAGTACTGAACACAGATAAACATTTGGATCGATAATCCCATTTTTGAAAGTATACTTTATTTAGTGTAATGTACAGAAAATGAAAAAGGGTGAGTAATAAACTATATCACTTCATAAATGCATCTTCATAAATTTATGACTTCATAAATTAGTCATGCATATGTTGTATTTCTATGTATAATAATAGTCAGACTTTTTTTTTAATTTATAGTTTTCATTTACCAGCCTAGCTTCTCCCCAATCTCAAATTTTAAATTTAGTAAGCTTGAAAAAGCCAGCGGGAACTAAACCTTGAAGGGATTCAAACGACTGTCTTATTGCGGTCCTCACTTCAGCCCTTTCAAGAAGCTATGCTTTAGTCAGAAGAGGCTCTGGAAACTGTGCATGTTTGCCCAAATACACACAAACATATGGTTCAGAGTTTATGTTCTGGCTATTGGGAAGGGAAGGCAAACAACACAGCAGGAAAAGCCGCGTTTTATTCTTACCTTACACTAGAACTGTTGTGAAGATGGAAAGAAATCATAATCAGAAAGTGCCCGGGGTGTCCGGCCTAGAGTCTAAGCCTGTAAGATGATAGTTTACCCCAATCCTTTTGCAAATGGTTGATAGGTCGTAATAGTTTTTCCCAATTCAAATCTATGTTTTTCACTCCCCTAGTGAATGGGAAGAAAATCAGCGAAGAGTACATTGTCCAAGTGTTGGTCCCTGTTAGAATAAGGAACTCAGAACTCCCCACCTGTAACTCTCCTTCCTTCCTTCCTAAGCGCACATGTCAGATTTCGGACCCTAGCAGCCCCAGTTTTCCTTCACCGTTTTTAAGTAGTGTAAGAGGCGGCTTAGAAGTCTTTCCATTTTTGTCTCTTCGTCACAACACACCCAACGTTAAAACCAAGTTGTCGGGGTTTTACTGGTTCATTATGTCTCTCAGCACTTTATCCCTCAAAATGCCATCGTTCTTTTTGTCTGACAGCTTTATAAACCCTTTCCGGATCATTTTTAAAACGACGCTGTAATAACGAAAGTATCCCTGGAACTGGAGTAGAACGAAGTTGCACTCCATTTCTTTTCCTCCACCAACGTGCATTACAACAAACGAACGCTGAACGTGCGCCCGGCGAAGCCCCTCCGGGCCGGTCCCCGCGCCCCGCCGGGGATGGGGGTGGGAGTGGAGGCGCGGGGCGCGGGGGAAACCCGGGCCCGCCGCGCGCCGGGGCGGGACGAGCTCTACACCCGCCCGCCAGTCCGCGGAGGCCGAGCGCCTGCGGAGCGCGGACGCGGCCCGCCTCGTCCTCGCTCTCCCTCGCGCACTCCCCGGACCCCGATCCCGGATTCGCTCATCCGCAGCTTGGCGCTCTCCCGAGCCGAAGCCGGAGCCCCAGCCGGAGCCGGAGTTGGAGTCGCGGCGCGGCCCGGCCGCCGCGTCAGAAGAGGAGGGAGCGGGGGCGGGGGAGGGGCGGTGAGGTCAGCGGCGGCGGCGCGTCCGCGGGCGGCGCATGCGCGGAGCGAGCCCCGTGAGTGGCAGCGGCGGCGAGCGGGGGGCGGTGGGGCCGGCGGAGTGGGGGAGGGGGCGGGGGCGTCGCGGCGGCCGTGTGTGGGCGAGACGGCGGCGAGTTTGAGAGGTCTGTGGTGCGGGGGCGCTCTGGGAGACCCGGCGCGGCCCTCGCGCGACGGCTACGGTCGAGTGTGTGTGTCTGTGTGTGGTACACGCACACCCGCAAAACTTCCTCCTCCCCTGCCCGGAGGGCTGGAGCGGGCGCTGAGGGGCCGGCGCTCGCACAGCCCGGAACCCACAACAACTGGAGCAGCTGTCAAAACTTCGCTGCCGCCGCCGCCCGGCCTGACGCGGCCCGCGCGGGGGAGGGGCAGCCGGCGGGGGGCGCGACCCCCGCCCGCCGGCCCGCCGCTCCCCGCGCCGCGGCCCCTTTCTCCTCCCCGCCGCGGGCGGCCTGGGGGAGGGGCGCGGGCGGAGACCCCCAGGGCCGGCGCCCTTCGTGCCCCCTCAGTAGCCCCGCCCAGCTCGGCGCCGCCCGCCCCGCACCCGCCCGGCACCCGCGCCCGCACCCGCACCCGCACCGCCCGAGGGCCGCCCGCCCGCCCCGCCCGCACCTCCCCGCCCCGGTCCGGCCCCTCCCTCCCGCCCGCCTGCCCGCCGCGCCCCGCCCGCCGCCCCCCGCCCGGCCCCTGCGCGCCGAGGTGCGCGCGCTCGCGCGTATGTGTGTGAGTGCGTGTCCTGCTCGCTCCATGTTGCCGCCTCTCCCGGTACCTGCTGCTGCTCCCGGGGCTGCGGGAAATGCGAGAGGCTGAGCCGGGGAGGAGGAACCCGAGCAGCAGCGGCGGCGGCGGCCGCGGCGGCGGCGGCGGCGGCGGCGGCGGCGGGAGGAGCCCCCCAGGAGGAGGACCGGGATCCATGTGTCTTTCCTGGTGACTAGGATGTCGTCGGAGGAGGACAAGAGCGCGGAGCAGCCGCAGCCGCCGCCACCCCCCCCCGAGGAGCCCGGAGCCCCGGCCCCGAGCCCCGCAGCCGCAGACAAAAGACCTCGGGGCCGGCCTCGCAAAGATGGCGCTTCCCCTTTCCAGAGAGCCAGAAAGAAGTAAGTTGAGTGTGAGGGAGCCAGGCCGGGAGCCAGCCGCGGCGCCGGCCCGGAGCTGTCACCGGCGCGCCCGGCCCCGCCGCCCCCGCGCGCCCCCGGCCGCCCCCGCGGGGTGGGGGTGGGGCCCGCGCGGGCCGCGCGGCTCGGGCCCGGGGCGCCCGCCCCGCGCCCCGCGCCGGCGCCCGGCCTCCCGCGGCCGCCCGCACTTCCCTCCGCCGGCCCGGGTCTGACGGCTCGCGCCGCCGCCACACTTTACTTTTTAGTTTGGCCCCGGCGCCGTGTGTTCCGGGGCTTCTCTTTTTGGGGAAATTTCTCGTCGATGCCCCTGGGCCTCGCCGGGTCGTTTAGCAGACGAGCCCGCAGCACAGCTGGGTAGTCGCCGGACGGGCTCCCGCTCGGCTCCCAGGCGCTCGGCTCCGGGACGCTCGCCGAGCTGTCAAAACGCCGCGGCCAGGTGGTCCCCCGGCCCGGTTGGGCGGGGGAGCAGGAAACGGACGCAGCCGGAGCTGCTTTTCTTTGTCAGCCGGTCGCTCCTTTAACTTTTCTCGCTCCCAAACCTGTGCTTTCGTGCTTTAATGATATATTAGGAAGTCCTCCGACCGCTTCCCCTCCCCTCCCCCAGCCGGGCCCCGCACTGCCCAGCGCCGAGAGCACTAGTCTGTGCGGTCGCTCCGCGTAGGGGACGGAGTGCAGCAAGTTTTGGAAACGTCGCTGCCACCGCAGGCCGATCGCCAGGAGCACGTTCGTTCGGGTCCAGACGGATGTAAATGTGGCCGAACTTCCATCGGAGTAGCCACTCGTGGCTGTTGCTGGGGCAGGAGTCTCTCTCGTGTGTTTTTGAGCAGGCACTAGGGCTGTGCGCCTCCGGCCATTCGCTGGTTAGAAATGTCTTTTTACAAAATGGTTATAGGACAACTTTGCCTGTGGATCCAGGAGCTCGTTTCAGTGCCGGTGAGTCGCTGAGCGCTCGTGGCTCTTGAGGCTGCTGCTGTGGAAGGTCTGTGGCCGTCTTTCGGAGTTGTAGGAAGGCGTGTATTGCTTACTCATTTCATTATATGGGCGTCTCAGGGAACTGGTGGTAGTGGAAGGGTGCACCGGGACGCCGAGGAAAGCAGCATACTTACGGATAATCTGGTTTTTTTGTTGTTGTTTTTTCTTTTTTTGCTGGGGTGCATTCGTTTAGTAATAGCATTGTTATGTTTGGTGATACACAGTAAAAATAGTAGTGTTAACGCAAGGCAGAGAACAGGGCTGTGGGAAACCCGTGAAGCTCTGCACTGGACGTGCTCTTTTTCGCTTTCCTATTCTTTTACTATGAACGTGATTCAGGGCCTTCGACTTGCCCTCCATATTTTATTGCCAGCTCCTACCTAGCTATGACAAATCGTGAGGGAAACAAGTACATTATTAGTTTCTTTGTGATACAGAGTTGGGGTTTATTATACCACTTGCATTGTAATGTCTGGTATAAAATGCCATTGTTATTCCTGTATTAACTGAAATTTCGAGAAGGAAGGTGCAGTTTTAAGTAATTTTAAACTTCTTTGCCACTTTTTTGGTATCCTTTAAAGGAACACATACGAAGCCATCGTAGGGTTTTAACTTGATTGCTTCCCATTTTCACTATTTCTTGGTTTCTTTCTGAACATTAATTTGGGATTATAACATGTGTTCGATTTGCTTTTAAATTCTTACTTTAGAAAGAGTAGACCTATCTATGTTGTTCTCACCCGTACACATCCAAGTGTGAGTGAGTGTGCACACTTCCCCTGAGATTGCAATGAGCTCATTTGTATTAGTGCAACTCCTGGGTGCACCAGAAGAAAGGTTGGTTTAGGGTATTGTCACTTTATTATTTTAATTTTTACCTCATATTATGATTGGGAAAAAGGTAGCCCTTTGAGAAGTTAAAACCTTTCTGTAGAATGACACTAATATAACAATAAAAAAACCTCAACACTTTGGAAAATGTTTAGAACAGTTATAAGTCATAAGAGAGTTTTTTAGATTTGAAAACTGGTACAGCATTACTTATAGGTAATTAAGTCTAGTGGTAACTTTGATCGTCCCAAACTTGTTAGGGAATTCTTTAAAACTAGGTGTGTCTTTTGAAGGAAATGGAATCTCCAGTCGTTTTGGAAACATGTAAATGGAAACTAATATCTGAAATGGAAAGCAAAGAGAGGGGTTTTCAATTGTGTATCTTTGCACTGTATTAAGATACATGCAGAAAAGACCCTGTAGTTAGCTGGGTAGTGCAGACCCTGAAAGTGAAACTGATGTGTAACACATGTAAATTAGGTTTGTAAATGTTAAAATTATGTGGAATTGCGGATACCTCAGAAATGAAAATTAATATCTTTGTGGAATGCAGTGGAGATAAAGGTGTTTAAATTGTCAGTGTTATTTAGATGGTCAGTAAGTGGGTTGCTTTACCCTAGAGCAGATGCCTTATGACACTATTTTTTAAAAGTAGGTTGTGTATTTGTTTTCAGATTAAAAAAAAAAGGTAACTGTGGGCTAGTAACTACACATTCTTTGAGTTTAAATGTTTGAATTTTTAGTAATTAGGTAAAAATTAAGCATTTTCTTGTTTTATAGTATTAGATAATTTTTGTGTTTTATCACATGTGAAAAGCATATGTGGTTACTGGTTTTACATTAACTATTATTACTTTAAAGTTATATTTACAACCTAAAATCAAGAATTTTGCACGGAAGGTCTTAATCTTAGAGGCAGAGTTTGAAGCGTAGGTATGTAAATAGGGAAATATCGAGTGGAACAGTGAAATTGGCACATGTCTAAAAGTTCTCTTGCACAGTAAGGACTGCCTATTACTTAGTCTTTATCAGGGGTGCAGGTCTTCCCATTGGTGCAGAAGCTCCCGCTGCAGGGCAGCACGTACCAGAGGTTGGAGTTATTTTTCTATTAAGGTGAAGGAAACCCTTCCTGAAACTTTGATTTTATCTTTTCTTCCTTAGAGTATACACCCACATTACTAAGTTGGGAAGCCAAGTGGAGATTCTGCCATATTTCTTACCACGTGAACAGAGTTGATGTCCAGGCTGGGTGGTGTGGGGATGGCACAGAAGCGGCAGGTGGTGGGGATAAGGATCTCTGGGGCGCTACCCTTGACTCTCTTTGAATCAACTCTTGATACCCTGAACCACTTTCTTTTCAGAGGTCAATTACTGTTATTAGAAAGTTACCTTGAGGGACTTTCTGAGGTGGCGCAGTGGTTAAGAATCTGCCTGCCAGTGCAGGGGACACGGGTTCGAGCCCTGGTCCGGGAAGATCCCACATGCCGCGGAGCAGCTAAGCCTGTGCGTCACAAGTACTGAGCCCGCGTGCCACAACTACTGAGCCTGCACGCCTAGAGCCTTTGCTCCACAACAAGAGAAGCCACCGCAATGAGAAGCCCGCTCGCCGCAACTAGAGAAGGCCTGCGCGCAGCAACGAAGATTCAGTGCAGCCTAAATAAATAAATAAGCTTATTAAAAAAAAAAGAAAAAGAAAGTCACCTTGAGCATTACTGTAGAAAAAATTAGGGACAACCAGTGATGTCATATAAGGGACCAGCAAAAAATGGCTCTGCTGCAGGGGACTATTGCTGTTCTATACTTGTAAGCATTCCCTGCCCCCCCCGCCCCCCCCCCCCCCCCCCGATCTCTCATTTCCATAGCTGTCAACTTGAAATCAGTGAAACAAACAAAAAAAGTGTATTGCATTATAATATATGCAGTTTCATATAGTTGAGACATCACTATTATTTGTGCTTTTTGAGATGATGCAAATTTGTAATTTTTATAATATTCTTATTTTTCAAGAAATTAGATGCATCTGCAGGGAAATTTTCAGTAATCACCGGTCTCTAGCATTTAATGGGCTCTGAAATGTTTTAATTTACCCGAAAAGCTGGTCCTGGAATGGCAGCCTCTCTTATCTGTTAGGTGGCCTCATTTTAGTTTGCTTTTGTCCTGTTGTTGGTCTTCTCCATGGACTCTCTAGTCTTTGAAAATATGGTATTTTTAGTGTAAAATACAAATTATATTTGGTATAATGTTATTAATATGTAAACTTGATAAACATGGATTTCCATGTAAATTTAACCGTATTACAACAGTTTATTTTCTCATTTTGAAAATAGTGGTTTAGTACATTTTCCTATTATCAGTTAATTCTTTTTTTAATAAATTAATTAACACACACACTTATTGGAAAGTTTATTCAGTATCAGCCAAAAATTATGTTCAGGGGCTTCCCTAGCAGTCCAGTGGTTAAGACTCCACGCTTCCAGTGCAGGGGGCGTGGGTTCGATCCCTGGTCAGGGAACTTAGATCCCACATGCTGTGGGGCGCGGTCATAAAAAAACAGAAACAAAAAATAAGATAAAAAGTATGTTCAGTCCAGATGTCTCATAGATTAAAAACTGTATCAAATCCTATCAAGGGTTTCACACACCTCCCCACCAGGTGAGAGCAGAGAGAGAGTATCTAAAGCTCTCCATAACTAAATACTGACTGTTTCCACTTTGGAAGATCAGTGAAGTTTCATGGAAGCCCCTCAGTCATAACCGTTAGTGCCTTAAGAATACAAGGTTGGACAATCACCGTCTGCCCAGAGGAAATATGACTGTGGCCTGGGGAATAACGTGCAGTTTTGCAGAAGGTTGGGGGAGAAGGGGAGAGTTAGAGCAGTGTGTCTTGTCACCCCGCAGTGACTAGAAATCTGTCATGGTAGAATTAACTGATAAGGGACTTCTCTGGTGGCACAGTGGTTAAGAATACACCTGCCAATGCAGGGGACACAGGTTCGATCGTGTCCTTTTTTTTTTCTTTCATTGTTTTGGGGCATCTTTTAATTTCAACAAGATTAATCCCTTCCTCCTTTAACACTTTATCATGTTTGTGCTACAGTGGCTATTTTCAGAACTGCTTGGAGGTATAAGTTCAAAAGTTATGGAGTGAAATAGGGATAATCCCCTCCCCTCCCCCTCCCCTCCCCTCCCCTCCCCCTCCCCTCCCCCACCCCTCCCCTCCCCTCCCCTCCCCCTCCCCTCCCCCACCCCTCCCCTCCCCTCCCCCTCCCCTCCCCTCCCCCTCCCCCTCCCCTCCCCTCCCCCTCCCCCGCCCCTCCCCTCCCCTCCCCCTCCCCTCCCCTCCCCCTCCCCTCCCCTCCCCTCCCCCTCCCCTCCCCTCCCCTCCCCCTCCCCTCCCTCCCCCCTCCCCTTCCCCCATAAATGTATGCTTGTGGTTAGTGTGAAAATCTAGTACAAAGATGAATCTTGAATTTGTAGTTGGAAGTGTCACTCTGTTTGCAGAATTGAAGGACTTAAGAACACAAGAGAACCAGGAATGACACAGCTCTTTTTGAACTTTCTCTAGAAAAAACCTCCTGTAAAAGACAGGAAGATTGTTTGCCTTTGCTCCTGCTATTAATTTTGTGATGACAGTAAGTATGTATGATGCACAAATGCTGCAACTGTTTAAGTCTGAGAAATACTTTTCTGTAACTTTTTAGATCTTTCATTTGGCACTGTCAGAGAGCATAAAAGTGTTAAATATATGCTGGGATGGACACTCAACTCTGGAAGAAGGTTCACTGTGGCCAAGAAGGGTCCCCAAAGATTTGTAGGAAGCAGTACATGAATTATACCTTGAAGGGTCGACAGGATTTAGCCAGATCAAGTGAGAAGAAAGTGAGAAGGTATTTGGGGTAGCAGAGTGAATACAGTTATTGAGGGAAGTGGAAGAGATGTTTTCTTGGTGGGGGATGACCAGCACAGAGGTTTAAGGCAGGGGTTGGGTCTGCCCTGTGATGGCCCTTGAACACCAGGCTGACGAGAGTCCGCGCGTTATAAACTGTTCACAGCCACCAAGTAGGTAATGTAAATGAGCTGCATGCAGCTTGTAAGCTCCTGAATGACAGCTGACATTTTTAAGGCCTTGGGTTGGGGAGAAAATGGTGGGTAAAAACAGCCTGAAGAGTCCTAGGAGTCTTTATACCTTGCTTAGGAGAAACTGATAGAGAATTCTGGCTGATGGCTGCCAAGTGAGACTGTGAGATGTTTCTAGATACTCTGGTTTTTCAACAGAGGCTCAAAACTTGGATTTGAATGTGAAATCTCTTGATTTTTAAGTATTTTCTATTAATTAACATCTAAAACACAATTTGGAACTACAGCTTGTGGGCTAGGTTTAATCTGTGGACCACGAGTGGACTACAAGTCTTCAGCCTCTGCTTTATGCCTAGATTACTTTATTTTTTAAATTAAAGTTTTATAAGAAGATATTTGCAGTCTTCCTGAGGACAGGAATGCTATTATAATATTTTGTGTTCTGTGTCCATTTTATACAGTTGAATGTAGGTATTCATACTGGATGATTTGATGATGACTGTTTTAGGAAAACCATCCTGGTCATAATATGAAGAGAGGAGTTACATGGAGGCTGAGATACAGGATGTTGCATAGTCCTTGTGTGAGGTGATCAAGGCAGAGGGTAGATTGTTGGTAGTGTGAATGGAAAGGAAGAGAGATTTCAGTCGATGCAGAGGAAAAATTTTGAGTTTCTGGCATAGCTGTCTACAAGATAGAAATGTCTGGGAGTATTTGGGGATTTGGGAGAAGAGTTTAGGAGCTAGATTAGGATAAATGTGATTTACTTGAAATCACTGACAATATGAAGAATGTGTGGAAAATAGTAAAAGGATTAGGATGCTTACTTACCCTTAGGAGATGGGGGAAAAAGGGTCAAGAAAGCCCGTAAAGATGAGAAACATGCTCATGGCACCAGAGAAAGGTAGAAAACTAGTAGAGAAAAACTGGCAAGAACAAAATACCCATCAGTGGACTACCATGTAGTTTTTTTATTATTTTAAGTTTTTCTTTTAAGTTGAGGTATAGTTTTTTTTTTCAGCCTGTGTTTTATAGCGTTATTTTTTTAAAAAATTAATTAATTTATTTTTAGCTGTGTTGGGTCTTTGTTGCTGTGTGCAGGCTTTCTCTAGTTGTGGCGAGCGGGGGCCACTCTTGGTTGCGGTGCACGGCCTTCTCATTGCGGTTGCTTCTCTTGTTGCGGTGAGTGGGCTCTAGGTGCGAGGGCTTCAGTAGTTGTGGCACGCGGGCTCAGTAGTCGTGGCTTGCTGGCTTTAGAGCGCAGGCTCAGTAGTTGGCGGTGCACAGGCTTAGTTGCTCCGTGGCATATGGGATCTTCCCGGACCAGGGCTCGAACCCGTGTCCCCTGCATTGGCAGGTGGATTCTTAACCACGGTGCCACCAGGGAAGTCCTAAATTGAGGTATAGTTAATTTGCAAATACAATCAGGTCTACAGCAGAGTGATTCAGTTATGTGTGTGTGTATATTCTTTTTCATTACAGGTTATTATAAGATATTGAGTAGAGTTCCCTGTGCTATACAGTAGGTCCTTGTTGTTTATCTGTTTTATACATAGTAGTGTGTACATGTTAATCCCAAACCCCTAATTTATCATCCACTCCCCCGCATCCCTGCTATCCCCTTTGGTAACCATAAATTTGTTTTCTTTGTCTGTAAGTCTATTTTAAATTGAAGTATAGTTAATTTACAATGTTGTGTTAACTTGTTTTATAAATAAATTCATTTGTATCATTTTTTAGATTCCACATATAAGTGATATATGATATTTGTCTTTGTCTTTGGCTTACTTCACTCAGTTTGATCATCTCTAGGTCTATCCATGTTGCTGCAACTGGCATTATTTAGTTCTTTTTTAATGGCTGAGTAGTATTCATTGTGTATATATACCACATCTTCTTTATCCACTCATTTGTTGATAGACATTTAGGTTACTTCAGTGTTTTGGCTGTTGTAAATAGTGCTGCTGTGAGCATTGGGGTGCACGTATCTTTTCAAATTAGAGTTTTCTCTGGATATATGCCTAGGAGTGGGATTGTAGGATCACATACCATGTAGTTTTTATCAGGACAGAGAGGTAGACTTGTAGGTACTGAAGTGGGAGAATATCTGTGATAAATTTGTTGACTTGAGGAAAAAATTTCTGAGTTACAAAGCAGTAAGGTTAGTACTAACTCTGTTTTGTAAAAAGCATACAGACCCAAACTATGTATATATTTTGTTATAGAAAATGATTTGGAAGGATACCTAATACATGTACACGTACTTTCATATGTAGATCTATGCAACTTTTAAAAAGCCAATAAATTTAAAGCCATAATCTTGTTTTACAAATGAGAAAACTTAAGTTCTAGGGACATCACTGATTCCGGAGCCAAGATTACCTGAATTCAAATCTGGGTTCTACTACTTGCTGACTACATTTGACCTTGGGAGGTGACTTAACTTTTTGTGCCTTGGTTGCCTCATCTGCAAAGTGGTCACACTAGCACATCTAGTTGAGGTGGTTGTGAATTTATATATGTGTAGAATTTAGACCATGTCTGGCACGAACTAAATGCTATTACGAGGCGGTATGATGAGAATTTGTTGTTACTGTTACTGCTACTGTTGTCAGTTATCTTCACGTCTTACTCTGACATCATAGAATGTTATTGGCTGACATGTGATGAGGTGCCCAATTCACTCCAGAAACACCACGGTATAGAATAATGTAGTACTTACGGTGGGGGTGAGGGCGTAAAGATCGCCCTTCTGCACAAGATAGAAAAGCTAAGTCAGCAGAAGTCTATAGAATGTTTCTTATTATAACACATGAAAAACAACCAAGAGAGTTTCCTAGAAGCTGTATGTGTAGTAATGTTATTACAAAATTATTAAAGTTTTTTTTTTATTATCCAAACTTGTGGATGTTGTCATAGTGGTCTTTTTATATTACACCTCTGCTGACCACAGTTTTCTTAGTAGGTCTCCCTAAATGAGATGTATTATTAGGTGGTTTTAAAATGATTTCTTATGTCTTTTTATACTGGATCACTTAAAAAAAATTTATTTATTTATTTTTGGCTGCATTGGGTCTTCATTGCTGTGCGCAGGCCTTCTCTACTTGCGGCGAGCGGGGGGCTACTTTTCATTGTGCGTGGGGTTCTCATTGCGGTTGCTTCTCTTGTTGCAGAGCACACGGGCTCTAGGTGTGTAGGCTTCAGTGGTTGTGGCATGCGGGCTCAGTAGTTGTGGCTCATGAGCTCTAGAGAGCAGGCTTAGTAGTTGTGGCACACGGGCTTAGTTGCTCCGCAGCATGTGGGATCCTCCCAGACCAGGGCTTGAACTCATGTCCCCTGCATTGGCAGGTGGGCTCTTAACCACTGCGCCACCAGGGAAACCCCATACTGGATCACTTTTAATCTTTATATCTCAGTGTTTCCCATTTACATTAGAAGCAACATAGTTGATGGTCATAGTGAAGTTTGTGTCGTTTTGTTCTTAATGTCATCCTCTAGTGGAGCCTAGCAAAAAAAACTTCCTTGATTTTCTGATTTTTGGGATCCTAATGACATGCACACGTGTTTGGGGTAAGCACCCAGTTGCATATGAAATAACAATATGAAACATATTAAAGAATAACTATATTCTTTACCTTAAACCTCTCATCAATGAATTGTTCTACTAGGGTTGAAGCATTTGGTTAGCATGGCCAAGTTTTGGTTTTTTTTTTTAAGTTTTAAAAATATTTATTTATTTGGCTGCATCGGGTCTTAGTTGTGGCACGCGGGATCTTCGTTGCAGGATGCGGGATCTTTCGTTGTGGCATGCAAACTTCTCTCTAGTTGTAGCATGCAGGTTCAGTAGTTGCAGCCCACAGACTCAGTAGTTGTGGCATACGGGCTCAGTAGTTGTGGTGTGTGGGCTCTAGAGCGCACGGGCTTAGTTGCCCTGTGGCATGTGGGATCTTAGTTCCCCGACCAGGGATTGAGCCTGCATCCCCTGCGTTGGAAGGCAGGTTCTTAACCACTGGACCACCACGGAAATCCCGGCCAAGGTTTTCTAATGTTAGACTTATGTACTTAAGAGAGTTGTAGAATATTAAAACTGATGAGAATTCCAAGAACATTTAGTCTAACCCCTTATTTTACAGACAGTTGAGCCCCAGAGAGATCATAGCATGCTAGAGGTCATACGTTAGGGTGTTAACCTGTTCAGTAAATAAGTGGGGAGAAGGTAGTCTGTAATATTGGTGACCCCCAGTGAATGCCTACTGGCATTCATGCTATTGTATAGTCAGCTCCCCATGTATCTTGGTGAGCCCTGTGATTCAGTGGAATGCAGCAAAAATGACATTATGCTAGTTGGTGGCTTAAGTTTTAAGAAGGCCTGGAACTTCCACTTCCGCCTTCTTGGAGCACTGTTACCATGCAAGAAGCTAGGTTGTACCTTGCTGGAGAGACCATGCAGAGAGGGAGGGATTCTGAGACTACGTGGGAAGAGAGATGCCCAACAATCCTAGTATCTCAGCTGAGTCTGGCCCCTAATCAACTTGCTCATTGAATACGGCTACAGACTGACCACCACTGAGACTAGCAGAGGAACCAGTCAGCTGAGCCCAGCCCAGACTGCAAAATTATGAATAAATACAATGGTGGTTGTTTTAGTCTGTTAGATTTGGTGGTGATTTGTTATATAGCAATATAGAATGGAAGCAGATGATTTTGTGAATTAAGACACTCTAAGAGTAAAAAATATTTGAGATGCAAATGATAAAAATCATTATTGTTTTCCAACTTCTTTTACTGAGATAGGTTAGGTGAGGTTGTCCCCTACCCTCTGGCCCTCATTTCTCTAGGATATTTTGCAGTAGAGATGGATTTTTATTATTGGGGTATTTAAATGGTATTTAAAAATATAGTTGCCACAGTGTAGATTCGACTATAATTTTTTTTTTTGACCACACCACGTGGCTTGTGAGATCTCAGTTAGCAGACCAGGGCTCGAACCCACGTCCCCTGCGTTGGAAGGTGGATTCTTAATCACTGGACTACCAGGGAAGTCCCACTTATTTATCTTATAACTGGAAGTTTGTACCTTCTGACCACCTTCGTCCAGTTCCCCTCTCCCACCCCTTCCTCTGATAAGCACAGACCTGATCTCTTTTTCTGTGAGTTTGTTTTTGAAATATAATTGAACTACAACACTATGCTAGTTCCTGGTTTACAACACAGTGATTCAGTATTTCTGTACATTACAAAGTGACCACCACTAGAGTAGATTTAGAACCCTGTTACCAAGGGTGGGAATGGACATTGCAGAAGCAGGCAACAGTCTCCACCAGGTTGAGCAACCTGTCTCCATAGGCCTAGGCGTTCTGATGTATGAGAACAGTGACATTGAACCACTTGGGATGGAGGATAGATTTCATAATTGATTGGTAGTGACTGCTTATAATGCTTTGTTGAACCCTGAGTCCCTGGTTTTCAGCCTCTGTGGGGAGAGGAATTAGTAGAAGTAATTATTTTGGGTAAATAGGGGAGTATTAGCATGCTACCATTTATATACCACCCCTGTACACCTTGGCCTTTTTAATGTGCAGTTACTTCAGTTTTTAAAATCTTTTCATTGAAAATATCTGACTCTGGGACTTCCCTGGTGGCTTGTGGTTAAGAATCCGCCTGCCAGTGCAGGGGATGTGGGTTCGATCCCTGGTGTGGGAAGATCCCACATGCCATGGAGCAACTAAGCCCATGTGCTACAACTACTGAGCCTGCGCTCTAGAGCCTGTGAGCTGCAACAACTGAAGCCCGTGCTGCGCAACAAAGAGTAGCCCCCGCGCACTGCAACTAGAGAAAGCGCGCGCACGGTAATGAAGACTCGACACAGCCAGAAGTAAAAATAAATAAATAAATAGATAGAAAATATCTGACTTTTCTGCTAACCTTTGGACCATTTTTTAATCCTTTAAAAAATATCCTAATACTTAAAAAAGGGTGCTAATAGACATGAGTCCCAACTTTGTGCAGAACATTCTTAAAGCTGGAGATGGGGATGATGTAGAGAAATACTAAACTCCTTTTTATGTGTATGTTAGGATATCTAAAGTATGGTGGGATAACAAACAACCTCAGTTCTTAGTGGCTTCAGACAGCAAGGTTTATTCCTTGTTCATGCTGCATGTTCATCATGGGCTGGCTTGGGAGCTTTCCTCTACAACACCTACATCCAGGTGGAGGGAGACACCATCTCTGTTTTCCACAGTTGCCCAGGCTGGAAAAGGAGAACATGGGAGGTTGTGCTTTGGCTCTCGGAGACGACAGAAGGGACACATGTTGGTTCCGTTTACATTTTGTTGGCCCGAGAAAGTCACGTGGTAGAATCTAACTTCAAGAGGGCAGGGAAGTGAAATCTTATCATACTTCTGGAGGGAGAACTGGAAATAGTTGGTGAAGAGCAGTGATAAATACCACGGAGTAACATTTAGCTTAGTACAAAAATTCACTTTTTTTTTTTTGGCTGTGCCGTGGGGCATGCAGGATCTTAATTCTGCAACCAGGGCTTGAACCCATGCCCCCTGCAGTGGAAGCACAGAGTCCTAACCACTGGACCGCCAGGGGGTTCCCCCAAAATTCATATTTGACTTTGGAGTATGTTTTGTTACCTATGATTGAATATGACCATTTGGTGGACTGTTGTATTACAACATATTAATTAAGGGATGTGTTTAATAATACTGTTAAATATAAAAAACATTTTCCAGGACTTCCCTGGTGACGCAGTGGTTAAGAATCCGCCTGCCAATGCAGGGAACATGGGTTCAAGCCCTGGTCCGGGAAGATCCCACATGCCGCAGAACAACGAAGCCGGTGCGCCACAACTACTGAGCCTGCACTCTAGAGCCCGTGAACTACAACTACTGAGCCCGCGTGCCACAGCTGCTAAAGCCCGCGTGCCTAGAGCCTGTGCTCTGCAACAAAGAGAAGCCACCACAATGAGAAGCCCGTGCGCAGCAACGAAGACCCAACACAGCCAAAACTAAAAAACAACAACAACAAAAAACGTTTTCCAGAGGTAGAAATAACATAGGAAGCATAGGGCTTGGGCTCTGATTCTTTCTTTCTGTACCGTACTTCATGCTTTCTTCCTTTCTCCCACCCGCATGAAAGGAGGGAAGGAATCAAATGATAAAATTGCTATGTAATGTTAGTGAGATTATAGGTGACTTAAAATCTATCCCCCCCACACACAAAGTAAGTTCTTAAAGCATATGTTTTATTTTCAGTCAGGGTTTCGTTGTCTATTTGTTTTCTGTTAATCACCAAGAAGATGTTACTGAGCATCTACTGTGCACTGTACACTGGAGAGACCAAAATAAGACACATCCCTACCCTTGGTTTCTACCAGTTTGGAGCAAACTATAATGTAAAATGACAAATGCTACAATGGAAGATTGCACAAAGTACTGGGGAAGCTTAGAGAAGGAAGAACTTTAAGGCAGGGGAACTGATAAAAGACTGAGTTGAGTCTTGAAGAATGAAAACAAACTTGATTGAAGGGAATGGGAAGGTGAGGAACAATTAAGCACATGGCTGTTGTGGGTTGGCACTTGTCGTGCTCACCAGAAGTTATCTCCTTTGATACTTAACAGTAACATCAGTAGAATCATTAGTTCCAGTTTTACACATGAAGGAGCTAAATTTCAGGAAGATCACATAGTTGGTAAGTGATTGAGTCAGGATGTAAGTCCAGGTGTGTCTGACTCTGGTTTTTGCTGTGTCAGAATCTCCAGTCCAACTTTCAGCTATAAGATGAATAAGGTCTGAGGTTCCAATGTACAATATGATTTCTGTAGTTGATAACCCTGTATTATATAATTAAAATTTGCTAAGAGAGTAGAAAGGAAATATTCTCTGTCTCACACTACATATATGTGAGGTGATGGATATATTAATTAACTAGATGGGAGGGATCCTTTCGCAATGGATATGTATATCAAATCGTCATGATATCTTACAATTGTAATTGTGAATTATACCTCAATAAAGGTGGGGAAAAATGCTCACGAAAAAAAGAAAGAAACTCCAGCCCATTTTGTGAGTAAATAAGTGAAAGTAAATTGGAAAGTTTGAAGTTTTACTGTAGGCAACAGGGAGCCATTGAAGATGGCTACAGAAGAATAGCATTGTATCTTTTTTTAAAGTCTTTATTGAATTTGTTACAATATTGCTTCTGTTTTTATGTTTTGCTTTTGTGGCTGTGAGGCAGGTGGGATCTTAACTCCGCCACCAGGGATGGAACCTGCACCCCCTGCATTGGAAGGCAAAGTCTTAACCACTGGACAGCCAGAGAAGTCCCAGCATTGTATCTTTGTTAGAAAAATAACCTTGTCAATAACAATTGGGAAGATGGTATGGAGGGAGTATAGATAACCCATTTGTGGTGTTACAGGGACCAGAATGAGAACCCAAAGTGATTTACCATACTGGGTTTTTTTCTCTTCCAGTTTTATTGAGATATCATTGACATACAGCACTGTATAATTTTAAGCTGTACAGCATAGTGATTTGACTTATGTACATTTTGAAATGATTGCTACAATAAGTTTAGTGAAAATTCATCATATCGTATAGATAAAAAAGAAAAAAGAAAAAATATTTTTTCCTTGTGATAAGAACACTTAGGATTTTCTCTCATATATACCTTGTTTTTTTAAAAATAAATTTATTTATTTGTTGGCTGCATTGGATCTTTTTTTTTTTTTTTTTTTTGCATTGGATCTTTGTTGCTGTGCGTGGGCTTTCTCTAGTTGCGGCAAGCGGGGGCTATTCTTCGTTGTGGTGTTTGGGCTTCTCATTGCGGTGGCTTCTCTTTGTTGCAGAGCACAGGCTCTAGGCACGTGGGCTGCAGTAGTTGTGGCATGGAGGCTCAGTAGTTGTGGCTCGCGGGCTCTAGAGCGCAGGCTCAGTAGTTGTGGCGCACAGGCTTAGTTGCTCTGCGGCATGTGGGATCTTTGCAGACTAGGACTCAAAGTGTCCCCTGCATTGGCAGGTGGATTCTTAACCACTGCACCACCAGGGAAGTCCCTGCTGTTTGGTTTTTACATTAAGGTCCATGATACGTTTTGAGTTAATTTTTGTGTATGGTGTGAGGCATGGTCCAAGTTAATTATTTTGCATATGGATGTACAGGTGTTCCAAGGCAGTTTGTTGAAAAGACTGTCCTTACCTTACTGAGTTGTCATGGCACCTTTGCTGAAAATCACTTGATCATAAATGAGTGCGTTTATTTCTGGATTCTCTAATGTTCCACTAATCTGTATTCCATTCGTTATGCCAGTAGTATGCTATCTTCATTACTGTAGATTTATTGTAAGTTTTAAAATCAGGTAGTATAATTCCCCCAATTTTCTTCTTTTCTAAAATTATTTTGCCTATTATAGGCCCTACGCATTTCCATATAAATATTAGGGTCAGCTTGCCATTTTTGACAAAAAAAGTCTATTGGGATTTTGATAAGGATTATGATGAACCTGTAGCATGAATCTCTTCATTTTGGTCTTCTTTAATTTCAGCAATATTTTATAACTTTCAGTATACAGATCTTGTACTTTTTTTGATCAAATTTATTCCTGAGTATTTAATTCTTTTCGATGCTGTTATAAATGGAATTTTTTGAATTTTATTTATACATTATTGCTACTATATATAGAAATACATTTTTTAAAAGACAGGCTGACTTTATTTAGGGGGGACTCTACAGTGGGGTTTTGCAGTCAGGGAGAGAGATTGGGCTCAATTCCTGAAGTATAATTTTTATATATGTCATATTCTGTTATCTTGTTAAACTCACTTACTAGTTTTAGTATATTTTGGTAGGTTCTTCAGGATTCTCTACATCCTAACAGAAATCTTTTAACTGATCAGATGCCTGCCTTAAAAATCCCAAACCAAGTTTTATCCTGGGACAAAATGTCTTTCAGGTTCCTCTTTCAAATCTTTCTTGACAGGAGTGATCTATCTGTGTAACTGGCAGCCTAACAGAGATGTGTCTTTTGACAACAAAATCAATTTTCTGTCTGACTCAGGTGAGGGCTAAACAGAAAGACCCACGAGTTAAGAGAAATGTGTACACAAGTAAATAGGTATATTTCAAAAATTTTACAATTTTTGAACAGAACAGCAATGTGACTTTTGGCAAATGACTTCTTGGGCTTTAGTTTCTTCATCTGCTAAGTGGGATAATAATAATACCTACTTCATTGAGTTGTAAGAATTAAATAAATTAATGTGTGTAAAGCACTTAGCATGGTATCTGACATAATAATCAATTTATATGTTTGTCAATTTTATTAGTATTAAATAGGCAGGAATTAAGTAGGAGGATTAAGAAAGGAAAACTGACTGATCTGAGTTCATCCTAGTGGGGGTGCAGTTAAATCTTGGGTGCCTCTTAATCTTTGTTTTGGGTTACAGATCCCTTTGGATATATCCTCACTTCCCACAGAGGAATGCATACATGAATATAGGTATACACATTTTATATAATTTAAGGGGGAGAGTTCAGTGACCCCCTGAAGCTTATATAAAACCTTTGTAGGGGTTCATCACCCGCAGAATAAGAACCTTTCCTCAGAAAATAAAGTGCTCTGAAGGATCCTGTCTTAGATGCAGAAGGGGATGGAGGCTTTTTCCTCAAAACTGAGTTCTCGAAGGGAATAGTTTAGGAAGTAAACACAGCATTAGCGCTTTTTTCTTGTGGGAAGTCACTTGACAATGACATTCAAGGGAAGGTTCTTTTATGAGTATTATCAGATTTCAGTGGACTGTGGGTGATGTGCACTTCAGAGTGTATATCATGACTGTACCTAAGAAAGCATGTTGAAATGCATGTGAGTGGGAGGGAGGTTGTTATAGGGATAACCTTAAACTGCCCTAACTTATTTTTAAGTAAATTTTCACAAACTTCAGTACTTCAGATATAATTAATAAGAAAGTACTTGTGGCAGACCTTTTGTGGCAGACCTTATGTTGCAATAGTGAGACGGAGAATTGCTCTCAGGTTTTGGATTTTTGCAGGTTAGCCAGGACACAGCTGAGGGAGGTGTTAGATCAGACCGTGAGCTTCTTCTTTTTTTTTTTTTTGTGATACGCGGGCCTCTCACTGTTGTGGCCTCTCCCGTTGCGGAGCACAGGCTCCGGACGCGCAGGCTCAGCGGCCATGGCTCACGGCCCAGCCGCTCCACGGCATGTGGGATCTTCCCGGACCGGGGCACGAACCCGTGTCCCCTGCATCGGCAGGCAGACTCTCAACCACTGCGCCACCAGGGAAGCCCCCGTGAGCTTCTTGAACATGGTGCCTGTGATTTTTCAATGTTGTGTCCTCAGTAAACAGAGAGTGCAAAGTTTTGCATAGTCTTAATGTTTATGTTTTTAAATAAATTTATTTATTTAATTAAAAATTTTTGGCTGTGTTGGGTCTTCGTTGCTGCACGCAAGCTTTCTCTAGTTGCGGCGAGCGGGGGCTACTCTTCCTTGCGGTGTGCGGGCTTCTTGTTGCGGTGGCCTCTCTCCTTGTGGAGCACAGGCTCTAGGCGCACGGGCTTCAGTAGTTGCGGCATGCAGGCTCAGTAGTTGTGGCTCGTGGGCTCTAGAGCGCAGGCTCAGTAGTTGTGGCGCACGGGCTTAGTTGCTCTGCGGCACGTGAGATCTTCCGGACCAGGGCTCGAACCCGTATCCCCTGCATTGGCAGGTGAGTTCTTAACCACTGCACCACCAGGGAAGCCCTGTTGTTGTTTTTTAAAAAGTGATGAAGGCTGGAAATACACCAAGGTGTAGATCTCTTTTCCCTCAGTAACTAACTTATATAAGGAATTATTCTCTGTGGCTTCATTTCTCTTTTATTTTTTATTTTATTTTATTTTATTTTTTGCGGTACGTGGGCGTCTCACTGTTGTGGCCTCTCCCATTGTGGAGCACAGGCTCTGGACGCGCAGGCTCAGCGGCCATGGCTCACGGGCCCAGCTGCTCCACGACACGTGGGATCTTCCCGGACCGGGGCACGAACCTGTGTCCCCTGCATCAGCAGGCGGACTCTCAACCACTGAGCCACCAGGGAAGCCGTCATTTCAAGTTTTAAAAAATTGTTTTTAGGCCGTCTTTATTGCCAAATTTCACATCGGATGTATATTTATGAGATATCATTATACTTCTCAATACTAGTATTTTTGAGTCCTAATATAGTTCATGGTAACTTTCACCTACCTGTGTTATTAAGAAGCTACTGTCAAATCTTGGCATTTTCTTTGGAGTAAAGATCATTGGGATAATAGTGATAGGTTGGAGTTAATTTGAGCTTTGGTTAAAATAGAATTTGTTCAGTTTAAAATTAGCATGAGTGGGATTATATTATGATATACATAATTCTTTTCTAAAATTTTTGAAATATAATTAGATTATCTTTTTACTTACTAAAACATCAAAACATTGTTGTCTTTTAGTTTGAGTCTGAATTTCTTCTATGTCACCATGTAACCTGTGGATTTCTAATTGTAGAAATCTGTTATTTCAGTCACTTAAATTTTACTTACAATTGTTATTACATTAAATATGGAATATGGAGAAAAAGAAATAAAAGTTCACCCCTTTTCATATCACTCTAACATAGACACTGTATTTTTGATCTATTTTCTTTCCAAGTTTTTTCATATGCATATTTTGTTTTCATTTTATTAATGATTGTATATATATATAGAATTTTATAGCCTACTCTTCTCCTTAACATGTAAAAGAAAATTTCCATGTTAATCTTCATAATTTTTTGAAAGGTGCTTTATTTTCCATTGAGTAGACTGACATAAACGTCCCGTAATCACCCCTGTTCCTCCACTTCTCTTAATATTATAATTACTGTTGCTTATTATGCCATATAAAATGATCTGGCAGCATTTTTGTAGATAAAGTCCTTTTCATATTTTGGATTATTTTTATAGGACAGATTTCCGTAAGCAGGATTGCTAATTTAAAAGAAAGAAACATTTTGATTCTTGATACATATTTAGAGGTAAGCGGGCTCTAATGTCCAATTGCTGGGTCTCAGGTTCTGGCTCTATCACTTTCTAGTTGTTGGACTCTGTGTAAGCTATTCAATCTGTCTGTGTTTGTTTACTCATCTGTAAAATGGGGATGATGATAAAAGCCCTGTTATAGGATTTTTGAGAGAGATAAAGAGGGTTCATGTTCAGAAAGCCTTTCAAACAGTGCCTGTTAACTCAGTAAGTTCCTACTTAAATGTGAACTCTTATTTTTATTATAACCTTAAAATGCTCCCCAAAAGGGAGCCAACAGCAACGTGTGTTAGGACCAGTTTCACCGAACTTTGTCATGCATGGTGTATTAAAACCTTTATAAAAGGACTTCCCTGGTGGCGCAGTGGTTAAGAATCCGCCTGCCAACGTGAGGGACACAGGTTTGAGCCCTGGTCCAGGAAGATCCCACGTGCCGCGGAGCAACTAAGCCCGTGCGCCACAACAACTGAGCCTGCTCTTTAGAGCCCACGTGCCACAGCTGCTGAGCCCTCGTGCCTAGAGCCCGTGCTCTGCAACAAGAGAAGCCACGGCAATGAGAAGCCCGCACACTGCAATGAAGAGTAGCCCCTGCTCGCCGCAACTAGAGAAAGCCCATGCACAGCAACGCAGACCCAACACAGCCAAAAATAAATAAAAAAACAAAACAAAACAAAAAAAAGCCTTTATACAAACCTTTTTACTTCTTAGTTTAATAATTGAGAAATAGTACTTAAGTTTTTTGGTTTTTTTTTTTGCGGTACACGGGCCTCTCACTGTTGTGGCCTCTCCCGTTGCGGAGCACAGGCTCCGGACGCACAGGCTCAGCGGCCATGGCTCACGGGCCCAGCTGCTCCGCGGCATGTGGGATCTTCCCGGACTGGGGCACGAACCCCGTGTCCCCTGCATCGGCAGGCGGACTCTCAACTACTGCGCCACCAGGGAAGCCCAGTACTTAAGTTTTAAATTTTTGCTTACCTGATTAGTAGGACTATTGAACATTCCTGAATTTTATCACTTGTGTTTCTTGTATATGCTGAGTCATGTTTTGTCCATAGTTTATTGGAGGGGGGGTTTTCTTAATGTTTTTCCTATTATTAATTCTTTATGTAACATGTTTTAAGACATTTACTCAAGTATTTTGCTTCCTTTGGCTATATAGAAAATTATCTTTTGTGTAGTTAGGTTCCTTATTTCTTTTAATGCATTATTTTATTCAAGTCTTTGTAGAAGGAGAGAATTAAGAAAAAATTTTGTTGATTAGGATAACAACACCTTAGGATTTTTGACTTTTTGGAAAGTCAAAACATTTGATTTATTGTCCTTTTTTGTTCAGTCTTATTCTCTGTCTCATTAGTGCACAGTACTGGGAGGAGAAACTTCTTCAAGTTTTTTAAATTGATTTTTGGCTGTGTTAGGTCTTCGTAGCTGTGTGCAGGAGTTTTCTAGTTGAGGTGAGCTGGGGCTACTCTTTGTTGCGGTGCGCAGGCTTCTCATTGCAGTGGTTTCTCTGTTGCAGAGCACGGGCTCTAGGCATGCGGGCTGCAGTAGTTGTGGCGCGCGGGCTCAGTAGTTGTGGCTCACGGGCTTAGTCGTTCTGAGACACGTGGGATCTTTCTGGACCAGGGATCGAATGGGTGTCCCCTGCATTGGCAGGCAGATTCTTAACCACTGTGCCACCAGGGAAGTCCTTTTTCAAGTTTTAATCATGGAATTGTTCCTATATATTTTTTTAATAACCTAGGATTAGTGGTGAATTTCTGTTTTATAAAGGAAAATATTGAGAAGTTACCTTACTTCATAGTCTTAATGAAAAATGGTTAAACATTACATAAATGCAGCGGTGGTTCTATTTCTTTATTTACTGCCACACATATTCTATTTTTCTGTAAGTCTTATTACTTTTTCTCTCTTAATATTTGTACTTGTAAGCTGCTAAAGAACAGCCATATGCTTCCTCAAGGTACTTGACTGCACTGTGCCTATAGCTTCTTTTGTAGGTGATATTTAGGATTTTAGGGGAAGTAGTGGGGGAAGTGAGGGGAGCCATAAAGTGGATAAGGGGAATTGATAAGTTAATTAAAGCCAGTAGTACTTGATTAATCTACTGCTGCCCCCAGGATTCAACATCTTAGAGTTTGTGCTTCGATGGAAGGGCACAAAAGGAAGTGAAGGAATTCTGTTAATTGATCATAGGAATGATTTCTCCGAATATAGTATTTTTATTAAATCTTATTGAGTAGTTTTCACCATTGACCAATCTTTGTGCTTCATATACATTTTCTAAAAGACTTTTGTAAATTTAATGTAATTAGGATAAAAATCTTGAGATTGAAACTTGTGTAGAATTTTATTCATATTTGAACCTACATTACAGTGGAAATAAAAATAGAAACTTTTGCATGTGTCTTCTAAAACTATTTAACATAATTCCAAAGTTCATAATAGATAATTCTTTGGAATGATATTATTTAACTTTGTGATATTGAAAGAGTAGACTTCTATTTTTTAGTTGTTTTCTTCTGACCACAGACAGCCTGGCTTGTCTGTGTACAAGTGTCAATCATGCAGTCAGCATTTTTGTGGAAGGATTGCTTTCTTGGTTGTATCTTAAATCTTAACTCCTTTAATTTTGTTATTCTGAATTTTAGTGGGATTACTATAACATTGAAGGTTTGGAGAATATTTCATGGAAGATGATGATTTATAGTCAATGTTCTGAGTTGGTAAGATTTTACAGGGTACCGGATCTGGAAAAAAAAAAAGAAATTTCTTGACTTGGCCTTTATCGAAACAGAGTTAAGAATTTGATTCCCATTTCCTGCTCTTCTCCCCCATATTGACAGTCTTTAAAACATTTGTTTATTTAAAAATATGAATTCTTTAGTAACCAAGACCACAGTTAAATCATAATTTAAGCTAGTTTATTAAAACAACAGAAGTAGACTGAAGTTACATAATGTTTCTTTTTATTTCTTCAGTGCCAGGAGTAGAAAACACTTGGCCAGCTTCATAGAAGATTAGAAAGTTTGAGGAGGAAAAGTAGACTTGTTTATTGAGCAGGAGGGTAATTGTCCATAATTACAGATGCTTGTTTTGAGGCTTGGAAAAGGTTGTTTAAAAAAAACACTTATATTTAAAAAAACCATGATAAACACCTATAAATAAAAGGAGTAAGAAAAATTTGTCAACATATGGTCGCAGTATCTTAAGTAGACTTATTGCATGAAAATTCCTTTGTTAAACGCCGGGGGCGGGGGGGGGGGGGGCGCGCGGAACGTGGCTCTACCTGAGTAGGACATTTTTGGTAGACATTGAAGACCATTTTAGGGGGTTAATATTTCAGTTTTGACCTCACTCCAGATAGAATAGAAAGAATTTGGAGATTTACCCATAGGGTTAACCTAAGGTTTTAATGTTGTGACGCAAAATGTGTTTGTTTCCCTTTGTTTCATATTCTCAGCTCCCAACAAAATTTCATTAAATAATATAAAATAATAAAATGGACTTGTTGGTTTATTTGAAATTAAATGGTAGGGGCGAAGTTCCTGTAAAAGGTTAGCAAAGAGTTAACCTTAGGGGCTTTCTCTGTTGGCTGTCTCCAGCAAGGTTCCCGATCTGAGCTTTGGAGAAATCCATCCCACCTTTTTGAGGCGCCTGCTACGCACGGATCTACTTTCTCTAGTCGTGCTTTTTCCTCCACCTACCTTCCCCCTCCTCTTTCTTGTAGGCTCCCCGAGTGTGTGTCTTGAGTGTGTGTTTGGTGGTGGGTGTGTGTGGCGGGAGAGTCTCAGAGCTATAGGAGAAGTTGCAAGAAAGAACCTTAATGCTCATTTATTTTGTTGTGTGTGGATGGGTGCTGCAGTGGGATCGGGGTGGCAGGTCTCGGTTGGGAGCCAGGGAGCCTGCCCTATTGAATCGCGCTGCCGGAGGATGGATGGTGAAGCCGAAAGTGTTCTTATCAAGTGGCGTTGGATCTGGGAGGGTAATATGGCTGATCCCGGCGGGGATAGCAGTTTTTATAAGGTGATTTAAGTACTAAAATGTAAAATGACAGTAAAGAGAGTCAGAAGCCCAAATGCCCTAAGGGTAAAAGTTTTGTTCTTTTGCAGAGGAGCATATTTTTGCATCTGGTTCTGGAGAATGACTTGGCTTGGATTGTTACTGTTAAAAATAAACAAAGACAAAACTAACAGAAGTATTGCATTTCTCTATCATGTGTTTAACTGTATTAAAGCATTAAATATGATAGCACTAGATATTGAGATATGTATTTTTATCGTGGAATCAAATCTGGGTTTGTAAAATAAGGAAAGAAATCATACAGGTTTTATATTTTGAATTTGGAATTTGACTGATAGGAGAGTGATAGGAATAAAGTAGTATCTTTAACCCCCCTCTTTGGTTCCAAAGATTTTTTACCTAGTTTCTAAAGTAGTTTTATTAGCTATTCTAGAATAATTCAGCATTTTGATTCCAATTCTGTGTAAATTGTGTGTGGACGTAAGAGTAGATACACTTCTGTATAATACTTAAATCGTAGTAAGAGTTTGACACATTTTGAAATATTTATGTAATTTGAAAACTCTGAAAAAATACTTGGACTCAAGTATTCTGTGGCAGGTTTGAGGATTTTCAACATATTTCTTCATGTGTGTTTAACCCCCAGTTATAATTAGAAAAGAAAAAAAAAAGTAAAATCATTGGCCCCTTCACCAGCATTTTAACATATTTCTTCTGGTACTCTGCTAGAATTTAATTAGATCAGAAGAAGAGAAAAAACCCAACTATTTTGTAGCTAATGTGTTTTAGAGAACTTGTTTCAAGCTGAGAGAAAAACTGTTTGATGAATTTAAATACATGTTCCCTTTCTGTTAAGTAAAAATATGATAGTATACGTTTAATTTCATTATGTTACAATTTAACTCATATTTAGACTTCTACTTATTCTGAGATATTTAATACTTAAAATACTTATGTGTAATATTTAATATATTTAACCTCAGCTGGTATTAGTTATATATCTTTTTTTCCTGTAAAATCTTATAGTATATGCTAAGTATGATAAACTATCTCTTCTGGAATAATTTTTATTATATATTGAAGCTGCAGCAGTGCCTGATTTCTAAGTAGAATTTTCTTTTTCTTTTTAAACCTAGGGCATAAAATCCTGCCTGGCTACTTTTCCTTTTTTTCTTTTACATCTTTATTGGAGTATAATTGCTTTACAATGGTGTGTTAGTTTCTGCTTTATAACAAAGTGAATCAGTTATACATATACATATGTTCCCATATCTCTTCCCTCTTGCATCTCCTACCCTCCCTCTCCCACCCCTCTAGGTGGTCACAAACCACCGAGCTGATCTCCCTGTGCTATGCTGCTGCTTCCCACTAGCTATCTACCTTACGTTTGGTAGTGTATATATGTCCATGCCTCTCTCTCGCTTTGTCACAGCTTACCCTTCCCCCTCCCCATATCCTCAAGTCCATTCTCTAAGTAGGTCTGTGTCTTTTTTTTTTTTTTTTTTTTTTGAGATTCGTGGGCCTCTCACTGTTGTGGCCTCTCCCATTGCGGAGCACAGGCTCCGGACGCGCAGGCTCAGCGGCCATGGCTCATGGGCCCAGCCGCTCCGCGGCATGTGGGATCTTCCCGGACCGGGGCACGAACCCGTGTCCCCTGCATCGGCAGGCGGACTCTCAACCACTGCGCCACCAGGGAAGCCCAGATCTGTGTCTTTATTCATGTCTTACCCCAGGTTCTTCATGACATTTTTTTCCCCTTAAATTCCATATATATGTGTTAGCATACAGTATTTGTCTTTCACTTTCTGACTTGCTTCACTCTGTATGACAGACTCTAGGTCTATCCACTTCATTACAAATAGCTCAATTTCGTTTCTTTTTATGGCTGAGTAATATTCCATTGTATATATGTGCCACATCTTCTTTATCCATTCATCCGACACTTAGGTTGTTTCCATCTCCGGGCTATTGTAAATAGAGCTGCAATGAACATTTTGGTACATGACTCTTTTTGAATTATGGTTTTCTCAGGGTATATGCCCAGTAGTGGGATTGCTGGGTCATATGGTAGTTCTATTTGTAGTTTTTAAAGGAACCTCTGTACTGTTCTCCCTAGTGGCTGTACCAATTCACATTCCCACCAGCAGTGCAAGAGTGTTCCCTTTTCTCCACACCCTCTCCAGCATTTATTGTTTCTAGATTTTTTGATGATGGCCATTCTGACTGGTGTGAGATGATATCTCATTGCAGTTTTGATTTGCATTTCTTTAATGATTATGATGTTGAGCATTCTCTCATGTGTTTGTTGGCAGTCTGTATATCTTCTTTGGAGAAATGTCTATTTAGGTCTTCTGCCCATTTTTGGATTGGATTGTTTGTTTTTTTGTTATTGAGCTGCATGAGCTGCTTGTAAATTTTGGAGGTTAATCCATTGTCCGTTGCTTTATTTGCAAATATTTTCTCCCATCCTGAGGGTTGTCTTTTGGTCTTGTTTATGGTTTCCTTTGCTCTGCAAAAGCTTTGAAGTTTCATTAGGTCCCATTTGTTTATTTTTATTTCCATTTCTCTAGGAGGTGGGTCAAAAAGGATCTTGCTGTGATTTATGTCATAGTGTGTTCTGCCTACGTTTTCCTCTAAGAGTTTGATAGCTTCTGACCTTACATTTAGGTCTTTAATCCATTTTGAGGTTATTTTTGTGTATGGTGTTAGGGAGTGATCTAATCTCATACTTTTACATGTACCTGTCCAGTTTTCCCAGCACCACTTATTGAAGAGGCTGTCCTTTCTCCACTGTACATTCCTGCCTCCTTTATCAAAGATAAGGTGACCATATGTGCGTGGGTTTATCTCCCTGGCTACTTTTCTAAAAGTAAAGTTAAATGATAGTGAAATATATGTTTTATTTTCTGTAAGGCCCATTGAATTGGAAACAATGTATTTTAACAAGTGTTTAAATTTGAATTTTAACTATTTCATAGTGTATATTTAAGAATAAACAATTGCTGTTTCCAGTGTAAAATGTTATATTTATTATAAACTTATGATTGTTCTAGTTGTATAGTTTCTTTATGCGCATATGTTTTTAAAAATATTTATTTATATATATATATTTAAATTTTTGGCTGCGTTGGGTGTTCGTTTCTTCGCGCGGGCTTTCTCTAGTTGCTGTGAGCGGGGGCTACTCTTCGTTGCAGCATGGTAGCTTCTCTTGTTGCAGAGCACGGGATCTAGGCAGCACGAGCTTCAGTAGCTGCAGCACGCGGGCTCAGTAGTTGTGGCTCGCAGGCTCTAGAGCGCAGGCTCAGTAGTTGTGGTGCATGGGTTTAGTTGCTCCGTGGCATGTCGGATCTTCCCAGACCAGGGCTCGAACCCGTGTCCCCTGCGTTGGCAGGTGGATTTTTAACCACTGCACCACCGGGGAAGTCCTGCACATATATATATATGTACACACACACACACACACACACACACACACACACACACACACACACATTTTCAACATCTTTATTGGAGTATTTTCTTTACAGTGGTGTGTTAGTTTCTGCTTTATAACAAAGTGAATCAGTTATACATATACATATGTTCCCATATCTTTTCCCTCTTGCATCTCCCTCCCACCCTCCCTATCCCATCCCTCTAGGTGGTCACAAACCACCGAGCTGATCTCCCTGTGCTATGCTGCTGCTTCCCACTAGCTATCTATTTTATGTTTGGTAGTGTATATATGTCCACTGCACATATGTTTTTAACATCTAGACCTATATGCAAAATGTAAAATAAATACAAGACTAGTGTCATATAGCCAAGTCCGTCCTTTCTAAGCTACCTAATGCCTTATTAAAGAACAATGAACCATTTTTTCTTTGCTTCAATTTAATGATAACAAAAATGTAATTTCTCTGAAGTGTCAAATTATGCAATAGCTTCCTATATTTTGATTTGAGAGGAGTTTAGTAAATTATTTTTAAATGTTTCTTAACTTTTATATTTCATGGATAACGGAAAAGTGTCTGTGACTTAGCTGAAATATGATGTGTGATGCACTCACCTTGTTCCATCACAGCCATTTGGCTCTTAGTGGTGAAGTGGAATGTGAACTGTTCTTCCTACAAACAAGTGCATTCATTTATGCTGTTTAACTGGGACTGATGACACTCTGTGATGTTAAAGAAAAATGTGGTCATCATGTGGAAGCTTCCCCACAGTGTAACTTGTATTTTGAAGAAGTTAATCCCAGTTTGTTTTTAGATGTTTTATTTTTAAAAAAGCTGTTTCTTGAGTAGAATATTGTTAAACAAATGGTAAACACCATAAACTGTAATGCTGTAGCATTCCCCTTCAGCTGCCTTCTCCTTACAGAAAAGAAGCCACCACCTCTAAGAACAGTAAAAAGAGAAAAACAGAACAAAAGAAAAACCCCCAGAAAACAAAAGCCTTTTTTAATGTGGGAAAACTAATGGCTTATTTAGCATTTTCCTATAGCCATTTTTGAAATCTCACTTAAATCTTCCATCATGGGTTAGAATGGGCTGTGTTTCTCTTAGAATTTGGTCTTATCTCTATATTTGGCTCTATGGTTTTGCATAATGTTTTGAATAGTAATAAATAATAACTTGGTCCTTTTTTCATCTTGTGTTATGTATGGACTTCAAGAAATACTTTTCCCTTTTCAGATCTGGCAGATTAAAAATAAATAATTAAATAAACTTTATATTATCTAAAAGTAAAAAGGACAAAGGAAAAGATGGAATGAAAACTGAAGTAAATTTAGGTCTGTTGAACTTGAAATGCTGTTGTGTATACTACTAACACCAATAAAACCTAAAGCAATCTAGAAAAAAGGTGTTAAAGATACATTTCCATATTTTTGGTAAAATAATTATTAAAATTGAGAAACCATGGATAAATGCGGATGTTTTGGCTTGGTTAAAGTAATGTAAAGTAAATCTGTAGTTACATTTTACTTTGATATGGAGTGATGGTCCAGTAATTTTGATGATAGTAATATATACATCCTGTAACTTGAATTATTACATTGTCTGTAAATACCTCTAAAGATGGTGGTAAAGCTTCAAAAATTATTCAACCTGGCACTCAGGAATGTTAGGAAAAAGAAGTTTTATCTATTACATTATAGGGAAAAATGTAGGCAGGATGTGTTATGAATTGTGTTTTCATGAAGAGATCAGTATTCTTTGGTGTTTTTTTCTTAAGTCCAGTGAAAAATTTAGAAGTCAGATATCTAGTTGCTTATAATAAAGGTCAGCAACCCTTCCTCACTCCTTAGTGCCATTCTCCAAAGGAAACTTTAAATTATTTGTGTGGTTTTTGTGACTAAATAATAAGCTTATTTTATGATTTATCAATTTTACATTGATTTCTGCTCTGATAGATGAGGATTTGGTTCATTTTTTCTACTTACCCAATAGATGTATCACTTTTAATTTCCCTGTTCTCTTTGCAATTTATGTAATATAATAGACTTTTTCTTCATGTTAATATAGATTGTCTATCTTGATTTCCCAGGAGTAAAATTGAAGCTATTACTGCTTCTACCTTTCTCTTCACCTTTCCTTTCCCGTTTATGCCCCTATGTCTGTCATTTCTACTTTGGCATTGTCAAGGTTGAGAACATTTATACTCTGTTTGCCTGTGACTTGGTTTTAATAGTTGGAAATTGATGAATAGTTTCTACATTATTGTGATGGTATAAATATTGTTCACAGCAGAGGAGAGTACATTTCCTGTATTGGTTCTTGGTTTTTGAGTCTGTAATTGCCTTTTTTCCTGTCTTATTTGTCATTGTTCTTTCTTCCATGTTACCAGCTTTCCATGCTATTTTTTTTTTTTTTTTTGCGGTACGCGGGCCTCTCACTGTTGTGGCCTCTCCCGTTGCGGAGCACAGGCTCCGGACGCGCAGGCTCAGCGGCCATGGCTCAGGGGCCCAGCCGCTCTGCGGCATGTGGGATCTTCCCAGACCGGGGCACGAACCCGTGTCCCCTGCATCAGCAGGCGGACTCTCAACCACTGCTCCACCAGGGAAGCCCGGCTGTTTGTTTTTATTGTTGTTATTTTATGTATGTGAGTACTTTTCCCCCTGAGGAGAGCCTTCTTCTAGTCTTTTTCCTTATTATGGACTAGATGTTATCTAGACCTGTTACATGTTGTTCTTTGCATCACTTTGTTGGACTCTGCATCACTGCATTTGCACTTTGGCTCTGCTCTTATTGGATCTTTATTCTTTGAATTACTTCCTTGTTTTAATGCAGTACATCCCTCACAGAAATTTCTAGAAAGAATATGTGGAAGATACAGTTTTGAATTCTGGCATATCTGAAAAAGTCTTCATTAACCCTTATAGTTGACTGGTGTTATTTTTATTCAAGCCAAACTAAGTTGAAAATTATTTTCCGTCAAAGCTTTGATTGCATTGCTCCAATGTCTTTTAGTATCCATTGTTGTTGTTGAGAAGTGTGATACAGTGTGTTTCTTGTTCCATTGTGGGTGATGTGTTTTATCTTCCTCTGTGGAAGCTCCTTAGAGCTTTCTTTCTGTCCTTTTTAAAAAGAAATTTCTCAAAGATGTTTAGAGGTGGTTCTTTTCCATTATTATTAAACTAAAGACTCATTTTTTTAATTCTTGGGAAATTTTCCTATTATTGCTTTAATTCTCTTTATAATTCCTTTTAGTTGGTTATTGGGCTTTATGTGTTCATGCTCACTCCTCCACCCACATTTTTTTGTCCTTTTGTTTTTCCGGGCATTTCCTCTATTTTATTCTAAGACTCTGTAATTTTACTTTAGCAGTCATATTTTAAATTTTCAAGAATTCCACCCCCGCCACGTCCAGCATCCTTTTTCTATTTTATGGATTCATAATCTTCTTGAATCTCTTTGAAAATGTTAATAGAGGTTTTTTTTAAGTCATCATCCCTCCTCTTATCTGTTTGCTCTAGGGTAATTGTTGTTTATCTTGGTCTCATTTATGTTGTAGGGTTTTTAATCATACATCTGCTGATCCTTGTCACTCATATTTAAGACCTAGTAGAAGGGCTCATGGTGAGTTCTTGGTGGGAATGAATGATTGGCTTGAAGTTGATAACCCTTTGTATTCTGACATTTAGGAGTCCATTGTTTTACCCCAGAGTGCCAACCCTCCCCCTACTCTTTTCCCCAGTTTCCTTCCCCAGACGATGATTCTTTTTTTTTTTAAGAAAAGATCTCTCCATTTTATTTTATTTTTTAAATGATAATTCTTTTCCTTAAAAAATTTTTTAATACTATTTCAGTGGGCTTTTATTGAAAGGAGATAATGTGTGTATGTTTGATCTGCTATTTGAACCAAGAGATTCTCCTTCAGCTTTTAAGCTGGACTAGACCAAAGCTAATATTCACATGTGTATTTTATCCAGTGTTTCAGAATGTGTTAGGTTGTAGAAATATAATGGGAGCTTTAGGTTGTATATGTGTTCTGGGTGTTTAGAAAAGAGAGTACTCACTTTGTGTGTTGGGCCTTTTACAACAGGTGGAGGAATAGGAAAACTGTCACAAAAAAGTTATGAATATGATACCTGCTGGTGAAAATATTCAGATAGCTCAGGAGAGTATAATTAATTAAATAGTGTAAGGCCTTTTTCCCCTGTCTTCTGCCCTGTATTTCAGAGAGAATTATTGTGAACTCTATCTTGTATCCTTCTTGACTCTTGCTATGCATATATGTTTTCTATTTTTACATAATGTGCTTACATTCATTCTCACACAGATGGGATCATTTTATATGTATTTAAAAAATTTATTTATTTGGCTGTGCCAGGTCTTAGTTGCAGTATGCGGGATCTTCGTTGCCGCCTGTGGGATCTTCGTTGCGGCATGTGGGATCTTTAACTGCGGGCTGTGGGATCTAGTTCCCTGGATTGAACCCGGGCCCCCTGCATTGGGAGCACAGTCTTAACCACTGCAGCACCAGGGAAGTCCCCTCATTTTATATGTGTTGCTTTGTGATTTTCTTTTGTCACTTAGTTTATCTTGAACATTTTTCTGTTTTAGCATATATACATCAATATCATTCTTTTCAAAAACTGCCTAATATTCATCCAGCTGCTGCAAATTAAGGGCTTTGCTTATGCCAAGGAGTGTTCAGGAGTGTTCTAGATTCTGGGGATTCAGTGGTACACAACGGAGATCAAGCCCTTTCTTTCACTGGACAAATACTTCAGTAGTGAGATGAATAAAATAAATGTATTCCTTATCATTAATTTCAGACAGTGAGAGGTACCATAAAGAAAATAAAACTGTGGTAATGGTATTGAGAGTGTCTGTTAATGGTTCTGAGAGACGGTAATGCATGTAGTGAGGTTGTCAGGAAGGTCTTGTTGAAGTGATGATATTGAAATAGACCTGGGTGAAGTGGAGGCAGTTATGAGAAAATTCAGAAGAACACGGTTCATTGTGAAGCCCCCCAAACAAGAATGAGTGTGTGATGCTCAAGGGACCCTCCTACCTCTCAAAATAAAAGGCTAGTGTTACTGGACATTCAGGAGAGCTTACGAGATCGCATCTGAGAGGCCAGCAGGAGCCTGATCACGTGATGCCCTGCATGCTAAGGGCAGGATCATGGTAAGGGGCAGGAACTTTATTCTCAGCGCAGTGGAAGCCATTGGAGGGTTTTAAACCAACAAAGCTATAGAAGTAATCTTGGCAGGTATGGCTTTGAGTAGGCTTGTGACAGAGGAGAAAGGTGATTAGATTTTATATGTGTTTTGAAAGCTACTGTGATAAGGTCTGCTAAAGGATTTGATGAGGGGAGTATGAGAAATAGAAGTAAAGCTGTTGTCTAGAATTTTGGCTTTGGCAGCTTGGGTGGATAGTAGTGTCACTTAGATTATTAGAGAGCCTAGTGGAAAAATGGGTTTGTAAACTAGATTGGAGTACCCTAATTTATTTAACCATTCCCTTATTGATGGTCATTTAGTTGATTTCCAGTTTTATTGTTATCTTTGTAGTGAACATCCTTGTGCTTGTATAGATTTACTTGTTGGCATATTTTAGAAGGTAAATTCCTAGATGTAGAGATGTCTTATTAAAGAGTACTTGTGTTTCAGGTTTTGATAGTTACTGGCCAATTGCCCTCCACAAATGGAGTATTGACTTAGACTCCCACACAGAGTATGTGTCTGTCGTCCCCCGCCCCGCATCCTTGCCAGCAACATATGCTGGGTGGGGCTGGGGTGGGGGGACAGGGCATACAGTTCTGAAAATGGGAGTTGTAGTTCTAATAGAATTTTTCTTTACTAAGTCACCTAAGTACTCTGTTCCCAGAATGAAAATCAGCCCTCATCCTTTTCTTTTTTGTATCTCCGAAGTCATAACATGTCTCTGGCCATAGTTTGTTTCTTCCAGCTACCAGTCATATAGTTGTTGGTCAGTCCTTCTAACTTCGGTGACATTTATGAAGCCTTTCATCATAATTATGATAATAATGATGAACATAAAGACTGTTCATTGTTTAATGTATCCTATCCTAAATGTGTCACATGTGCTGTATTAATCTGTTTAGTCATTACCAACAATCTAAAAGTAAATACTGTTACATCTCCAGTGTTTTCAGTGGAGAAAACTGAGACAAAGGACTTCTACCAATCTTTGACTGTCTTTTCATTTTTATCTTCTTTTTCTGTCAGAGTGTATCTTTCTGATAAGTTTGGCACTGTCACTTGAATACCTTTTTTCAGTCATTATGGGTAAAAACAGAAACACAAAATAAGTGGCAGAAAGAGAGGTGCAGGTGGAGTCAGTGTGTTGCAGAACACATTCAGTTTGGGAGGAAGCTCTGCTTGTTGGTTTCTGGTGGTCAAACTGCCTAGGTTCAAATTCTAGCCTTATAATTAAGCTGCTACTTGATTTGGGGCTGATCACTGGTCTTTCTCATACCTCAGTTTCATCAACTTTAAAATGGAATAACAGGACTTCCCTGGTGATGCAGTGGTTAAGAATCCACCTAACAATGCAGGGGACACGGGTTCAAGCCCTGGTCCGGGAAGATCCCTCATGCCATGGAGCAGTTAAGCCTGTGTGCCACAGCTACTGAGCCTGTGCCCTAGAGCCCAAGAACCGCAACGACTGAAGCCTGCATGCCACAACCACTGAAGCCCATGTGCGTAGAGCCCATGCTCCGCAACAAGAGAAGCCACTGCAATGAGAAGCCCGCGCACCGCAATGAAGAGTAGCCCCTGCTTGCCGCAACTAGAGAAAGCCTGTGCGCAGCAATGAGGACCCAACGCAGCAAATAAATAAGTAAATAAATAAATATTTAAAAACCTGGAATAACAATAGTACATATTTTGTAGGGTTGTAGTGGGCAATAAATAATGCATGTAAAAGTGGATAGCACATGGCCAGGGCAGAGTAAGTACTTCATCAGAGTTAAGTAAAGTAAATATAATTTACATTACTGGTCAGGAGTGAACAGTCTGTCTAACATTCAGAGCATGGGGAAAAAATACAGGCAATGGAATATCACACTCTTATGAATTGTATCTTCATGTGTAAAGTTAAAGAAATAGTAAATACCACTAGTGTTTTAGTGAGTGAATTGGGATATACATGTATTAAGCTTTTATGTTTCTGCTGGGGTGACATATTATTCCATGGTTATTTTAATTTGCATGTCTTATGATTGAGTTAAATTGAGTGTATTTGCCACTAGCATTTCTTTTCTTTTGCAAATCGCCTACCTATGCCCTGTACCAGGTACCTTTTGACTTCAAATAACAAAAACCTTAATTAAAAATGGCTGAAATGAGTCAGATTTCACTTCCTATGACCAGAGTCCAGGGGTATTTCAGTAGCCTGATGAAATTATCAAGGACCCAGATGCTGTCCCCTTTCCTGCTTTTTAAAATTTCAGCTTGGGAGGAATCAGGCTCCCTGACTTCAGACTATACTACAAAGCTACAGTAATCAAGACAGTATGGTACTGGCACAAAAACAGAAATATAGATCAATGGAACAGGACAGAAAGCCCAGAGATAAATCCACGCACACATGGTCACCTTATCTTTGACAAAGGAGGCAAGGATATACAATGGAGAAAAGACAGCCTCTTCAATAAGTGGTGCTGGGAAAACTGGACAGCTACATGTAGAAGAACGAAATTAGAACACTCTCTAACACCATACACAAAAATAAACTCAAAATGGATTAAAGACCTAAATATAAGGCCAGACACTGTACAACTCTTAGAGGAAAACATAGGCAGAACACTTTATGACATAAATCACAGCAAGATCGTTTTTGACCCATCTCCTAGAGAAATGGAAATAAAAACAAAAATAAACAAATGGGACCTAGTGAAACTTAAAAGCTTTTGCACAGCAAAGGAAACCATAAACAAGATGAAAAGATAACCCTCAGAGTGGGAGAGAATATTTGCAAATGAAGCAACTGACAAAGGATTAATCTCCAAAATATACAAGCAGCTCAATATTCAAAAAACAAACAAACCAATCCAGAAATGGGCAGAAGATCTAAGTAGACATTTCTACCAAAAAGATATACAGATGGCCAGCAAACACATGAAGGGATGCTCAATGTCACTAATCATTAGAGAAATGAAAATCGAAACTACAATGAGGTATCACCTCATACCGGTCAGAATGGCCATCATCAAAAAATCTATAAACAATAAATGCTGGAGAGGGTGTGGAGAATAGAGAACCCTGTTGCACTGTTGGTGGGAATGTAAATTGATACAGCCACTCTGGAGCACAGTATGGAGGTTCCTTAAACTAAAAATAGAATTGCCATACGACCCAGGAATCCCACTACTGGCATATATCCTGAGAAAACCATAATTCAAAAAGAGTCATGTACCACAGTGTTCATTGCAGCACTATTTACAATAGCCAGGACATGGAAGCAACCTAACTTTCCATCAACAGATGAATGGATAAAGAAGATGTGGCACGTATATACAGTGGAATATTACTCAGCCATACAAAGAAACGAAATTGAGTTATTTGTAGTAAGGTGGATGGACCTAGAGTCTGTCATACGCATTGAAGTAAGTGAGAAAGAGAAAAACAAATACCATATGCTAACACATGTATATGGAATCTAAAAAAAAAAAAAGGTTCTGAAGAACCTAGGGGCAGGACAGGAATAAAGACGCAGACCTAGAGAATGGACGAGGACATGGGGAGGGGGAAGGGTAAGCTGGGGTGAAGTGAGAAAGTGGCATGGACATATATGCACTACCAAATGTGAAATAGCTAGCTAGTGGGAAGCAGCTGCGTAGAACAGCGAGATCAGCTCCGTGCTTTGTGACCACCTAGAGGGGTGGGATAGGGAGGGTGGGAGGGAGATGCAAGAGGGAGGAGATATGGGGATATATGTATATGTATAGCTGATTCACGTTGTTATAAAGCAGAAACTAACACACATTGTAAAGCAATTATACCTCAATAAAGTTAAAAAAAATCTTCAGCTTGTTGAATATTCACTTCAATAATTCACTTAAATAATTATTGAACAGCTATAATTTACCAGGAGTAGTCTGTAGCTATGGGAAATAACAGCAGTGAGCAAAACAGGCCATGTTTACTGCCCTCTGAAAGCTTACAGTTTGGTGGGGGTAGGGGAGGAGGCGAGCAAGGAGGTAGAATGTTCAGTAAGATGTTAAGTGTTTTTTTTTTAATGTGGAAATATGAAACATTTATTTTAGATATCAGACAAGAACAGAGCTAAGTAATCCAATTTTACTGCAGCAGTATAAAAATGATGCCTTCACCACAGTGTAAGATTTAAATGCATCTGCACAAGGGTACACATTATGGAAAATGTAGTAAGATTGCTGCTGCCCTGCCAAGTACTTCCAGTCCCTACCCAGGTCCTACTGCAATACTGGTGTCTCAGTAGTTTCATGAAAGCAAATCATTAAAAATAATAATAATAAAGCAATTAAAAAGACAAATCAAAATGCTTCAGTGACCATATATCCAACTCAAACTTTATCTACTTAAATGATCTTCCCACTAATAAATCTTTATTTCACTCAAACTTGAACAATAAACCTTCCATACTGAAGTATCTTCCTTGCCTAATTAATTCAAAGGAAAAAACCAAAATGATTAGTAAAGAAAAATGTAGGAATTAACACACCCTTTTAATTTGTTTTAAATATTTTTAAGGTTTAAAAATTGTTTAAAGTTTTTAATTTCTAGGAAGAAAACATTATCTGAATGAATACCCTAATGGCAAACCACTGTAAAAATGTTTCAGCTGCATTTGGGGCAGAGGGGTAGGGATTATCTTCAAAGCACCCTAGCTTTCTTCCTGAGAAGGTCAGAGGTACACTGGTTTGTATTATTGCGACATCCATTAGGTGATCTAAGTTGCTTTTCCTTCAGCAGGGGCTTTATTTGTCAGAAGGGCATTATGCTCGACCTCCAAATGTGGCCGACAGTTTACTGATGAGATTCATAACCTTTGAGTTGCTCTGATATTTTGATGTATTTGCCGGGTTCTGAGCCACATCCTGGAAGGCCACCATAACTTCTGGATCCTGCATGGCTGCAAGAACCTCTGGATCACTAAGAATTTCATTGAGCCCAGGCATTCCTGCCATTCCAGGCATGCCCCCTCCCATTCCACCTGGAAAAGAGCCGCACTGAGCCCGTGATTGTCCTCTGGCCTCTTCCTCCCTCGGGGCTCTTGCGTGTTCTCCCTGAGCCTTCCTGACCCTTTCTGTTCTTTCTTTGATCTCTCGCTCTTCACGTTTTTGCTCATACTTTCTCCGATGTTCAGCAATTTTCTGGGCCCTTGGTTGAACTTCTTTCAGCATTGCACTGGCATCTTCATCATAATCCGTCTTATAGGCAAGGGCTAGATCATGAGCAGCTTCTTCCCAGTGGCCCAAAAGTCTGTGTGCTTCCCCTCGCCACTTGTGTGGCTGAGCAGAATCAGGATTTACTTCTATAGCTCTGTCACAGTCTCGGATGGCAGCATTTGGCTTCTGTAATTTGATGAAGACACTTGCTCTCTTGCCATACAGAATGGCCAAACGGGGATTTAGCTTGATGGCATCTGTGAACAAGTCAATGGATTTCTGTAGGTCACCATCATTTAGGGCATCAGTGGCAGCTACTTTTTTATCATTTGCCTGATCCATCATCTCCTCAGTTATCTCTACGCTTTCATCTCCCATTTCTTGAGGGGCATCAGTGTCTGGTTCAGTCACACCTTCATTGTCAATTTCTAGATCACTTTCCTCACTTGATGGTTCATCTGTCTTTATGTTTTCCTCCGCCTTCTTACTATCTTTTTTCTTCCTTGGTATTTTCTTCCAATTTAGTTTTATGAGTAGCAGGTGGTATTTTACCCCCCATGCTCTCCACCCACTCCCTCAGGAAGCGCATTTCCTCCGTGTGCAGAACGCTTGGGTCCTGCTTGCACATTTTCATGAAGGCTCGAAGCTCGCTCACTTTGCGGGGGGGTCCATGGTCCGGAGGCGGCGGGCGTGGTGAGGCTGCGGCCTGATTCCAGGCCCAATGTTAAGTGTTAGGGAGAAAAATAAAGCAATGCAGGGGGAAGGGCGAGGCTGAATTGGGTTATTTTAATGACGTGATCAGGGAAGGCTTCAATGCAGTGACCTTTGAGTGGAGTCTCAAAGGTAGTAGGAGTGCAAGGGCAAGAGGTACGGTGGAAGAGCATCTCAGACAGAGGGCCTCTCCTGGAGCACACAGGCCCGGGGCAGGAGTGAGCTGGTGCCTTCAAAGACCTGGAAGGAGAGCTGGGGCGGGTGGCAGAGCTGAGTGATGGCTGGCAGAGAGGGGGGGGCAGGAAGTCAGAGCGTGCAGGGCCTTGTAGACCATTGTGAGATCTTCCCGGTGAGATGAGATACCTTTGGGGGCTTTTGAGCAGAGGGCAGACCTTATCTGACTAAGACTTTGAAAGGTTTATGCTGGCTGCTGTGTTGAGACTAGGATGAAGGGGATAAAGGCTGAAGCAGGCTTGGTAGTTACGAAAATATTGCAAGCAGGCAGGTGAGAGGTATTTTGGAAAAAGATAGACGTCAGAGAAGTGATTCTGTATATATTTTGAAGGTAGAGCTGAAAGGATCGGAAAGGAGTTGGGTGTGAGATGTGAGAAGAAGAGAGGAGTGATGTTAACGTTTCTGGTAGCCCATGTGACCAGCGCCGTAAAGATGTGGTCTATCTCTTCGTGTACGTCTATTTTATTTGGAACAAAAACCTTTCCTGGATGCTCTCAGCAGATTTCCCCTTGGATCCTCTTGGCTGTGATTGGCCATGTATTCCTGTTGTAGGTACAAGTGAGGCCGGGAAAGCCAACATCTGTTCCTCTGAGGCCTTATAATGGGAGGTGGCCTCTGACAGCAAGAACAAGTTGGTGGGGGTGGGGTGGGGGGTGGAGTGGCTGCTGGTTGGGTAACAGTAGTGGCATCCGTATGTCATTGCCCACTTTTCTGTTGGGTTGGTCATCCTTTTAAAACATTTTTTTTTTTTAAAGTGACTTGTAAATACTCTTTGCATGTTAAGAAAATAAGCTCTTGTAATAGTAGATTCTAAATATTTCCAAGCCATATATTTTAATGAGGTTTTTTACTCAGATCAGTTTTCTAATTTTGAAATAAATGAATCCTTTCAAAGTTACAAGTGGGGGCAGGTGAATGCGGAGACTGATGCATAATTTATAGTTTTTCCTACTCTAGGTGCAAGTGTCATTTTAACCTGAATGCTGGCTAGTCATTCTTTATAAAACTCATTTGGGGTCTTGCAAGGGCAGCAGTGGGGTGGATGGGAAAAACAGAACCACCTGATTCCTCTGTGCCCCATAGATCTCTCTCTTGTTACTGCCTCCTACCACTGAAGATGTGCAGCTTCATCAGAGGCAGAGTCTTCAGTAAGGTTTTCTTCTTACAGTTTCTTCTTGCTTCTCTCTGCAGTGGTCATTGTCTACTGACTTCTCCCTCCCTCACTCCCTCCCTTCCTTCACCAACAAAGCTGATAACTGGCTTATTATAACAAGAGAATTTTGTTTTATTATATAATTAATTGTCCATCCTCCAACATGGGGGGCGTGTGCTCTTCCTTCTCAGTCACAGCAGAGTTTTGAGCTTCACCTCCACTGCTTACTAGTGGTGTGACCCAGACCGCTTCATTGCACAGCTCCCTTCCTGTTGTGCTAGGGATGGCATTCCCATCAAACACAATGCAAATGCTGCTTCCTGGAGTTGTACAGTGTGGTGGTTCTGATGTGACTTGAGGCAAGTTAATTCAGCCCTGAGTTTTCAATGAGATCATGAATGTGGAATTCTAAGAACACTGCCTTTAAGAGACTTAAGAGGAAATGATGAACAATTCCATAGCCCTTCGTTTTTACCTTTGACTAAGGGTTGATTACTAATAACTAATCAAGTGGAGAAGTAGGGTCATTGTGAAGTAGCTGTGAGGTATTATGGAAGGTATATTGTAAAAACCTCTATTTTTTCCCCCCTCTGCACACGTCATTGTTAAAAAAGCGATTGTGAGTATATGAGTTTGGATCATTTCCACAGTTCAGCTGGAGCTCTCAGGCCTTTCCAAGGCACCCTTGTGTTGATGCAGAGGGTAGGGGTGGGTACAGATAGGTGAGATACATTTACAGTTGTTGCATGATAACTTATCAAGGCATAGCCAAGAGAGGGAATTCAGTGCAAGCAAGTGAAAATATATTTAGTTTTCTATTTCCAAAGTGTTCACTTTAATATACTTTTGGTAGGATATTAGAACAATTTCTAAGTTCCAAGTTCTGTGCTTAAAATCAGGAGATTCTCTAAGGAGTCACTGGTTTAGTTTCTGTACCATAATTCAAGTAGAGTTACAACACCGTTACAGTAGTTGTTGGGAGTTTAGGGGTTTAGGGCTCAAAATAAATACACATTCACTTATGTCCTTTTTTGTGCGGGATACTTTTTTGGGGGAATTGTTTAAGTGTAGATTTACAAGGAAAATCAATTTAGTGCATATTAAATACAGTGTATGCCTTTTGATCAAAAGTTGCCTAGAGGAATGTTTTTCCAGTAGGTGCGGAGGGGAATGTAATCGTAAATAAGATTGTTTTATTCTTTTTTTAGAGTTTGGCTGCGTGCGGGACCTTTTTAGTTGCGGCATGCGGGATCTTAGCTGCAGCATGTGGGATCTAGTTCCCTGACCAGGGATTGAACCCGGGCCCCCCTCATTGCTGCATTGGGAGTGCGGAGTCTTAACCACTGGAGCACCAGGGAGGTCTCAAGATTGTTTTATTCTTTTTTTTTTTTTTTCCCCGGTATGCGGGCCTCTCACTGTTGTGGCCTCTCCCGTTGCGGAGCACAGGCTCCGGACGCGCAGGCTCAGCGGCCATGGCTCACGGGCCCAGCTGCTCCGCGGCATGTGGGATCTTCCCGGACCGGGGCACGAACCCGTGTCCCCTGCATCGTCAGGCGGACTCTCAACCACTGCGCCACCAGGGAAGCCCAAGATTGTTTTATTCTTAATGAAGTTATGTCTTAGAGCAAGAGAAAGGTACATAAATTTTTCCTTATATTGGCCCTGTATTATAATTTGACTTAGAACCTTGTAGCTTTAGATTTGTAGTGATTACTAACCACCTGTCACTGTGCAGATCTGTAAAGACTCCATGGTGAGATGAATGTATAGGAGAAGTGTAGGAGTTACGTGCTAGTGCATACCTAGGCAGAAGGAGCAACTTAAGGATTGGTGGCACAGACCTGCGAAATTGCTCGGCCCATTTGTAAAGTGTTCAGTGTTAATAAAAATGCAATATACTGTATATCATCGTTCCCACATTGAATTTAACCATAAATAATGATACAATTGTGGCTGTAAAGCAGTTGTCTCCAAACTTATATTTGTTTTCTTTTTCTTTTTTAAAAAATTATTATTTATTTAAAAAAATTTATTTATTTTATTTATTTGGTTTTGGCTGCATTGGCTCTTCGTTGCTGCACTTGGGCTTTCTCTAGTTGCGGTGAGTGGGGGCTACTCTTCGTTGCGGTGCGCGGGCTTCTCATTGCGGTGGCTTCTCTTGTTGTGGAGCATGGGCTCTAGGCATGCGGGCTTCAGTAGTTGTGGCGTGAAGGCTCAGTTGTGGCTCGCGGGCTCTAGAGCGCAGGCTTAGTAGTTGTGGTGCACGGGCTTTGTTGCTCCGCGGCACGTGGGATTTTCCCGGAACAGGGCTCGAACCCATGTCCCCTGCATTGGCAGAGGATTCTTAATCACTGCGCCACCAGGGAAGTCCCAAACATATTTGAATCATGCCTCCATTAGTAAGAATTTGAATCCTTGCTTTCAACATCTGTATCCTTTTTATTTTTCTTTTTGAAATAAATAGTGTACGTCTATCACAGTCCTTATATTAATACGGGTTGCTAAACTTTAGGAGAGCTAAATTTCACGTTCCTTATTAATCTCAAGTTGTAGGATTTGCAGGCCTGTGATTGGGACATTTAAGTGTGTTGTGTGCATTCTGCTTTGGAGACCACTACTCTAAAAGACCATGGTATAAAGAAGATACAGAATGTTCGTTTTTCTGCTTTGAATGTTAAGTGGTATGTAGTGTAGATGGGTGGGATAGAGAGAGTGATGATGAGTGGAATCTTTGAATCCCGAAGAGGCCATTGGAGGAATCAGAGTATTGGTGAAATAAAAAGTTTGAGTTCTGGGTCTGCATTCTGTGAAGGCTGTAAATGAATATTCATGTCTCCTTAACGTTTATTTAGTGTCCACTGTGCGCCAGGCACTCTTCCCAGCAATTTCATATATGTTACTTAATCCACAACCCTTTTACTGATGAAGAATCCAGCTTGTTAATTTATGTAAGTGGGAAAAAGCCAGAATTTTTCCAGGACTTTGACTCAAAGCTCTTTGTTTTTCTCTTTTTACTACAGCTCTTTTGAGGAGCTCTAAAATCTAGTTGAGGAGTTAGGAGAAATAGACATTCGACAAAGTGTTAAAGAGGAAATTCTAAGTCCTTGGAATAGTGACTGTGTTTCTTGGGTCAGAGCTCTGTCTAGCCAAGTGCATACAGAAGATGTTTAATAAATACCTGTTAAGCATTCAAGGACTCTTAGTATCAAGAAGCGTGGGATTTTAAGACATGTGGACTTGAGTCTCAGTACTTCCATTTCCTAACTGTATGACCTTGACCAGTTACTTACCCTCTCTGAGCCAGAGTTTGCTTATCTGAAAAATGGGGGACTCAATCTCAGTTGCACTGGGTTGTTATGAGAATTAAATGATAATGTATAAGGTGCCTAAGTCACAGGGTCTATTTTGTGTTACCTAGCTTCTATAATGACTTTGAACACAAACACAGGAAGGTTCTGTACTTGTTATAACTGTTGGTTCTCTAATCTCCAGGGAGGTGTGTAACAACAGTGCTCTCCAGTTTCTACCTCCACCAGTTCCTTTTGGAGCTGGTAAAAATTAAAAATATCGTATTTTAACATAGTACATTATTTTGTTTCAAATGATAAATAGTAAGATAAAATGTAGTTTTTGTGGCCAGTGTATGGTAAACTCTGATGTCTAGGATATTTTCTTATATCATTTAATTTAATCGTTTTTTTTGGGGGGTGGTGGTGGTAAATACAGGCCAGCGTGAAGAAGAAAATGAAAACATCCACAACTTCACTGTTCACGCAACCCTTGCTGGCTTAAAAAAATTCCATGTACGTGATTAAGAAATTTAATTCTATAAACTAGAAGCCCCCTCTATTAGCTTGGGTGTCATAAAAAAATACCACAGACTGGTGGCTTAAACAACAAAAACTTATTTTCTCACAATTTTGGAGTCTGGAAGCCCCAGATCAAGGTGTCAGCAGGTTGAGTTTCTTCTGAGGCCTCTCTCCTTGGCTCGCAGGTGGCTGCCTTCTCACTGTGTCCTCACCAGGTCATCCCTCTGTGTTGTCCGTGTTCTCATCTCCTCTTCTTCTTTTTTTTAAATTTTTATTTCTTTTTTTCTTTTTTTTTTTTTTTTTTTTTTTGCTGTACGCGGGCCTCTCACTGTTGTGGCCTCTCCCATTGTGGAGCACAGGCTTGGGAGGCGCAGGCTCAGAGGCCATGGCTCATGGGCCCAGCCGCTCTGCGGCATGTGGGATCTTCCCGGACCGGGGCATGAACCTGTGTCCCCTGCATCAGCAGGCGGACTCTCAACCACTGCGCCACCAGGGAAGCCCTTATTTCTATTTTAAATTTAAAAAAAAAAAATAAATTTATTTATTTTATTTATTTATTTTTGGCTGTGTTGGGTCTTTGTTGTGGTGCGCAGGCTTCTCATTATGGTGGCTTCTCTCGTTGTGGAGCATGGGCTCTAGGCATGCGGGCTTCAGTAGTTGCGGCACGTGGGCTCAGTAGTTGTGGCTCGCGGGCTCTAGAGCACAGGCTCAGTAGTTGTGGTACACGGTCTTAGTTGCTCCACGGCATGAGGCGTCTTCCTGGACCAGGGATCGAACCCGTGTTCCCTGCATTGGCAGGCAGATTCTTAACCACTGTGCCACCACTGTGTGCCACTGTGTCCTTCTTAAAAGGACATTTGTCATACTGGATTCGGGTTCACTCTAACACACTGTTTTTAACTTCATTACATCTTTATAGGCTGTATCTCCAGATACAGTCACACTCTGAGATGCTGGGCGTGTGGGCTTCGGCATATGAATTTGGGGCGAGCACAGTTCAGCCCGTAACTGCCCTACCCTTGAAACTGCTGGTGACTGTTGTATTTATATAGTTCCAGAAGAAGTTCCTGTTTGTATATCTGTGAGCATATGAAGTTATATAACTATGGGTAATTAAATTAGTTTCTTTGAACTTAATGTGAACAGTATACATAGCAGCAAAGAATTACTGCTGTAGGTTTGTGCTAGGTTGGGGAAATCAACTTGTTATATGGAACCAGACGTGATGGTATATTTGTGTGTGTGTGTGTGTGTGTAGTATATATGAGTTTATGTAAATACCAATATACGAAAGCCTCTTCAATGTAAAGTTGACTAGTTTCATGTTTGTCTTAAGTCCTTGACGAGCTAAAACTTTTTGTGTGTGTGTCAACCTATGAGTTTGATTTATTTATTTGAGTTTGATTTATTTATTTGAGTTTGATTTATTTATTTATTCATTCAGTCCTTACTGCGTACATACTGCTGTGTCAGGTACTCTGTTAGGCATTGGAAGTATGCAGCATCATAAGATGAGATCCCTGCCAATCAGCCCTAAAGTTGGGTGAACCAGCAAGGGTGGTGAGACAAGTGGAGATATGGATAGGCTTCTGAGTCCTGAAAAGAGGAGGAGCTCTTTGTACCCTGAGACTTACACAACGCTTTTCTAGAGGAGATAACACTAAACTGAAGCTTGTAAGGACCGTCCAAAGAGTATTTCAGGCAGAGGGAATAGCACATGTAAAGGCAGAGAGTTTTGAAGGGGATGATAAAAGGTTAAATATGGTGAAAGTATAACATGGAGAGGAGTGACAGTAGGTGAGGCTGAGCTGGTGGCATAAGTTGCATCATGAAGGGTCTTTTATGCCATATTAAGAAGTTTGTGGGGCTTTCCTGGTGGCGCAGTGGTTAAGAATCTGCCTGCCAATGCAGGGGACACAGGTTCGAGCCCTGGTCCAGGAAGATCCCACATGCCGCGGAGCAACTAAGCCCGTGTGCCATGAGTACTGAGCCCGTGAGCCTAGATCCCGTGCTCCGCAACAAGAGAAGCCACCACAATAAGCACGTGCACCACAACGAAGAGTAGCCCACACTCTACACAACTAGAGAAGGCCCGCGTGCACCAACAAAGACCAACACAGCCAAAAATAAATAAATAAATTATTAAAAAAAGTTTGTATTTCTTTCTTTTTTTTTTAAGAAGTTTGTATATCTGTCTCTAAGGCTTGCAATATGCCACCACTGAAGGACGAAAGAAGGGGAGCAGCATCGTATTTGCATTTTCAAAGTATCTGCATTGGTGTGGAGGAGAAACGAGGGAGATTGGAAGTGGTTGGGTGTTGGCAGGTGAGAGAGGAATGACTGCCTGGAAGAAGACAGTTCGGGGGATGACAGAGAGGCAACAGACTGAAAAGAGGTTTCAGAGGTAGGATTAATAGGACTTATTTAGGAAGGGGAGAAAAGTGAAATGATTGAAGTTTCTAGGCGGATGGAACAGATTTGGGTAGAAGTCAGATGATGACAGGTTGAGTTGTGGATCTGTTGAACTAAAAGTGCCTATGTTCCATTCAAGCGAAGATGCTCACCGGGAATGTGGATGTGTGGAGGGTGGGTGTGGACTAGAGCCCAGACCCGGTGTGAAGGTGGGAGTTGAGGGCATAAGAACCTGTCTAGTGAAAGGAAGCAATTGGGAGCTGTATTCCAGGGAGCGTTAGTATTTTTACTGGTGGTCAGAAGGAAACACCGTAAAGTTGGCCAGCGAAGCCAGGAGATAGATTTCTAGCAGGTCTGTGTATGATGTAGTGTCGGTTGTTATAGGAATAACTGTGGGGTGAGATAAAGATGACTTAGAGAGTGTCTGATGGATTTGACTATCTGCTCTCTGGAATAGTGGGTTTGTTAACCAGATTACAGAAGGTTCTGTGGTGAATTAGAGACAAGAGAAAGAATAGGCACGAATAACTGACGAGACTTTCTAAAGAAGGTAACGTGTATGGTATCAGAGAGGAAGGAAGCGGGGCTCAGGAATGATGGACATTTAGAGGTAGGTAAGGCTAGATTTATGGGAGGGAGACAGTGGCAGGAATGGTGGTAGTGGGGAGAGGTTAAAGGGAAACAAAAAAGGGAGGGCATTTTGGAGTAAGGGGTTGACTTGGGATCCACAGCACATGCTGTTGGTAACTTACGTAAGCACACGTAAGGGAGGATACCTCAGTATTGCACTCATTTGATTTTTAAAATGATGCTACTGTGAATGTTTTGGTGAGCTTTTATTCTTTATTTTTTCCTCCCCTACTAAATGGCTATCTTGGATAATCTCTTGAGTGTGAATTGGAATATCCTCAATTTGTCTCAGGACCAAAGATATATTCTGGTATCAGGAACTAGGTGTTTTTTTTTTTTCATTTTCAATTATACTTAAGTAGGAAAAGCTGAATTAGTGAACCTGTTACATGGCGTTGAGATATTTTCTGGTGATGGGGAAAGGAATCTAGCTAGCACTCTGAGTTAGCCTGTTACACTGGGGAAGAACAATAGCTTCCTAGGGCTATTGTAACAGAGTACCAGAAACAAATCTACTGTCTCACATCTGCTCCAGGCCTCTCTCTTAGTTTCTGGTGGTTGCTGGGCAGTCCTTGGTGTTCCTTGAGTTGCAGCTGCATCACTCCAGTCTGTCTCCATTGTCACAAGACCTTCTCCCTGTATGTCTGTGTCTCTTTGTCCAAATTACCCTCTTATAAGGACACTGGCCATACTAGATTTAGGGCTCATCTTACTCCAGTATGACCTTATCTTAACTTGATTACATCTGCAAAGACCCTATTTCCAAATCAGGTCACATTTCTCAGGTTCCAGGTGGACATGAATTCTGGGGACAGTATTCAACAAAATATGGTAGTTTTAGAAATGAATTTCTAAAGTGAAGTTTCATGCATCAACTAAAGTTGTAGAGCGGGTTTTATAATACTAATGGAATTGTCAAAGCAGGCCCATTAGAATTGTTTTAACCTATTTAGGGCTTAAGTTTCTGTGATTATACGTTTTTAGTATTGTAAACCAATTCAGATGAAATCCTATAAATCTAAATCCGAATTATAAATTAAAACTTCCCCACTTTTATTATTTTTAAGTGTAAGAATACCATTATTACCAAGGAGAGATCATTGAGGATAATCTTTTCTGATGAGAAAATGATGAGAAATGCCATTGTATGTTTTAAAGTAGATGGTTGTAAAATGCTTACTATTGGATTCCCCTCTGTCCCCCAAATACCAGACTGGTTTGTGAAAAAAATAAACCTTTTTATTCTAAATCTAGTAGTAAAAAAAGAAATTTAACCTAGTCTGGGTAGATACCACCTGAAGATGTAACTCTTTTTTTTGTTGTTGTTGTTGTTGAGTTTCTTTGTACATAATTTCTGCTTTTTTCTTGTGTTTTCAGTTTTCAGGGATGGTAGAAAGGTACATTTTCTTCATCGTCTTGCCTTCTTTTAAAATTTATGTCAGGCTTCATCCAGGTCTTTCTGCTGTATTTTAGACCAGTGCTGTCCAGTAGTGCTTTCTGTAGTAATGGAAATGCTCTATATCTATGCTTTTCACTGTGGTAGCCGCTGGAAATGGAGCTGGTGGGACTGAGGAGCTGAATTTTAATAGTATTTAATTTTAATTAATTTAAGTTTAAATCGTCACATGTAGCTAGTAGCTACTGTGTTGCTCAGCACAATTCTAGACTTCTCTCCGATTTCTCTCTCCAGTCCTGCCTTCCTTTTCTCTCAGGTGGTCATTAGTTTGGGGTCTGTCCTACCAAAATTTTTTTGGTGTATATGTAAGAAATACGTGCACATGTTTGAATATTTACTGGTATTAAAAAAATACATTTATGTATTTATTTATTTTTGGCTGCGTTGTGTTTTCATTGCTGCGCGCTGGCTTTCTCTGGTTGTGGTGTGCAGGCTTCTCATTGCAGTGGCTTCTCTTGTGGAGCACAGGCTCTAGGTGCACGGGCTTTAGTAGTTGTCGTACACGGGCTTAGTTGCTCTGTGGCATGTGGGATCTTCCCAGACCAGGGCTCGAACCTGTGTCCCCTGCATTGGCAGGTGAATTCTTAATCACTGTACCACGAGGGGAGTCCTGTGTGTGTGTTTTTAAATGTATTAAAAGAGATTTACTTACAGATGTGTAAACACATGTATATACGTGTATATGAGTGAAATTGACCAAATGATATATTCACTATAAAGGGCTACATTTTTTTCCCCTCCCAACCTGGACGCTTCACTCTACATATTATGCTAATGTGGGATTTGGGGAGTTTGATCAGTTTACATTACTGTAAATCATAGATATGTCTTAAAGTATTTCTAATTCTAACAGTACACGTCCTAATCATAAATTCAAACTCTAACAAAAGGTATAAATCACAAGTGCAGGTCTACTCCTCCGAGGTAATCACTGGAAACTTTCTTGTATTTCTTTCCAGATGTTTTTCATTTGTAAGTAAGAGATGTATGTATGTAGGAAAAACAAAAAAAAGGAAAGATATAGGTATGTATTTTTTGAAAACAAATGGAATTATGCTGTAAACACTGTTCTGTAACTTGCTTCTTTTGCTTAACAGTGTATCTTGTACATCTTTTCATAGGTACATGTTGATTAATAATGTAGGTACAATTCAGTGATAATTGAAATAAAGTGTTTTTCCATTTACTGAATCCTATTTTTTTTAATTAGTTTTTTTTTTTTTCGTTGCACCGGGTCTTAGTTGCGGCATGCGAACTCTTAGTTGCGGCATGCATGTGGGATCTAGTTCCCAGACCAGGGATGAACCTGGGCCCCTGCATTGGGAGCGTGGGGTCTTACCCCTGTGCCACCAGGGAAGTCCCCCTGAATCCTATTTTTAAAAGTTACTAATATTATTAAATCATGTTATATAATTGTCAGTAGGGATGGCTCAGGTAAAATCTAATAGGAAAGGCTGAATTAAAATTTTAAACTTGTGGGACTTCCCTGGTGGTCCATTGGTTAAGACTCTGCACTCCCAATGTCAGGGACACAGCTTTGATCCCTGGTCAGGGAACTAAGATCCCACATGCCACAAGGTGTGGCCAAAAAAAAAAAGAAAAAAAATTTTTTTTGAAAACTTGTACTATATATACCTATTTGCAAACATAACGGAGTTTGGTCTTTTTAATGTACATGGTCTTTTAAAAATATCTTATTCTGATGTCTCTTGTAAAACCCCACTTAAACTTTTGGGAGCTGATTTCTATCTTTTTGCTGTAAGATAACACTGTTCTGCAGTTATTCTTCTGAGAGTGATTTTTCTTTTTAAAGGAATGCATAGCAAAATTCTGTATTAAATGTGTTCACTCCTGGTTCCACTTACTGGTCTTATGATCTTAGAAGATGCTTAAGAGCCTGAGCTCTGTATTAATGCAGTGCTAGTTCAAATCCTGGGTGTACCACTTAATAATTAATTGTGTGACCATGATCCTCTCCCTGCTTCAGTTTTCTTGTCTGTAAAATGAGGAGTGATGATTGATGTGATGGGTCCATAAAAAGTACTGTGTTAGTTGAAATTATGACAGCTGCTGTAACAGATAAACCCTGAAATCTCAGGGGCTTAAGAAAATAATGGTTTATTCTACTGGGACTTGAGTCAATCTGTTCTCTGATGTCTTCTATACATGACTTCCAAGATTGCCCTGGGCATTGATATCCACCTGGCAGATGGGGGAGGGAGGGGTGCAGGATTGTGTGGGAGCTTTGGAGGTAGGGCCTGGGAGTAGTGAAGAGGTATCCAGCACTTTCGCCCACATTTCATCGTCAGGAACTCAGACACATGGCAGGGAGGCTGGGAAATGTAGCCTCGCTGCTTGCCCAGGAGGACAGGGAAAATGCGTTTGGTGAATAGCCAGCCAGTCTTTGCAGTAAGTACTCAGCCTAGAAGATGGTTCTAAAGTTGTTGTTAAGCAAGTCACTTTACCTCTTGTTGGGGGGTTCTGTGTTTCCGTCTGTGAAGGTAGGAGGGTGGTGATGATGAGGGGAATGGTTAACATTTGTTGAGAACTGCTATGAAGCACTGTTTTAGGAGAACTGTATATTAAAACTGTATTCATTCAATTCTTTAAGAAGTCCTCTAAGGTAAAGACTGTTACCATCCTTTTTTTTCTTAACATCCAAGGAAACTAAGGCACAGATGGAGTCATACATGGAGTTAGGATTTGAAGCCAGGCAGTGTTCACTGCAGGGTCTGTGCTTTTAGTGCGCTCTACTGAAAGTCTTGTGTAAACACAGCTTCATTTAACCCCCTGGACCCTGCTGTGTCCTGAATCTTTCTTCTCTTGGTGTCTTTTCTTCAGCAGAGGTCTTCTTTGTGCCAAAATAATTTCTTTCAAGTTGCTCCACCTCCATCTGTGATCCTTTTTCCCTTCCCTCCACTTGCCCTTATATTCAGTAGACTTATAGTCACTCCTTTTCCCTTTCCACCTGTTTTTTTTTTTTAAACTTTCTATTAGAGAAAATTTGCCCATATCCAAGTGTGTAGAGAATAGTATAGTGAACCCCAAAGTATCCATCTTCTAGCTTAAACAGTCATCAACACATGGCCAATGTTGTTTCATTTATACTGTTACCCCCTTCTCCTCTTCTGTTATTTTGGAACAAATTGCAGGCATAATTTCATTTATAAATATTTGAGAATGTATCTCTAAAAAGTAAAGACTTAAGAAAACCCAAATACCACCTTCATACCTAAAAATAGTTAACAGTTGAAGTCCAGAATACCATCAGATATTGAGTGTTCAGTTTAACAGGTGTCTCAATTTAAAAACAAAACAAAACAAAACCAGTTTGTTTGAATCAGGAGCTGAATGAGGCCCACACATTGTGATTAAGTCTTTTTTACTCTATAGGTTGCTACCTCCTTTTTTCCTTGCCATTTATTTGTTGAAGGAACAAGTTATTTGCCCTGTAGAGAGTTTCCTGCTGTTTGGATTTTGCTGATTGTATCCCTGAGGTTTAACATGTCTTTCTAGTCTCTGTATTTCCAAGTTCAAGTTCACCCTTGAACAACCTTGGGGTTAGGGATGCCAGTCCTCTGCACAGTTGAATTTCTGTGTATAAATTCTTTTTGTGTGTGTGTGTGTAACTTTAAAGCCAGCCCTCCGTATCTGTGGTTCTGCATCCACAGATTCACCCAATTACAGATTGTATAGTACTGCAGTACCTTATTCACTGGAAAAAATCCATGTGTAAGTGCACCTGCCTAGTTCAAACCTGGGTGATTCAGGGGTCAACTGTACGTAGTTGGAGCTAGAGGCTTGATCAGGTTTGAGTTCCATTTTATTTTCCGTGACTGCTGCTCATGTTGCAGTGCATTCTTTCAGCTGGAGGCACATAATGTCTGGTTGTCTCTTTCTGTGATACTGGCAGCTATTGATGACCAGTGTCTGGGTCTGATTCATTTACTAGGTTGTAAAGTGGTGATGTTCTGTTATGCCTTCATTTTATTAGCTGGAATGCTTTTTATAAAGAGAAAAATCCCCCTCACCTGTTGTTTGGTTGCCTAGTGTAACAGTTTATATAGGAGAGGCAGGATAAATGTTTGATTCTTTCTCTTTCTTTATCGGTTTGTGGTGTAATGAGTTGGTTCATGAGCATTTCCCAACTGTGCTTGATAGGTTTTCTTATTCTTATTTTGTCATGTATAACTCACTATGCAGGAAAGTATCTGACAATTAACAGGTAAAGGCAAGATTCCACCACAGTCACCAGCTGGTAGGGGACCGGTACAGTGTGGCCGAAATAGTGTTCTACACATACTGGGGAGCATGTAACAGAGGTGCTTAGCTTGAAGGTTGGGAAAGAGCTCTATAGTTGATCTTGAGCTGCGTTTTGAAGGTTGAATAGCAGTTTGCTTCTGGAGGAGGTGATTCCTTTCCAGGCAGAGGGAGCAGCATGTGCAAAGGCTCTGGGGAGTGAGTGCATTTGTAACTGTGGGGATTTCTTATGGCTGAGCCGAGTGTGCTTGGTGTAGGAGGCTGCAGAGATGGTGGGGATTTTAAGTCGATGAAGGAAGAGTTTTGACTTAACTCTGAAGGCCATGGAGGGACACTGAAAGGTTTTTATCCAGGTGAATGACATAAGAAACACATCTTATGAGGATCACTTTGGCACCACTGTGGAGAGTGGCTCATGGTGCCCTTTTCTGAAATGCTTATATTGCTCCCTTCTTCTTCCCCCATTGCCGCCAACACACACACACACACACACACACTCCCTCTCTCTCTCTCTCTTTCTCTCTCTCTGCCTCAGGCCTCCTTCTAGAGTCCTGGCTCTTGTTCTTTCCAGAGCTTGGGTAACTGTCAAGGCTAGAAAGGAGGCTGTCTGGAAAAAAAGGTTGGTTGCAGTGGTTGAGAAGTCACTGCTGCTGTCCAGGCAGTACAGTGCTAGGCATCATAGGAGAAATGATGACAGGAAATGTAGATGACTAACGAGCACATAACTGTGGTGCCAGGCACTGTTCCCAGCATGCTACTGTCCCCGTTGTACAGATGAGCAGATGTGCAGGGGAAGTTAAGGGACTTGCTCAAGGTTATACTCTAGTAAGAGGCAGAGGTGAGATGGAACCTGAGCATTCGGCCTCATCCGAGTTTGTGCTTTGTGCCTAATGCACACCAAGCAGTCCCCATAACATGTGTCATATACTCCCTCCCCTCCCAGGGTTTCCAGGCCTCTGACCCTTCCCCTTAGCCTTATATCAACATAGTCTTTCCCAGGGTTTGTGGTCTAGTAGCCGCCTATCCCATGACAAAGTGAGAATCCCCAGTGTGGCTGATGATACAGTTTGATCCCTGAACTGTGGGGGGAGATGTTTTAGCATTCCTACCGAAAAAAATTTTTCTCACACATACGTTAAACCCAGGTTTCTTAGGTTTTGTGAGACTGCCATTCAACTATAAGTAGTTGAGTTAAATATGTTTATTGTATCAGAAGAAAATTAATACATCTAAATTATAAATGTTCATCAACAAAAGAACATAAAAATGCCCCACCATCTTAATTTAAGGTTTACAAACAGTGGTATATATTTTTTACATACACATACGAATTATGTATGTATACATACATGTATGGAAAACATGTAGAAAAAATAGAAAATAAACCAAAAACTAAGTCGTCCATGAAGTCAGTAAAGTTGCAGGGTACAAAATTAATATGCAGAAATCTGCTGCTTTTCTATACACTGATAGCAAACTATCAGAAAGAGAAATTAAGAAAACAATTCCATTTATAATTGAATCAAAGAGAAGGTGTAAAAGATCTGTACTCAGAAAACAATAAGACACTGTTGAAAGAAATTGAAGACAACAGTAACAAATGGAAAGATGTACAGTTGTGTTCATGGATTGAAAGAGTTAATATTATTAAAATGACCACACTACCCAAGGGAATCTACAGATTCCGTGCAGTCCCTATGAAAATACCAATGGCATTATCCAGAGAACTAGAGCAAATAATTCTAAAATTTTTATGGAAACAGAAAAGACCCCAAATAGCCAGAACAATCTCGAGAAAGAAGAACAAACCTGGAGGGATCATGCTCCCTGATTTCAAACTATATTACAAAGCTACAGTAACCAGAAACAGTATGGTACTGGCACAAAAACAGACACATAGATCAATGAAACAGAATAGAGAGCCCAGAAACAAACCACATTTAATGTGGTCAATTAATCTACAACAAAGGAGGCAAGGATATACCATGGGGAAAAGGCTGCCTCTTCAGTAAATGGTTTTGGGAACACTGGACAGCTACATGCAAAAGAATCAAACTGGACTACTTTCTCATAACATATACAAACACACACAATAAATATATAAACTCAAAATGGATTGAAGACTTAAATGTAAGACCTGAAACCATAAAACTTCTAGAAGAAAACATAGGCAGGTATGGTCTTTGACATCGGTATTAGCAGTATCTTTTTGCATATGTCTTCTCAGGCAAGGGAAACAAAAGCAAAAAAAAAAAAAAAAGACTATTCAAACTAAAAAGCTTTTGCACAGTGAAGGAAACCATCAAGAAAACAAAAAGGCCACCTACTGAGTAGGAGAAGATATTTGCAAAAGATATATCTGATAAGCAGTTAATATCCAAAATATACAAAGTGTACAAAGAACGCATTCAACTCAACATCAGAAAACCAAACAACCCAAATTAAAAGTGGGCAGAGAAACTGAATAGGCATTTTCCCAAAGAAGACATACAGATGGCCAACAGTCACATGAAAAGATGCTCGGCCTCACTAATCATCATGGAAGTGCAAATCAAAACCACAATGAGGTATCACCTCACACCTGTCAGAATGGCTCTTAGCAAACAGACAACAAAGAACAAGTGTTGGTGCAGATGTGAAGAAATGGGAACCCCCACACCCTGTTGGAGGGAATGTAAGTTGGTGCAGCTACTATGGAAGACAGTGTGGAGTTTCCTCAAAAAATTAAAAATAGAGCTATCATACAATCCAGCAATTCCACTCGTGGGTATTTATCCGAAGAAAATGAAAACACCTACTTTAAGAGATACATGTACCCTTGTGTTCATAACAGCACTGTTTACAATAGTCAAAGATATGGAAGCAGCCTAAATGCTCATCAGTAGATGAATGGATAAAGAAGATGTGATATATATACACAGTAGAATATTACTCAGCTATGAAAAAGAATGAAATCTTGCCATTTGCAACAACATGGGTGTGGGCCTAGAGGGTATTATACTAAGTGAAATAAGTCAGACAGAGAAAGACAAATACCATATGATTTCACTTATATGTGGAATCTAAAAAACAAAAGAAATGAACAAACATAAGAAGACAGAGTCATAGATCTAGAGAACAAGCAGGTGGTTGCCAGAGGGGAGAGGGGAGAGGGGAGAGGGGAGAGGGGATGAGAGAAATAGGTGAGGGAGATTAAGAGGTACAAACTCCCAGTTATAAACTAAATGAGTCACAGGTATGAAATCTATAGTGTGGGGAATACAGTCAATAATTATTATCTTTGTATGATGACAGATCTTAACTAGACTTATCGTGGTAATCATGTTGAAATGTATAGAAATATTGAATCATTATGTTGTGTAACGGGAAGTATCATAGTGTTGTAGATCAATTATACTTCAAAATCAAACAAACGAATTTGTAGAAAAAGATACCATTTGTTATCAGAGGTGGGGAACAGGAGGAGGGGGAATTTGATGAAGGCCTTCAAAAGGTACAAATTTCTAGTTTATAAGATAAATGTACGTACTAGAAATGTAATGTACAAGATGATAAAGGTAATTAACACTCTAGGTTATATATGAAAGTTGTTAAGAGAGAAAATCCTAAGAGTGGGCATCACAAGGAAAACATTTTTTCTTTTTTATCTGTACAAAATGATGAACGTTCACTAAGCTTACTGTAGCAATCATTTCATGATGTACGTAAGTCAAATCATTATGCTGTACACTTTAAACTTACACAGTGCTATATGTCAATGATATCTTGATAAAACTGGAAGGAAAAAAAGAGCATTGAAGATTGGTTTGGGAATGTAAATACCCCTCCTGCCCCCCATTCAGCTTACAGATGAATCAGTCACAATTTTATCTGTCTGAATGTAAAAGAGAACTAGTGGATGGCCTGAGGACCAGAGGGGTGGGATGGGGTGGGGCAGGTTGTGGGGGTAGAGATGACTCTGCTTTCGGGGATTGTGAGAATTGTTTAAAAGGATGGTAAATTTGAAGGGTAAGATGAGTTCAGAGAGGGGGAGAGGTGTACAGGGGGTGTTTAGAATAAGGACAGTGAGCAAAGGGGGTTACCTCTCATGAGAAAGAGCTATGGATAGATAAGATTCCCAATAAATTGATCCCTTAGAGCTATTCTGAGTTGAAAGCTTATCTTTTATCTGAATGGAGCCCAAGTGGCTTTTGGTTTCTCTGATCTGGAAAGATTGTTTGTGTGCCCCAGTAACTCATTTTGCTGAAAAAGGATATTCTTGGGGGGGGGGCAGTGGGAAAAAGAATTGGAAAGGCAGATTGTGGCCAGTTGAAAAATGGCCTTGAATGCCAAGCTTCAGGAACTGGGTTTTTATTTGGTATGTTGTAGGCAACCTTATGGAATTTTGAGCAGGTGAAAAATGCAGTATTAGCAAGTCAGATAGCTAGGGAGGGAGGGTGGGAGGCATAGACAACACCAAGAGCTCCAGAGAAAACATCGAGTGAAATAGTTCAGATGGTGGCACCGGGCCTAGAAGGGGATACGTTGGAAGGTGAAGCATTACATGGAAAGAGGTGGCAGAATGTGGTGATTAACTGCAGTAGGAACACACAAAAGGAAAGGGATAAACACACATTACTCAAAGCTTTTAGCCTGAGTTCTTGAGAATAGGTATCAGGAGAGGAAGACAATTTCATTTCTGAAAGCTATTCTAAACTAAATGTAGCTTTTAAAAATTTTAAAAACCAAATCTTGAGATTCATGGTGTATCTAGTTTCACTTGCCAAATTATTAAAATTATGTTGTGAATTTAAGATATTTTAAGGCCCCTATTGTAGTAGAAATAGGAGAAAATGGGAGGAACATGCGTTGGGCAGTCAGGAAGGGTGAGCAGACTGTGCTGGTCAGACGCCTAGGGGGGCTTCTCGTCCCTGGCTGATCCTTGTGGGGGCCGTGCTGTGCACTGAGTAGCGGCATCCCCTAGATGTCTTCAGATACGGCCAGTAGGCCTGGGGGTGGAGGGGCAAAAACTCTCTGCACCCCGCTGCCCCGCCATGTTGAGAACCACTGCTCTAGAGTACAGAACCAGGACTGCTAAACAGAAATTACTGGCATGCGTAGAACAGTGTCCAACACAGAGCCAGCACTCAAATATTTGTTGAATAAATGAGTAATCACATTTTGGCTTTGAATTAAAAAACCCCAGAACTTGGTGAGTGACTACTCAAGCTGCTTTACCACGGAATGGGATGTCCATTGAGCAGTTCTCTCAGGTCTCATTTTCTAACCTGGGTTATTAAACAGATGAGGTTTTTTTCCTCTGATGTATAGTTGGTTCTGATGCTTTTTGCTGTAAAACTTTCAGAGCCTCTCTGCTGACATTTATTCAGACTTCTCAGCTTGACATTCAAGTCCTTTCTGTATCGTGGATCCATCCTATCTGTCAGCACTTATTTGTTGTCTTCTGAATATGGCTAAATTTCACCCTCACTTCTACCTACTGTAGCCATTCCTGCTACCTGAATTACTTTCCTCTCCTCCCTTTCTCCACTTTCGTTCCTTTCCCCTTCTCTGGTCTGAAATCTTACCCAGCCTTCTTTGTGAAGTCTTTACTAACCGTAAAGTGGTCTCTCTTCTCTCAAATAGATGAGTTTCTTTCACAGCACTTGAGCCATCCTGTTTATAATTTATTTCCCATGTACACACTCCTTAGGTTTGATGAATGTCTCGTATTCGTACTTGTATCTCTGTCGGGGTGTTACTGTTATGTGCTGCATGTTGATTGAAGTAGAGACTAGATGTCTTGTCTGGGATGTTGTAGGATGAATTCGTTAATTGGGGAACAAGGAGAACAAGTCCTGCTAATACTGAGATTTTATGGTACTACTTTAGGTACGCTTTTAGTCATACAGTTATGACCAAGTAGTAAATAAGTGTTCCTAAAAACTTTTTATTATGGGATTTTAAGTATATATAAAAGTAGAGGTATTTTATACTGAACCCATGTTCCCGTCACCTAGTGGTCAGTCATGTTTCGTCTGTGCTGTCACTCTTCTCCCCTCTCTTCCCCCACCCCCATTTTGAAACAAGTTCTAAATTTCAAATTATCAATACATATTTTGGTATATGACTTATGTAAAAAACTGGTTCAACTGAAATAATGTGAAGATGGAGTTTAGAAACTGCTCAAAAAGTGGCCCTGAAGGAAGTTTCATTGGTGTTGTGAGGGCCTTATTAAGGGGTGAGTGGGAGATGAGGGAGTGGAGGAAGGCAGTGTGTGGGTTCTTTCCAGAAGAGTTCAGGAGGTTTCTTTTTCTTTTATTTTCTGGCCATGCCACACGGCACACGGGATCTTAGTTCCCCAATCAGGGATCCAACCCGTTTCCCCTGAGTCTTAACCATAGGACCGCCAGGGAAATCCCAGCAGAGGTTTCTTTGAAGAGGGAGAAAACTGAACAACTTTTATACATTTCATTTGATTCCTTGTAAGTTTTTAAAGGAGATAAGAGAGTTTGTGTTCTTATTTCATAAGTTGGAAAAAGAGCACGGAAAATTAAGATGCAGTCCCTAAGAAAAACAGGACTCAGGACTTGTGACTTAATATACTAAAGAAAATATTTCAGAGTGAAGAAAATATTAGAAGTTTGAGTTTCTTAATTGGGTTGTCTCGTTCATAATTATTGTTTCATACTAACTGGCTAAGAAACATGAGACTGGGACGTAAATACCCAGGTGTATGCAGGTGTAAATCTAGAATTGGGTACAAAAATGAATAAACATCCGAACATCTACTTTGTACAAAGAAAGGTTCTGGCAGGTTCTAGGCAGGGCAGGAAGCCCAAAAGAAATATGTCTGCCTTAGAGAGTGTACAGTCTAGATAGGAAACAAAAAGTAAAAAGAAAAAAAAAAACACCCAACTTGAATAGTTAATTAACAAATCACAGTTTAAATAATGATGAAAGGCATGTGTAAAAGAGATGTCAAGGTAGGACATAATTAATGCTACTAAGTTGAATAGGCCTTGGGGGAAGAAGAGATGTGTAGTCAAGTATATTTTAGAAGTCTATAATTAAGGATTGGAGGAATGTGGGATATTTGGAGTAGAGGGAGATTCCTTTCTAAATGTGAAATTTCACATTCTTCTACATGTAATTTTTTTGTAGCTATATATAGTTTAGTTTAAAGAATAACAAGTATTTCTGTACCTACTTTATTTGTAGTAGTATTATTTTTGTTTGCGGTACGCAGGCCTCTCACTGCTGTGGCCTCTCCCGTTGCGGAGCATAGGCTCCGGACGCACAGGCTCAGCGGCCATGGCTCATGGGCCCAGCCGCTCTGAGGCATGTGGGATCCTCCCGGACCGGGGCACGAATCCGTGTCCCCTGCATCGGCAGGTGGACCCTCAACCACTGCGCCACCAGGGAAGTCCTGTACCTACTTTATAGTCTAAGAAGAAGAATACTACCCAGTATTCTTTGAAGTCCCCTAAATGCCTCTCCCTGATCACACCCCTTCTTCCCCTCCAGAGTAATCATTCTGAAGTTTGTTTTTAATATTTTCTTTCTCTTTATAGTTTTTAAAAACCACGTTTGTATGTATCCCTATATATGTTTAGATTTGCCTGCTTTAAAACTTTATCTCAGTGGAATCATATATTGTATATACTGTATACAGTCTCTGCAAATTGCTTTTATCCTTTTGTGTGATTCATCTGTGTTCATATACAGAATACACTTTATTCATTTTCGCTTCGGGATTGAGATGTTTTTCCATGTTCCATCTTGTTTTCACCCTTCCCCTTTGGTAGTTATACATTCTATGTGTATTATTTTTCTGTCTACCTAGAAACATTAGCGTAAATATTGAAGATGTAACAGAATCAGTAATTTACCTAACTCCTGAACAGTAACAACTTTAATATGCTCTGCCTCTGATCACCCTGCCTCCTGACTTACATGTTCTTGTTGTCCATCATCTTTAGTCCTTTTTGTAATCCCATAAATCAGACAGTAATATTAGTCTTCTTTCAAACAGTGTTTGTTTAGAAATAGTGACAAGTTCACTCTTTTTTTTCCCTTACCATTCCCTTTTACATCTCAGATTTTCCTTCTGGGATAATTTTCCTTCTTCCTGAAACTTTAGAAGTTAGTTGGTTGGTGTCTTTGTGTGGTATAAAAATCTGTTTTGTTTTTCTAAAAAATTGTCCTCTTCTTTTTTTTTTATATACATTAAAAGTTTTTTAAAATTTATTTATTTTTGGCTGCATTGGGTCTTCGTTGCTGCGCGCGAACTTTCTCTAGCTGTGGCGAGTGGAGGCTACTCTTCGTTGCGGTGCGTGGGCTTCTCATTGTGGTGGATTCTCTTGTTGCAGAGCACGGGCTCTAGAGCGCAGGCTCAGTAGTTGTGGCACATGGACTCTAGAGCACAGGCTCAGTAGTTGTGGTGCATGGGCTTAGTTGCTCTGCAGCATGTGGGATCTCCCTGGACCAGGGCTCGAACCCGTGTCCCCTGCACTGGCAGGCGGATTCTTAACCACTGCGCCACCAGGGAAGCCCTGTCCTCTTCTTTGAAAGATAGTTTTACTTCTGTGTAGTATTGGTATTTTGTGTATGTGCTTGGTCACAATTTAAAATACATTTCTTACTCTCAATCATGATTGAAAACCATGCCAGTGGGACTTCCCTGGTGGTACAGTGGATAAGACTCCGCACCCCCAATGAAGGGGGCCTGGGTTCGATCCCTGGTCAGGGAACTAGATCTCCCACATGCATGCCACAACTAAGAGTTCGCATGCCACAACTAAGGAGCCCATGTGCCACAACTAAGGAGCTGGTGAGCTGCAACTAAGGAGCCCTGGAGCCGCAATGAAGGAGCCTGCCTGCCAAAACTAAGACATGGTACAACCAAATAAATAAATATTAAAAACAAAACAACAACAACAACCACAAAAAAACATGCCAGTGCATCGAAGGTACATACACAGGTCAACTTTACTGGGTAATACTGAGTGTTTTTCAAAATGATTTTATCAATTCACACTCCCATCAGTTAGAGTCTAAAAGTGTCTGTTGCTTTAGTTTCTTTCCACTTCTTGCTATTATCAGATTTAAAATATTTCTAATACAGTAGGTGAGAAATATCTTTTTATTTATTTTATTTTATTTTTTATTATTTCTTTTTGCGGTACGCAGGCCTCTCACTGTTGTGTCCTTTCCCGTTGCGGAGCACAGGCTCCGGACACACAGGCTCAGTGGCCATGGCTCATGGGCCCAGCCGCTCTATGGCATGTGGGATCCTCCCGGACCGGGGCACGAACCCATGTCCCCTGCATTGGCAGGTGGACTCTCAACCACTGCGCCACCAGGGAAGCCCCAGAGAAATATCTTTTAATATTCTAGATTTCATTTTTCTGATTATCTATAAAATTAAACACCTTTTCAATCTTAGTCACTGTTTATTTTCATTTCTTCTTTGCCTTTATATTTAGCTGTCTCTTCATAGCTTAAAACTGTGTTTTGTTTATAAATCTAGTCTGACAATTTTTTTCTTTCTTTTGGAGATTTTATTTCATTTACATGTTTTATAATTATTGATATATATTTGGATTTATTTTTTTTGTAATTTATTTATTTTTAGCTGTGTTGGGTCTTCGTTGCTGTGTGCGGGCCTTTTCCAGTTGCGGCAAGCGGGGGCTACTCTTCGTTGCGGTGCATGGGCTTCTCGTTGCGGTGGCTTCTCTTGTTGCGGAGCACAGGCTGTAGGTGCGCAGGCTGCAGTAGTTATGGCATGTGGGCTCAGTAGTTGTGACTCGCGGGCTCTAGAGTGCAGGCTCAGTAGTTGTGGTGCATGGGCTTAGTTGCTCGGCGGCATGTGGGATCTTCCCGGACCAGGGCTCAAACCTGTGTCCCCTGCATTGGCAGGGGAATTCTTAACCACTGTGCCGCCAGGGAACCACATATGTTTGGATTTAATTCTGCCGTCTTATCTAATGCTTATTATTTGTCAAATCCTTTCCACCCCTTCCATGTTTGTTTTTATTTGATTGTTTTGTACCTACAGTTTTTCTGTTGAGAAATTTGGTATTGTTTTGATTTTTTTTTTTTGGCCGCACTGCACGGCTTGTGGGATCTTAGTTCCCCGACCAGGGATTGAACCTGGTTCCACAACAGTGAAAGTGCTGAGTCTTAACCACTGGACCAGCAGGAAATTCCCTTCATTATTGATCCTTTGTAAGTAAATTTCCCTTCACCGTAATAATTTTACTTTTTTCCTGTTCTTCTATCTATAGTTCACCACAAAACACTGTTTTGAAAATAGTTTACTGGAATGCAAGATTTTAAAAAACAGAGTCAATACATTTTCTAAAAAATGACTTAATTTTTTGGGCACTTTTAGCTTTATGGAATTGCACAGAAAGCACGGTTCCCACACAAACACCCTACTCCCTAAGAAAATTTATTTAAAAGGAAATTTCAGGCAAATAAAATGGATGTTAGAGTTTGTAATTCAAAGACCTTCTGAAAAATAGATCTTTGTGTGGGCCTCTTCCTTGTGTTGTTTTCTTTCTCCTGTTTTTTGAACTGTCATTCTTAACAAATGCTTAAACTTCGCAACTATCCATCATGGCAAAATTCCATACTACTATAAATTCTTTGATTGCAAAGTCATAGAACAACAACAATAAAAATGATATGTTTAGGTATTTCTTAGAAAGTTTTATTTTTATTTATGGTAATTCTATACTTCCCCCTTACTCCAGATGTTCTAGACTTTGTGAAACTTAAACTTTAGCTAAACAGTCATACCTGTAGACACTACTTACTGTGTGTAATTATCAGCTGTAAGTACCCCTGACTATAGAGTTCACACTTATTATGTAGGAAGGATGATGCCAGTTTAATTGATTATGCCCATTTTGAGCTGCTGTGATGATTTTTGGCTATTTAATGGGAATATGGTTACTCTTGATTTTTCTTTGCATTGGCTTAATGTCCTTATTGCTACATAAATTTGCCTTGACAATTACTAGCATAGTGTTTTAGTCTTTATAATTTTCCTCCCAAACTTTTTTGACATGTGAGACTAAATAAGAGCTTTATTCTGGGCTCTGTATATAGAATATCTTTGGTATATTTGGACAAATTACACTCCTACTGGTGTTTTGTTTTCCTTTAACTGGCCAGCTGAAGGAGTTATCACTCTTCGTTAATTTGTTAGTAAAATGATATCTCCTTTAATTTCCATTTCTAAAATTGTTAGGTTGAATGTCTCGTGTTTAAAGACCGTTTCATTGTCTTTTTCAATTGCTGGCCATATTCTTTGATTTTTCTATTGAGAATTTGTTCTTTTTCTCTCTGTCTCTTTTTAAAATTTTTATTGGAGTATAGTTGACTTACAATGTTGTGTTAGTTTCACGTGTACAGCAAAGTGAATCAGTTATACATACATATATATATCTCCATTCTTTTTCAGATTCGTTTCCCATATAGGTTATTACAGAATATTGAGTAGAGTTCCCTGTGCTATAGAGTAGGTCCTTATTAGTTATCTATTTTAGATGTAGTAGCGTGTATATGTTAATCCCAATTTCCTAATGTATCACTTCCCCGCACATTTCCCCTTTGGTAACCATAAGTTTGATTTTGAGATCTGTGAGTCTGTTTCTGTTTTATAAATAAGTTTATTTGTATCATATTTTATTAGAGTCCACATATAAGTGATATCATATGATATTTGTCTTTCTCTGTCGACTTACTTCACTTAGTATGATAATCTCTAGGTCCATCTGCCAAGTGGCCAGAATGGCCATCACCAAAAAATCTACGTATAATAAATGCTGGAGAGGGTTTGGAGGAAAGGGAACCCTCCTACACTGTTGCTGGGAATGTAAATTGGTACAAATATTATGTTTTTTTCTCTTACAAAAATATTACTCTGTTGCTGTATTAGTAATATTTTTAGGAAAATTATTTAATGTTACCTAGTAAGTGACATATTTTAGGTGGCTTAAGGGTCAAATGATATTCTAACCATAGAACAGTAATGCTGTGGCTTGATATTTTATTGTGCACGTATATGGATATAATCATATACATAGATATAAATCAAGTTATTAAAGTGTAGATGAATATGTGCCCTTTATGAAACTCATGGGGAGTGAAAAATTAAAGGTCGTTCCTTGGTCCTCATTTTCCTTCATATCTACAGAAGAAACCACTGTTACCAGTTCGGTGTGTAGCATTCTGGGTATCTTGCCCTATTTGTAAGTGTATACACATGCAAATGTACATGCTTATATGCATATTTGTATATTTGTATACACTTATAAAAATTCAGGGACTCATATATTCTGTAATGTCCCTTTTCCTCTTGAAACTATGTCTTAGAGAGCTTTCTATTTTAGTGCAAATAGAAAGTACAGATACATTGTTTGTAGTGATCAGAAACTGCAAATCATTGAGTGGGTAGAGCATACTTTATTTAAATATTCCTTTGATCAGCTTTTAAGTTGTTTGTGCTATAGTGAACATCCTTATATATTTCCACATCGATGTCTATTCTCTATATATTTATGTGCATGAGATAGGATAGATTTCTAGATGTGAAAGTGATCAAGTGGTGTGCATGTTTTATAGTTTGATAGATATTGCTGAATTGCCTTTTAGTATGTGCTGTACCATTTACATCCTTGCCAGCTGTTACGAGTGAGCATTTGTCTCTTCTGTACTCCCACAATCACTGAATATTATCACTGTTCTTCATTTTCCATTTCATTGTTTGATTTCCCTGATTACTTTGTGAGGTTGAACCCTTCACCGTGTTTTATAGGTCAGTTCATTTTATCTATCAGTTGCTTGTTTGTATTCATTGTCCCTTTTCCTGTTAGGTTTATCTCTCAATTTACTTGGTTCTTCCTTTATATCCATAAGTAAAGTTTTATTATATTTCTCATTAAAGTTGTTCCTAGTAACTTGATTGTTATTGCCTCTCTTTTCATTACATTTGAATTGATTATCGCTGTTGTTTGTTTAATAGGAGGTATAGGAAAGTTGTTGATGTGTTTATATGTTACTATGGTGATCAATCTTCCAGAAAACTCTGTTAGAGCTTTTCAGTTGATTAACTTGTATCTTCTAAGTAGAAGTTGGTGATGTTATCTGTCAGTGATGACAGTTTTGTCTAGTCCCTTGTGGTGTTAAAACTTCTTATTTCTCTTTGTTTACCTTAATTACATAACATTCAGTCTTAGGTTACATGGCTTTCTTTTAAAGTTTGGCTCCATATAAGATTTTTCTGTGCAGTGGGAAGCAGGACTGTAACTTGCTTTTACCTTTAGAATGGTTAGGTGGTTATCTGAATTCTGGTACTAAATTCCTAGTTTTCCTCTTGAGTTGTAGAACCATTGTATTCATTCAGCAAAGCACATATTGAGTGCCTGTGTGATGTCTGGTGCTGTTAGGTGTGGGGAGTGCAGTAGTGACTAAAACAAAATTCCAGCCCTCATGGAGATTACATTCTATCTTAAGAGACAGATTAATAAAATAACGGTAAGGTAATGTGGGGCACAAACAAGAATGAAGCGGGGAAATGGATAGCAAGTGACAGGCCCTATTTTGTGGATTTGCTCATAAGAAAAGTCCTCTCTAAGGATGTGACATTTCAGCGAAAACCTCAATGAAGAGAAGCCTGTGACTATCTGGGAGAAGTGTTCTAGGCAGAGGAATCCGTAAATGCCAAGGCCCTGAAGTGGAACATCTTAGGTGTGTTTATGAAGCGCTCCGTGGCCGGTACAGCAGGATGGCAGAGTGTAAGGAGGAGAATGTTCACATGTGAGGATCAGAGGTAAGCAGGACAGGCACATTGTGTAGGGCCTAGTAGGACAAGAGGACTTAGGACTTCATCCTAGAGGAGAAACCGTTGGATCAACTGAGGTGGGAAACATTGCAAAAAGCAAGTTTCAGAGGGTAGGATGTGGAGTCACATTTGGTTTTTGATGTATTAACTTTAGAGATGCTGTTGAGTAGACAGTTAAATATGAGTTGTAATTCAGTAGAGAGGTAGGAAATAGAGGAATTTGGGAGTTAACAGCATATACATAAAGAGACTGGGTGAGATTACCCAGGGAATGAGCCTTTGTATGTAGAGAAGAGATTTAATGACAGAGCCCTGGACGCTCTACCATTTAGGGGTCAGTAAAGAGGAAGAGGAACCAGCAAAGGAAGTGAGAAGCAGCAGCCAATGTGGTAGAAGAATCAGGAGAATGTTATGTCCAAGAAGCTAAGGAGAAAACGAGCACTTGTCTCATGGGCATATGACAGATTGAGAATTGGCAAGTTGTAGGTGCTTGGTAGAGTAACTAGATAATTTATTGATCAAACCAAGACACCCTCCCCCCCACCCCCTTTTCTGGCTGCACCGCGCAGCACGTGGAACTTCCCTGACCAGGGATTGAACCCGTGCCTGCTGTAGTGGAAGCGCAGAGTCTTAGCCACTGGACCACCAGGGAAGTCCAAACCAAGACATTTTGAATGTGACAGGAGCACAATCATTATGCGAGAATGACAGGCCTAAACTGGCACAGTCCAGGCAAACCCAGTTGTATGTCACCCTGTTCTTTAGTGACCCTGATCCCAGCCCCTTCAGTGGGATGTGGGGCAGGACATTCAGATAGAGAGGCATGGAGCTGAAGTGGAGAATGGGATACAGAACTTTTTCAAGGAGTATTGTTCTAAGGTTGGTGTGGAGAAGTGGAGCAGTAGCTGGGAGAGGATGTGGAGTCCAGAGAGGGGTTTCTTTTCTTTTTTTTTTTTTTTAAGAAGATTGTTGTTATTGTAGTAAACTGTATGCTGATGGGACTGATTTTCAGAGTAGGAAAGGTTGATAATTCAGGAGAAGAAGGGAATAATGCAAAGTTCATGAACAGGAAAGAAAATGTGATCCGGAATACAGGTAGAGGGATTGATGTCAGCTATAGGAGCATACATAGTATGTTTAATAGGAGGGAAGGTAGAGTATATGGGAAACATTCAGGAAAATCGGAGGGTTTGGTAGGAGGATATGGAAACTCTTCTGACTACCTCTATTTTGCCATTGAATTATAACAAGCAAGTTTATCAACTGAAGGGTGTAAAATGGAGAGTCTTACATTTTTTTTTTGTTTTTACTTTTGGCTGCGTTGGGTCTTTGTTGCTGCGTGTGGGCTTTCTCTAGTTGCGGTGAGCAGAGGCTACTCCTCGATGGCGTGCATGGGCTTCTCATTGTGGTGGCTTCTCTGGTTGCAGAGCATGGGCTCTAGATGGGGCTCCAGTAATTGCAGCACGTGGGCTCGGTAGTTCTGGCTCGCAGGCTCTAGAGCACAGGCTCAGTAGTTGTGGCGCACGGGCTTAGCTGCTCCGCGGCATGTGGGATCTTCCCGGACCAGGGATCGAACCCGTGTCCCCTGCATTGGCAGGTGGATTCCTAACCACTGCGCCACCAGGGAAGTCCCTTAAATGTTTGAAGACAGAAAAAGTATGAAATAAATGTCTAAGGTAATGGCAGAGTAAACTGACCCAAGTGGACATTGCTGGGCAGCAGTGAGGGGCTACTTGAGGTGTGAGGTTAGAAATACAAAGTGAAGTCAGTAGCCTGGCTGTGTCTTTTTTCCTCAGCTTGAATTCACAGACCAGAGTAGATGGAGGGTTAGATTTAATAAGGATTGAGGTTTTTCACAGACAAATATAATGGAATGAAATAAAGGGAAGTATTGAGGGTCTATGTAACAGAGTGATTATAACTGCTGACCATGTAATCCAAGCTGGGAAAAGAGGTAATAAAGATACGGGGATGAGGAGAGGGTCCCAGTGTCAATAGCTAACAGGGAGTGCCTACCAGGGAACTGGCGCTGTAGGTGCTTTACATTCAGTCCTCAAAGTAATCCTGTGAGGTAGTGCTTTTGTACCACTTTATAGATGAGGAAATTGAGGCACTGAGTTTAAGCAGCTCATATATGGTTGTGCAGCTGGTAATTAGCCTTTTAATACGGGCAGTATGGCTCTGCAATCCATGCTTGTAACCACTGTATTACAGCTGCCTTTTAGCTGAACCGTGAGAAGCTGGTAGGGGAGATGAATTGGCAGATCCTGTAAGGTTGAAGATTATTGGAGTGAGGTCCTAGAGGGTGTAAAACTCCTATGGACACAAGTATACAAATACTCTTCAAGTCCCTGCTTTCAACCTCTTGTTTGTTTGAGAGTGTGTGGGTCAACATGTCTTGGTCCAGTGGAGTGAAATCCTGAGACACTTAGAGGAGAGATGGTCTTGGGCTTGTAAGAATTTTTCCTTTGCCAGTTTTGATGTGTGAGGGGCTGAGTAATGGAGTTCTGACTAAAGTTATGTTTGGTAGCGAATACAGGCACTGGTCCAAGATAGCTAGCTCCCCTACCCCAACAATTTTTTTTTAAAAGTTGAAGTTTAGGAGGAACCAGTAGTTTTACAGACCTCAGTTCATGGGTCTTCTCCCCGTGGATCTGTTGCCCTCACCACAGTTTAGCTCTTACCAACTGAGTGACTTTGGGTAACTTATTCAACCTTTCTTAATTGCAGTTTGGTTATCTGTAAAATGGGAACAGCAATGTCTACTTCAACGGGATAGTTAAGAGGATTCAGTGAGAATAATGTACTTTAAGGTTTTTTGTTTGTTTGTTTTGTTTGGTCGTTTGTTTCATGTATTTTGAAGTTCTGTTGTTAGGTATACATACACATTTAGAATTAGAATTATGTGTTGTTGGGAATCAGTATTATCAATATGTAATATCCTTCTTTATTCCTGGTCATGTTTTTTTTTTTGGAGTTTGCTTTGTATGATATTAGCATATCCACTCCAGCTTAATTTTGATTAGTGTTGCATGGTATATGTTTCCTTAAATATGTCATTATATTTGATTTCAGTTTCAAGTAGGCAGCATATAGTTGGGACATTTTCTTTTTTAATTGATTCTGACACGATCTCTGTATTTTGATTGGAGTGTTTTTAGGCCACTTATGTTGAATGTAATTATTAATTTGTTTTGATTTAGGCCCATCATTTGTTATTTATTTGTAGTGAGCCTTTAATTTTGGTTCTGTAATTTTTTATTTCTAAAATTTCTTCTTTACGTCTTTTCTTTATTTGCTCATACTTTCTATTTTAAGTTTTAAGAGTGTTCAGTATCGCTCATTAGAACATTTTATAATAGCTGCCTCAAAGTGCTCATCAGATAATTCCAACCTCTGTCATTTTATATCATTAGCCTTTTTTGTTCATTGTACTTTTTCGTGTGATTTGATATTTTTGTAGTTCTTTATGTATCAAGTAATTTGGATTGTTTCTCGAACATTTTAGATATTATAAGACTGTGTGTTTTAAAAACATGGAGAATGGTGGTAATTTTGATTTAGCAGGCACTTGGCCTGGGTAGGTCCAAGCTACAGCTTTCAACCAGCCTTTTGTGGGCTTGTAGTAAGGTCAGTTTAGTTTTCAAAGCCTTTTGCAGGACTGTTTCTATTTGTACTGTGTGTGCAATACCAAGTAATCAGTCTGGGACCTGGCCAGAGGTCTGTTAGCTCAGTTCTGAAAGGCTTTCTTATACTAATTAGGATCAGGTCCACCCATGGGCAGGTTGTTGGTCAGGTCAGGTGAGCTCTCTCATTTTCTGCACCTCAGCAGACTCCTGGGTTTCAGAGTTCTTTGAGTTCAGGCCAGGAGATACTGGAGAGGTAAAATGGAAGTAAACTTAATGATACTTTGGTAGTACTTTGAATTTTGGTGTCTGTTCCTGAACAACCTGCTGTTGTATGTCTTTAAGGAAACTCAAATAGCTGTTTCGTGAATTATTTACATGTTTTATAGTTACACTCAGTGAGAGAAAAAGTTTGGCATATATTCCTTCATCTTATTTAGAGCTGGAGCCCCTTGATAATCTTTTGTTTGGGACTTTTATGTGTGTTTTTAAATCGAAAGATAGGTTGTAATTTTATTTTCTTTAATTACCATTGTTTTGACTTGGTATGTATGACAATTATAATATCTGCAAAAATGGGTAGTAGAGTGTTCCTTTTTTTATTCTATGGAACAGGTCTCTGTTTATGATGGATATTGGTTTTATACAGTGTCTTTGATTTTGTTGTCAGTGGAATGCCAGCCTCATAGAATCAGTTGGAAAGTGTTTCCTTCTCCATTATTTACAGAAGATAGTACAGGATTAGTATTATTTCTTAAAAGTTTCATGGAATTCATCAGTAAAGCCATTTGGGATTGGATTTTCTTTGTGTGAAGGTTTATACTTACAAATTCAATTTTTAAAATAGATAACTGGGTTATTCTATTTCTGGGTTTTCTATTTCTATTCTTAAGTCATTTTTGGTAATTTGTGCCTTCCAAGGATTTTGGCCCATTTCATCTACGTTGCTGATTCATTGACATAAAATTATTTATAATATAATGTCGTTGTCCTTTTAATGTGTGTGGTTTCTCTAGTGATGACCCCTGTTTCAGATTTTCTGTTGGTAGTTTGTGAGGGTTTTTTTGTTTCTCATTTCTTGATCATTTTTGCTCGAGAGTCATCTATTTTATTCTTTAAAAGAAGTATCTTCTGGTTTCATTGATGTTTAAAAAAATTGTTGTGCTTTTATAGCATCGATTTCTGCTCTTTATTATTTCTTCCCTTCTATTTATTACAGGCGTGATTTGATTTTCATTTTTTAATTTCTCAAATAGAGGCCTGTATTACTATTAGAGTTGAGCTGTTATTTTCTGATTTAACTATTTTTTTTTTTACTGTTTATGTTTATTGGGGTGAAGGGATGTACTATATTACAGAAGTTTCAGGTGTAGAAAATAGTGATTCACAATTGTTTTACAATTTTTAAAGGTTATATTATTCAGTTTATAGTTATTGTAAAATATTGGCTATATTCCCTGTGTTGTACTGTATATTCTTGTAGCTTATTTATTTTATATATAGTTGGTACCTCTTAATTCCTTGATATAGGAATCTTACATCTTGACCCTGATATAACTATCTTGCCCTTGATATAACTATTTAAGTAAGTTTCCCTCATTCACTGCTTACCTGAATCTTAAAAATTTTGAAATGCTGTGTTTTCATTTTCATTTAGCTCAAGCTATTTTTAATTTCCTTGTCATTTCTTTCTTGACTAGTGGCTTATTTAGAATTGTGTTGTTTACTGAATATTTGAGGATATTGCATACATCTTTTTTGTTTGTTTACAGTTTAATTCTCTTATGACCAGAGAACATGTTCTATATGATTTCAGTCTTCTAAAATTTGTTGAACTTTGTTTTAAGGCCTACAGTGTGGCTTATTCTCTGGATTGTGTGCTTGGAAAGAGTAGGTGTTCTCTTGTCATTAGGTAGGGTGTTCTATAACTGTCAATTAGGTCCATGTGGGTTGGTAGTAGTCTTAAGTCTTCTGTCTCTTTATGGAGTTTTGTGTCTACCTGTAGCAATTGTTGAGCACAGTGTTGCAATATCCAGATGTAACTGGGTTTAAATATTTCGCCTTGCAATTATGTATTTTGAAACTTTGCTATTGAGTGCATACATATTTAGGACTGTTATCTCCTTGATGAAGGTTCTTGTTTTCTTAATTTAATCTGATAAAATTTGCCTTTGAATTATTGTGTTAAGACCATTTACACTTAACGTAATTATTTATGTGGATGGGTTTAAATCTACTTGCACTTTGTTTTATATTTGTTCGTTTTCTCCCATTTTTTTTTTTCGTTTTCTCCCATTTTATCCTTTGTTTCCTTTTATTCATTTCCTGTGTTTTTTGGGTTAATTGAATATTTTTTTAGGATTCTATTTTATCTCCATTTGACTAATAAGCTGTGTGTTTGTGTGTATGTGTGTGTGTTTACAAAGCAGTAGCTCTAGGATTTATGTTACACATTTTTAACTCATCAGCGTCTACTTTCAATTAATATCAGTTCAGATATAGTAAAAAGCCTGTACATCAGTATACTTTTACCCTCCAGTGTTTTGAACTATTGTTGCCATATATTTAAATTTTATGTATATTATGAAATCCACAATAAATAAATAAATAAATAATTTATTTATTTGCGATACGCGGGCCTCTCACTGTTGTGGCCTCTCCCGTTGCGGAGCACAGGCTCTGGACGCGCAGGCTCAGCGGCCATGGCGCACGGGCCCAGCCGCTCCGCGGCACGTGGGATCCTCCCAGACCGGGGCACGAATCTGTGTCCCCTGCATCGGCAGGCGGACTCTCAACCACTGTGCCACCAGGGAAGCCCCTCATAATAAATTATTTTTGCTTTGAACAGTGAGTTAACTTTTAAAGAGATTTTAAAAATAAGTCTTTTATATTTATTCACATAGTTATCATTTCCATCCCTCTTTATTCCTTTCCATAGACGAATTTTGATCCAAATTTTTATTGAATATTATTTTCCTTTTTCTCTGAAGAATTTCCTTAATGTATCTTCTAATGAAGGTTTTTTGGTGAAGAATTTGTTTAGCATTTGTTTGAAAAAAATTTTAGATTACTATTATCTATGTATCTATCTATGGCTGTGGTGGGTCTTTGCTGCACGCGGGCTTTCTTTAGTTGAGGTGAGCTGGGGCTACTCTTTGTTGCAGTGCACAGGCTTCTCATTGCAGTGGCTTCTCTTTGTTGCGGAGCACGGGCTCTAGGGCACGCGGGCTTCAGTAGTTGCAGCACGCGGGCTCAGTAGTTGTGGCTTGTGGGCTCTATAGAGCGTAGGCTCAGTAGTTGTGGCGCACGGGCTTAGTTGCTCCGTGGCACGTGGAATCTTCCCGGACCAGGGCTTGAACCCGTGTCCCCTGCATTGGCAGGCGGATTCTTAACCACTGTGCCACAAGGGAAGTCCCTACTATTGTTTCTGAAGGATACCTTTTGCTGCATGTTTTATTCAAGGTTTATATGTTTTTTTGTTTGTTTTTTTCTTTAATCTTTTTCCATGCACTTTAAAATATGTTGTTTCACTGTCTTCTGGCTTACATAGTTTCAGATGAAAAAGTTGCAGTTATTCTTATTTTTGTTACCCTGTAAACAGTATGTCTTTTGGGGGGATTGCTTTTAAGCTTTTCTTTTTATTACTGTTAAGCAAATAGACTATTAAGTGCCTTACTGATGTGTATGTATGTGTCTGTTAGGGATTTTGTTGTGCTTCTTGTGTCTGTCAGGTTTTGTTTTTTGTTTTTTTAATTTGCAAGATTTTGTAGCTGTTATTTCACTAAATATTTTTTCTGTTCCCTTCCCTCCAACTCCAACCTAACACCTATTAGACTGGTTGTTATCATCCCACAGGGCACTGCATGCAGCTGTGTTTGTCTTTTTTCACTTTGTCCTTTATTTTGGGAAGGTTGGTTTTTTTGTTTATTTGTTTTTTGTTTGTTTGCTCTTTGCTATGTCTTTAAGGTCAGTCATCTTTTCTTTTGCAATTTCTAATTAAATGTTAATCTTTCAAATTTTCATTTGATGTCATCTTTTGATATTACTTCTATTAGTTACACTTTGTTAACATTTTAAATTACCTTCCATTTCTCTTCTCCCTTCATGTTTTCCATATTCAATAAGATATGAGGCATACTGATAACAGCTGGTTTAATATCCATGCTTATCCCTCTATTGTCTCTGTTGTTTTGTTTCTATTGCTTGATTTTTCTTCTGGTTATGACTCATATTTTCCTTCTTTTTTGATTTGGATTCCTTTTATTTCCTTTACTTCTCTGATTGCTGTGGTTAAAACTCCCAAAACTATGTTGAATGAGAGCGGTGAGAGTGGGCAACCTTGTCTTGCTCCTGATCTTAGTGGAAATGCTTTCAGTTTTTCACCATTGAGGATGATGTTGGCTTGTAATATATGGCCTTTATTATGTTGAGGAAAGTTCCCTCTATGCCTACTTTCAGCAGGGTTTTTATCATAAATCGGTGTTGAGTTTTGTCAAAAGCTTTCTCTGCATCTATTGAGATGATCATATGGTTTTTATCCTTCAATTTTTTAATATGGTGTATCACATTGATTGATTTGCATATATTGAGGAATGCTTGCATTCCTGGGATAAACCCCACTTGATCTTGGTGTATGATCCTTTTAATGTGCTGTTGGATTCTGTTTGCTAGTATTTTGTTG